>NC_136012.1:22798177-23118802 GCF_048128805.1 Centroberyx gerrardi
ATACTGTATATATCTCATTGACTGTAAAACTTCAGGCAAACAGTGTTTCAGACTACAAATCCTGCCTCATTCCTCATCTATGCAGCAGGTCCAGACTGCACATCAGTCTGACATCACAAATTATTAGTTTTGGTTCCTTGATTTTCTACCTTTGGGAGAAAGCTGACAAATATTGACTCGCCTGTCCTAAACGATGTTAATAATATATTAAGAGTTTCATTCCAAAATGCTACAGATCCATTCGGAAAACAAAAGGTTCCCTAATGTTCATTGTTCTGATATTTCAAAAATATAGATGATTCAATCCCCAATAATGTCACCTACAGAAACTCAAACTTTATCAATAGAAAATCCAAGGAAAAAGAGGTCACAGTATTAGACTGTTTGAATGACAGATGATCTCTGGGAAGTGCAGTGCATTAACACCACAGCAACGAGCGCTTAGCACCAAAGATGCCAAAATAAATAAAAACACAGCTCTCACAGATTAAGTAGCAGCTTGAAGTAAAATGTCCTTTGTTTCCACTAAGTAGTGAAAGGAAAGTCAAGCAGCATGTTCTGACCTACTGAGCAGTCGGCTCCGGTCCAGTTGGCCTCGCAGACGCAGGTTCCCGAGTCGGTGTTGAAGGTGCCGTGACTGGAGCACTGTTCAGGACAAGTGCTCTTCAGGATCTCACAGCTGATGCCTCCCCAGCCCGGGTTACAGTGGCACTCACCGTGATGACAGGCTCCGTGACCGGAGCACGCCGGGTCCATACAGTCCACTGAGGAGCACAGCGAGGACAGAGGACAGAAAAGTCAATTCAACACTTTAGACGGGGCATCAAACTTACTCACTCACTTAAACCCGCCAGCAAATACACACCAGCCACTTTCACTTTCACTGTGTTACCAATCAAATATGATTTTTATAATGAAAATGAACCTGTCAGACAGTTACAATTTAGCAGTCCTCGGTAGTAGCTGGTGGTAATTTTCCACCCTGCTTGTGACTTTCAGCCACTTCCCCTATTACAGGGTTGTTAGTGACAGCATAATTATGCACCATTATAAGTACTAGGAAAAAAAAAAGCCCAATTAGTGTCTAGACAGATCTAATCAATTACTATCATTTACAATTTGCAGATCAACTTGCTGATCTAGGTTAATAATTGGCAATTATGACCAACATTATCAACCCATTACCAATAAGGTCTAATTAACAACACTATTGTACTTCCTCTGAAGCTGATTGCTCTGTGTATTTACATATTTGCTTGGACACTGATATTGATTGTTAACCTGAACCGATTCATCAAACCAGAGACCTAATGATCAAGCTAGAACCTCAAAAGCAATATCCGGCCACCTTTGTTTCCTTCCCATATTGCTTCCCTCCAAAGAAAACCACAATATAATCATTCGGTGAACTCAATAGCATTTTACACATAAGGTCAGCGACCTGCAGATGTAAATCTGAGCTGATAATTGCCTTTAGACTGAATGAGGATCAATAAAGTTAAACGGATTGAAGGGGAGGGGGAGGTGGAAAAGGTTGACGAGAAAGAAGGAGCTCCCTTTTTCAATAACAGGAGAAGTAGATACCATTGACTGATTTTAACAGGTGTCTTCTACTGTACAAGAAGGTGATCGCATCAGTGGACAGAACACACACCGTTCCAGAGGGAGAGGGAGTTCATTTGTACACATGCTATCGATAACAACACCCAAAGAATTATCCGCTCGGTGGAGTTGAAAACACCAATTGTTTCACCAATGGGCTGTGTCGATCCCCCTGAGGTTCACACAGAGATATGCCGCACCTAGCTGCTCGAAATCCAATGGAAAGGAGCTTTTCCCTTTACCTTGCTCGCAATTGCTTCCCTTGTGGCCGCTGTTACACACACAGCTGCCCGCCACGCAGAGTCCGTGGCCGCCGCACTGAGGATCAATACACTGGGAGGTGGGAACGTCGCACTCTGTGCCCTTCCAGCCGCTGTAGCACTGACAGCGCCCCCTGGTGTACTGGCCGTTCCCGCTGCACAGGATCGGACAGGCAGCTGAGGAGAGGGGAGGAAGATAAAGATATCAAAGAGTTCATCTCCACAATGTTATAAATGTTAAAACATAAAAAAAACATGTTTAGCATTTAAAATCTTCAGTCAGTAAAGGTCTTTCCATTTTGTTAACCAATGACTTAAGTTAGTTACTATCCTTTAAGTTGAGGTATCATTTTGTAAGAGTAGATCTCACTTTTTTAAAATCTTATTTTGGAAGACAAATCTTCATATTAAAAGTACATGTAAATGTACACTACCAGTCAAAAGTTTGAACACATTTTTCTTTATTCTTTACTATTTTTCATATTTTAGAATAATAGTAAAGACATCAAAACTATGAAATAACACAAATGGAATTATGCAGTGACCAAAAAAGTGTTAAACAAATCAAAAATATCTTATATTTTAGATTCTTTAAAGTAGTCGCCCTTTGCCTTGATGGAAAGGCAAAGGCTTTGGAAAGAAATTCATACATAGGCATCAACTTCATTATTTATATTTCTCTAAAAAACTAATTTCCATGGATCATTGTATAATTGTGGACTATGTGGCAGCTACAACTACAGATTACAGTTCTCATAGCCAATCATGAGCTGAATGGTGAGGATAAGAGTTACTAAACGGTAAATAAATACCTCTGGAACAGTACGGCCCAATGAATCCTGGGAAACAGTGACAGGACCCCGCCACACACTCTCCGTTCCCGTAACAGTTGTGTGTGCACTCCGTGACCATTTCTGTAGGTACAACAGAGCAGTACTGAATCACTGTGGAAGTACACCTATCAGTAACTCATCACTTCATCATAATAGAGTTAAAGTGTAAAAAAATCATCCTTAATATAACATTTGACAATTGTACACTGTTTCTGAAATCTTTTGGAACAACCCAGTTACCAAATCAATAAAAATGCAATCTTGTACCGCCCTATTCAAAGTATATGAATCTTCCATTTTATACCATCTTGCTGTAGAGAAAAAAAAGTATCTGCAATTTTTTTTTTGTTAAGAAATGAAGAAAGTATTGGCTATTTTCACACTGATGTCCATGTGTTTTTTAAATTCCACAATAAGTTATTCTTCATAGAAAAAGTTTCAAGGGCTCGAGGGTCAAGACACCCATTCTACATCTAAATAACCACATAAACTTTCATAAGAAAAAACCCACCAAAACCACAGTTACATGTATTTTTTTTTCTTTTTCTGGAGGAATATACTATTGGCTTTCTAAGCATCTCTTATCTGCAGTACCCCGGGAAAAAAAAGCATGGCATACATTTACAGCTATTTGTCCACATCCCACTAAGGTCTAAGCCTCCATAACACGTCTGCTGCAGCCCGAGTATTCCCATCTAAGCCATTTTAAGTAAAAGCCACACGGGCATTTTAAATTACCCCAAATAATTCTATTTCCTTGACACATTTTCCTTCCTCCTGTCAAAAAATCCCCCCCCCCCACATCACCCCACCCCTCTCCCCCACTCTTGAATGACTGATCATGCCCACACAAGCAATGCAATCTCTTGAGTGTTTACAGCTCTGCAAATCCTCTCTGAGTTGAAGTTAATCTGACATATCCTACAGACAGATCTTGTGTTCATTCAACAGACCATCGCTCATAAAGGGCGTCCCCGAAAGACCAGGACCCTCATTTTGATCGGTGTTAAGAGGGCAAACTTTTTTGTTATTACTCTGGCCTGTATTGGATGTTCATTGAGCCGTCGACGGACCCAGGCAATTTTGACCTCTCACACGTCGATAGCTTCATATTTGCAGAGGTGGATCAATGGAACTCCCCAAAGGAAATAGAAAAAGAAAAACGTTAACTCAACCTTAGTGTTTTTCCTACCTCGAAACCCGCAAGGAAATTTCACAGACTTCAGAACACTGAAGAGGTTGTTAGGAGGGAAGGATCAATGCTGTGTATCGTTTAGTCTTATAGTGTTGAGCACAATAATCCACTGCCCTCCAATGGAAACCTAGACTCGCCTCCTAGATAGCTCAAAGTTTGAAAAGCTCAGCTTGTTTGTGTGGCAGCCCGACTTGCTAACAACCTAGCTGTATGCGCATGCAAGCACAGCTGTTTAAGGAAATTAAAATCTTCCAAACATGTCATTACACATCATTCCAATCACACTCATCAGCCGCTGCAGCAGATGTGTCTGTGTCTCCCTCGTACCCTGTATGATGGTGTTGTAGGACACTGCCTCCAGACTGCGGCCGTCATTATAAAACGCCAGGTGCCACACTCCCGAGTCCAGGTACTGGATGAATCCGGCTTGGTGGACGCTGACCGGGTGCTCCAGCCGGGCCCTGGTCTCCGGTTCGTTGGGAGTACGGCGCTCTTTGGCGATGAGTCGGCTGCCGTCCAATAGCTCTACGAAGTCATACTGCAAGAAACGACCCAGAAGACACATTCATTCATTCATTCATTCATTCATTAAACGCTTATTCCTATTTAGGGTCACGGGGTGCTGGAGCCTATCCCAGCATGCATTGCGCAGAAGGCAGGGAAGAAACACACACAAACCATGGGGAGAACATGCAAACTCCACACAGAAAGGAGTGGGGCTGGGGATCAAACCCAGATCCTCCTTGCTGTGTACAAGGAGCATCTACCATGCTGATACACATAGTTGTTATTTGATAGTCGGTCTAATTAGACTCTGCAGGAAAGGGACAAGTGAGTGTAAAAAGTTGTTTTAAAAATTTTTTTAGTGGATGTCTTTCTTGGAGCCCCCCACAGTGATCTCAACAACAATCTGAGAGAAACTCTTCAAACTCACACCGCAAGACACAACCAGAACAGGTTCATGTACACAGTCAATTTTCCAGTAATAATAAGTGTTGATTTTTTGTTGAGTGTTGTTTGGAGAGTTGTTTGTCCTATTATTGAGCTGATATGGCCTTGGGGCGGCTGTTGAAAATCTAAATATGTAAAATTAACTCTGATGGGTGTGGACTTGTACAAACACAGGCCTAGTGTTGATTTTTACACTCTCAGAGGTAAATTAACACTGACAATTTTGCTGTGTAGATGCAGATATTTAACATTCAGACTTATTAAGCACTGTTGTCCATGTATAAAATACACATAAAAAGAGATGCCGACTCAATGGCTGGACAGTGTATTGCTTTTAAAATCTACATCTTACTTAGGAAAATACTAATAAAATAGCATAGATATTTGCTGTTTTGTTAATTGGTATAATTAAATCCTGCAGCAAATAGACAGGCAAGCATGCAAAGCTTACTTTAACTAGACATGTTTTTTCCAATAATGCTGCATTAACGTCATATGGGAATAACCGCTGGAACGACTTGACAGTTAAAAGCAACAACTTGAAAGTGTTCACGCCTTCAAACTCGCACAGGGCAGGGCACAACGGTGGAAGTATTGTGTCGACTTTGTTTGCTCCTGATCGTCTTTTTCACATTTAACACACAAGTACTTAGTGACTGATAGTTTGGTTGAGTTCATGTTTTACAGCAAACCAAAAATTTCAATGTAAACCACAAATGAAAAAATTCAGAAAGCAGTGAAGTCCTGCCATGGCATTACAAGAGTCAGAAAATGACATATGTGATGAAAATCATTCATTTCGTTCACTATATTTAAAATGCATATATTATTCTCTACAATTGACAGCAGATATTTGCTTGTTACCTTGAGTCCCCAAGTATTATTTACCACCAGAAAGCTAATAAAAAGAGTACTTACAGGTAGAATACAGCATATAACTCATAAATAACATATACTGTAGCTCATATCTACTTTCCTGTATAACATGAACACAGCATAATCACATCAACAGTCAGATTTTTTTTATTTACAGCGTAAACTAGCAGTAACGATTCACTCCTGCCAGCTGAAAAGCGGTGCATCTGCTCTCGATCCCCTCTCACTGCACCTGCTCAAAACCTGAACCTCATTTTGACTGAGACCGTAGGGTGGAGAGGAGCGCAGCGCAGAGCAGCGCAACACACGCCGACAAGTCCCCGAGCTCAAACTGAAACTAAAACTAGTAGGCTGTGGGCTGCAGAGGAGTACAGCAAATACAGACAGACCCCCTGGATAAAGAAGAGTTATAGGCTACATAGATGTACAGCGCATACAGACAGGACTCCTGGCCAAAACACTCTGTAGGATACACGCTGCAACACATGCAGGCACTCTGGCTGGTTTTTAGAAGAGCTTGAATTTGAAAACAATGATGAGGCTGTTTGGGGAGGGCTTTAATGAACTGCGAAGGCGTTGATTTTGATTGCCACTCAACTGAGATGATGTCAGATTTTAATTTCAGGCGCACACAACCTATCAACTTTCCCGAACAATTACATTTTATTCTTTTTTTTTTATTGAATGTGTGAATAACATCCACCCACATAAAAACACAATTGATTTCAATATGGTTGAAAGAAGGGAGGGGGGAAGAAGAAACATTAAATAAGGATCTAGTGCTCGAGAATGTGACACACATGGACACCAACAACCTTTCAATTGACTTGCACACTGACAGGGAATAAAGTGTTAAGCAAGGGGCAGGAGAAGTGAACGCTGTGATTTAAACCCTTTTGAGTGGAGCAGAAGGGCAGGGGAGGGATATTAACCTGGCGGAAGTTGACTTCTTTGTGTTGTTGGCCGGAGGGGTAAGTAATAAAACAGTTCATCCCACAAGCCCACAACCTCCTGGCCAAGTGCATACATCTCGATTAGCCACTGTGAAAGCCCCCCGACTCATCTCAATCCAACAATACCAGTGAATAACAGGCAAGAGGCCAAGCGTGGAGAGACCGCCGGACGCCCCGTGGAGAGGAGGAACGCTCCGAGCCTGTAAATTCTTCGACCTTTAGATTGAGCAACTTTAGTCAGACACTCAATAACAAATGAGTGTAAATCCACCCGCCCCCCACAAAAAATCCAACTAGAAAAGTTTGTTTTTTCCAATTTAGGTTTGTACCAGAAGAGACAGACACTCAATAGCACACAGAGGAAGTCTATATCTGACAAAGGTGGAAAGGCTGATGCACTTAAAAGTTGGTCTTGTCTTCCAAGCTGTGAATACAACCAACAGTCAATATCTCTCATTGGGGTCTTTCATGCTCAGTTAAGTAAATGCATCGATTTATGCTCCTGGTACCTGAACAGAATGTAATCTAAAGGTGGCCACAGTGGACACAGTGTCCAGCATTGACAAGCTTGAGTGTCTGCGCAACAACCGCTCCAGACATAAAAGTAGTGTCTTGTTCATTAGTTCTCTTTGATTTTGTTAGTTTTCTGCCCTTTTTCACCTTGAAAGTGCAGTCCCGCTCTCCTGTTGTCACTCGCATCGGACTGTCTTCCATCAAATAGTGGCCCTAACTCTCTTCACTTGAGTGAAGCCCATCTTTGCTAAGAGAGAATGTCAAGAAGGTGAAGCTAAGAGCTTTTGCAGTCAAGTGTGGTGGAAAATAACCATTGTCTGAGTGCTTCCATCACCATCGCCAGACACTGGACATTCTGATGCCCGGAAATGCCATTCAAGAGACGCATCAGACATTTTTCAAAATACTTCAATTTGCAAATGACAGCCATTTCATGAAGGGAATACACACAGATGCACACAGACAGACAGACAGACAGCCACACAAACAGAGACGCATGTGTGCACACACGGGCCAAATAGAGAAGAAAACTAACAAACTAAGCTGGAACTCATAATCACATTTCTAAGAAATGCTGTATGTACACTACCAGTCAAAAGTTTGGACACACCTGATTGAATGTACTGTTTTTCATTATCTTAAAGCCATTTTGATCTAAAGGCTTATGCTTAAATGCTTGGAATTTGCTTCTTAGACAAATATAAATAGTAAAGTTGATCCTATGTATGAATTTCTTTCCAAAGCCTTTACCTTTCCATCAAGGCAAAGGGTGGCTACTTTACAGAATCTAAAATATAAGATAGTTTTGATTTGACACTTTTTTGGTCACTGCATGATTCCATTTGTGTTATTTCATAGTTGTGATGTCTTTACTATTATTCTAAAATGTGGAAAATAGTAAAAATAAAGAAAAATGTGGTGTGTCCAGACTTTTGACTGGTAATGTATATCCAAACTCAAGTAAGGAATCTCATAAAGACGGATATAGAAGCCCATTCAGCCTTTACCTGTGTGTGAGATGGTGCAAGTCCCTTCCGCCCATACACTCCTATCAGAGCGTTCTTCTGTACCGAGATGTTGAACTTGAGGAAGCGCGGCTGCTCCATGCTCAGTCGAGAGCGCCAGAACACGCCTGGAGGGACGCTCTGACCCACCCGCCGGCCTATCTCCACCTGCCCGGTGTCAATGGAGTTGTTCTCCTGGTGGAGCACGCTAGTCCTTCCTAGAAGACAGCAACACACCCACACCAAGATCATATAAAGCGTTACAGCATCAAAACATCACAGTTAAGGGGATAAAGCGTAAATATCTGTCAGAGACATCCATGCCATCAGTTCAAACCTTTACACTCCCATCTAAAATGTAATCTTGATTTTTATGTAAGTATTTGATCTCTGGGTATCAGTAAAAGCTGTATTCTGTCTTTTGCCTACTGTAATCTTACTCCTTTTATTCAAGCAGGGAGCCAACAATAAGATAGTCATCTCTTTTTCAAATGAGCGCCGGCCAAGCAAGACAGGATTAAAAGTAATGGTTCCCTCTGGTCCATGATGCACTGCTCGTTGAAAAAAAAAAATGACCAAATATAATTGGCTTTTTATAAGACTCTAACAGGCCACATCTCCCATCTTTTGTGTGGTCCTGGTGACTCATAGAGTAAGGCTTTATATCAGATAAGGTCTAAATGGAATCCGTCAGATATACTGAGCGCTACCTGGCCAGGGCAATAACAGCAAATCAAAACAATTTGGCGAATGATGTCCTTAAACTGTGTCCTTACAGCGCCAAAGATGGAGAAATGGCCGCTTTCAAAATGACTCATACTCACATGAAAAACCGTAGCCGGTACGGCGCTGTTACAAGAGCAGATTACATTGTTAAAGAGTGAAAAATCTGTAAAATGTTTTCAAATCTTCGCTGTCTAAAGCTCTATTAAAGTAAGAATGCGGCTTCGCTCTCTGAATTAACTGTGGCAATGACTTTTAGCTTGTTAGGCGGACGAGGTAGAGACATCCTGGAACCTAATAACAGTATTTAGCCTTCGCTCTTCCATCTTTTAAGATATATTTCAAAGCCTGTAAGGGATTGACACGTGTATAGTGTGTCTACGTGTTTATATGCGTGTGTGTGTGTGTGTGTGTGTGTGTACGTGTGTGTCTCTACTTCGGCCAGTCTTCCAGTGTTTGCATACCTCGGTGTTGAATGTGTAATGAGGCCATCGCCTGTCACTTTAGCTTCAGTCAGAGTGAGGACTGGAAGCCAAGTTTACCTCTGGGGAGAATAATAGCCGGCTATCGATTGCCTTTAAACAGTCCAAAACCTGCCTCATGCTATCTTAATTAGCAGTACTTATGAGGATTTAAATCTAGCCCAGTTTAAACAATTGAGCTTTTGCCTGGCCTCCTCAACTCAATTAATGCTTTCATGGCCGTGCATCCTAAATACCTTAGTGTGCTTGGAGATTAATTTGGTGGCTTTTGCTGTAAAGGTGAGCTAAGATGGCCTGTCTGCTTGGTGCTGAATACAGAATGGTCCAAGATTATGATTAGGCGGTACAAAGCTGTCTGGAATAAAGTCAATTAATATTCGTAAGGTGCAGGATCACACATAACTGTAAGACTGATTTGGGCATTGAGCACTAGAACACTTTCTGTCATTCATAAGGCCGAGCGCGTCACTGCTGTCAGAGAAAAAAACATGTAAATGCAATTTGCCTTTTTTCTTACTTTTTAGGTTTACATGTTAATTACATTTAATTAAATGGTTTTGTGCTGGTTTCATGAACCATGAAACCTGTTAAAAGAAGAGATTATTTTAAGATTATATTAAGATTATTTTTTGGGGCATTTTCACCTTTATTGGAGGGTTAGGGTTAGTGGAGAGAGTGGAGAGAGACAGAGGGGATGACATGCCGTAAAGGGCATGGGCCAGATTCGAACCCTGCTGCTGCTATTAGGCGATTAGGACTTTGCCTACATGTTACACGCTCTACCAGTTGAGTCACCGGGACGGCCAAAATAACACCGCATCATTTAAAAAACCATGGGACATCAATGACAAAGAGCTTTGCTGTCTTACTTCACGCAGATAACGCAAAAACATATTTCTAAATGATTCCTCCATAACCATATTAGTCTTTTGCATTACTACTCATTACTTCTCTAAAGGCTTATTTGATCGTCAATCAGTAATCTACTGTAAAGGTTTATTCAAGTGTCAGTTAATCGTCTTCTCCTCACCGCTGTCAGCAGACAGAGACGTCACTACGCTCGGCTGAGTGGGCCCCGTCTTCCCCACTCCTCCGTTTTCGAAAGCCGGTTGGTTGTCCAACTCTTGGAGCTGCCAATTGAGGCCGAAAAGGTGCATTGCTGTGAAATACACAAAAAAAGCTGTGTGGGCTTACAGAAATGGATGAAAAAACAAACAAGCAAAAAACACACAGAAAACGATCAAGCCATTTAAGCACAAAAGACCTGTGGGTGAGCACGATGCATAAATCCAGTGCAAAAAAAGAGTTTAACTTCAACATTTCAGTTCATATTTTAGTTTTTTGTTGAGGTTACACTACCATGGGTGGCCTTTATGCAAGCACGGCGCTGAAAGAGGCCAGACAAAGTCATTTCAATCAATACTTAGGAACCCTGTTGCTCTCGCATGTTTCCTTGGGGAACGCTGTTCATTAACGTGCCAGAGTGTCGGCACACAAAGCAGCTACTGTATCAAAGGCAGCAGCAGGCAGAATTTCTATTTTGACACAAAGCTTTCACTTCAGACAGCCAGACAACGAACAGGGAAAAAGTCTTAAACTCCCCAAGTCTAATACAAAGCCAGGAGGACACAGAGATACAACTACATGTATGTGCGGGAGAGAGTAAGAGAAAGATGGGGAGAAAAAAAGAGAGAGGGAGAAAGATTGTTAAGGAAGAGAGTAAGAGAGTGTATTGAGACAGACAGTCACAGCAGGAGGGGGAAGGGAGAGGGTAAGAAGCTGCTGGAAGCGGCAACACTCCTCTAGTTCTCTTACATAACTAAACTGTGTCTGGCTTTCATTCAGCCAACCTGCTTTATTGTCACAGTATCGGATGCAATCAAACTGTGTTCTTGTTGTTTTGGGAAACTGAGGTGCTTCTGTGAGCGCAGCGAGAGGGCCAATCTCCTTCAAAGTCACCAGCCAGGGAACATGCTGAGGAAGCATCTTGATTTCCGACCATTTGATCTGCGGGAGGAACTTTTTTCCAACACCCCTCCCTCGCTGGGAAGATGGATATTGACTGCAGCAAATAACTTGAGAGGTGGAGGTAGGGACAGAGAGGATATCAAATGTGCGGCGGGCCAAAAGCGAGATGGAAAACCTGTATGGATAACACACAGCGAATCAATCAGCAGCTTGTTAAGGAAACGGGGCGCGCGTTTTGTTTAAAGGCTGCCACTGATGAGCCAATACTTTGAGTTTCTGGCATCAATTAGCTTTCGTATGAATGCTGATGGCACTGTCTCCAGCAGTTCAAATAAACAGTCGCTGTGCATTTTCTGTCCGTTTGTGTGTTGCATACTTAAATAGCGAGTTCTTGCTTTTAGTAGTGACTCTGAGACAGTGTAGCTTTTCTTTTTGCACAGAAATCATTTTATTTTCTGTCAGTCTTAATAACGGCCTTAATAACATGGCTGGCATCTTTGGTCACCTCTTCTTGACTGACACTTGACTCTCAAAACTTCTCATTCTTCAACCAATCACAGAAAAGTAGCCAAACCTGACTCATTAACCTGACCTCACATCATTTGTTAACAGTTATCAGTCCACTCTCTCATGTGTCCTTACCATTAGTTTAAGATCAACACATATATTCTCATTGGCCGATTTGAACTGCAATACTCATTTTAAATTCTAATTCAAGTTTAAATTCTAACCTTCTTAACTTCAGTTCATCACATTTCGATGCACCACACTGTGTAAAGATTTTCTAACATGCTGGTGGCTGCTGAATATGAAACACTGTTAGCTGAGCTGCATCCCAAATTTCCAGGATCAACTCAGGAAATGAAGAGTTTCATTTCAAAATGAAATACCCACTTCCTCGGAAAAAAAAAAAAAAGTGACACCTGCTCTTACAAAATGATTGACAGCACAAAATGAAAACAAATTAGGGTATTTCTTAAAGGACACTGGAACCTCTACATATTTACTAAATTGGCATATAGCACTTTGGAAATTAACTCCTCAAACACTCCTACAGTGAGGAAAAACTGCTTCATCAAAGGAGACATGACAGACAGGTGAACTGACAACATGGCTCAACATGCACACAAACACTCCTGATGATTTTGCAAATTATTGTGATAATGATTATTGCTCACGATTACTTGTCTCAGTTTCAGAAAAAAAAAAAAAATGTATTGCACTATTGCACCTTAACACATATTTTCACTTGTTTCAGCGCAGTATTTCTCAAAGTTGCAGCAGCTTGTTTTCACTCTTACTGCCTTACTCTTATTGTGGTCCTTATTTACAAAATTCAAATAATAAATAATTCCTATTTTATTACCTTAGGGTGCAGCTACAACCCGAAGGCAAACTTTGCACAGAATCTGCACTCTGTCGTCATCTGGTTTAAAACCACAGTATCTCTATCTCCAAGTTTTGCAGACGCGTTGCACATTCAAAGGTTGTGATTGGTCACACATGATGGAAGCGCTTGATATTTACCACACCAGGACTTTCAGGGGAATTGAAACTATAACCAACACTTCAATATTGTTTTAATTGTGCAGCCCTAACACAAACGCACACACACACAAGCTGTGGCCCTATATCTTAAAATATGTGATGTGCTTGTTTTTATTTATTTTTTTAATATGTGTATTTGTGGTTTGTTCTCTGTAAAGCACTTTGTCACAAACCAGGTTGTTAAAACAGCTTTATAAACTAATTAGACTTGGCTTGACTTGAGTCTCACTGTGACTGGCTTGGCTCCTGTTTGTCAGACTCTACTTCACTGAACATGATCAGTCCAGAGAAGCTCCACGGCTAAACACTGAGCGCTCCACTGTCCCAGTCTCACCAACTGCCTACCAGACAGGACAAGCTGTGTGGAACTGGACTTTTCATGCATCAAACACACCACAACACCAATGTCTGCTCTTTCCTCTTCTCTACTCTTGGTGCACCGCAGCCTGAATCCCCAGTTAGCACACCAACAAATTGCTTCAAGGTGAATAGCCCTCAATTTATAAATTTGCATAAGTTATTCCTGCAGCCTAGGCCAGTTGAATGAATATTTATGGGGCATGAGCAATTCTCTTCCCGAGCAAGAAGCCGGAGAACCTAGGCTCTAATCTCTGATGTCATCAAAATGTGCCCTATGCAGCTCCTCCATTGACAATGAACGGGAGGTTGAATTAGTTTGAGATCTTAAACCCAAGTAGTCTTTAGTCTATAGAAGCACAAACAGTTCTGTACCAGAAAATGTAACCTGAGCCCCAGAAAATCCTCCTGGCTGCTCTCACAGTAAATTCCTCCATCTTTTTTCAAATGATTGTTAGTAATGGCTGCACATTGGTGGAGGCACTGCAGAATGGTGCAAAAGAAACGCTTCCCTTTTCTTTCTAGGTAAAATAAAACTGATATAACCTTACCCAATCTAGGGCATCAGAAAACTTAAATGAGAATTAAAAGCATCCGTAGAGTTCCCCATTTAAATATGCAGATGACACCATCCTGATGGGCACCAACACCAAAAATAATTAGTCCGTTTACCAGAGAGAGGTGTCCCATCTGGAGTCATGGTGTGCCAACAGCAACTTGGAGCTCGACAGCCTCAAAATGATTGAGATAAACATTGTTTTCTGCTGGAACCTGCCTGCACATCTCCTCAAAAATTCCCCCCGGGGACTTCTCGACAAGCCACTCGGCTCTGAGCAAGGCTAAGATGTTCGAGTTCCCAGGGATAAGTGTCTCCAGCAGCCTCAGATGGAATGACAACTTTTCTAACGAGATAACCCAACACAAGAGTGAAGCAGCTCAGTGTCTCCCTGAGTTAGGCCTACTGGGATTCTACAAATCTAGTACTATTACTAATCCTAGTATTAGTATTAATATTAGTAGTATTAGAATTAGTTAAATGTAAGTAACTTAAATGCCACTTCTTCCTGGTCTTAAAGGCTGTGTTACAGTAAAGTGATACAATTTTATGAACTTTATTAGCCTGTTCTGGCTGAGTAAAATGAACAATGATTGCCTTTACCTGCTCATCATATCCATATTACTTATTACTGATTACACATTACCGATTACTAATGATCATTACTAATTTTAAAAGTTTTCTTGTATGTAAATATCTTATGAAAGCACAAATACTCATTCCCAAAATACAATTCACATTATCGATATTGAGGTATTCGGTCTAAATTTGTGATATTTGATTTTGTCAATATCATCCAGCCCAATACAAAGTATGTCCATTGTATTCTGCTTTCACACCGCATCTACCCGTCGCTGGTCAGTGGAGCCGCCTGTACTATCTGCCTTCCTCCTGTAACTGGCGCAGCTCCATTAAAGCCAGAACTGCCCATCATGTCAACAGCTTGCCGACGGCTGTCACTTCGCTCAACTAACCCTCGTTGGAAAACACATCAATAATCTCAACAACCCTTTTCTCCATTTCTGAAAAGTTGCATTTTGTGATGCAAGGTTTCAGGAAGCTGGCCATACAAATAGTTTCATCCAAAGTGAGAAATCTGTGACATATGCACTTTTTAAAAGTGATTGTTAACACAAAATAAGAATTGATGCTACTTTTTAAAGAATAGTAGGTAGATTAAGTCCTTGGTTGACAAGATGATAACACTTTTAATGACTACATTTTTTATATTATATATAGAGATATTGAATGGCGAATGTCAGATAATGGTTTTGTTTTTCACATTGGAAATTAACTCTTCCTCTGCACTGTTTTGCCAAGTCTTGAATATCTTCTGTATACAAGTGCATCTTCTTCCGTGTGTCACAAGTATTTTGTCATATGAAACTCCTGTAAATCTTTTTATAGGTACTGTACATAAAGGCGAATCTTGTATTAATAGGAATTAATAATATCTTATTATAGGAATTACAATTTTCTTCAATTTATATACATATATGATCAAAGATGTTCAATGAAGACAGTTAAAATTAGATTTTATTTGAGAGTTTAAATGTAAAGTTAAGAAAATTACAAGCAGTTTCAGACAAACTCAACTGGACTTGGTCCTGATTGGCTCCCGTCACTAAACTATTGCTGAAATTCTTCCAATCCGGGCCAGTTTGCAGCTTTTGAACTGGAAATCCTCGACTCAGCAGATTTACCTCATTTGAATTAGAGGAGCTGCTGTTGTCGGCCAATTAGAGTCCAGTATTGTGACTGTTCTGCCTGTGAGGACTTAGTCTTCAAATTCAATCAATAAAAACCCTTTGAACTACAATACATTTCTTTGCAAAACATCATGAAAACTGAGTAACACAGGACCTGTAAGCTTTATATAGAAAGTTACATCTTTGCCATCGTAGAGCAAAGATGCAGGGTGGATCAATAGGTTTGCATTTGTATGTGTGTATGTGTTTGTCTGTGTGTTAATAGGACTGTCTGCCAGCTGACAGCGGAGAAGTGGTAAACCATGAGTGCACGTTCTATTTATCCATCTATCTATTTGAGACATTGCACCTGGCAGGTGAATTGGCGGCAGATGAAAGAGAGAGGAAGTGGTGGAAAAACTCTCCGACACCTGAGGCAAGTGGCAGAGGGCTGCATCTGCTTAACTCTGACACACACACCAAAGGAGCTCAAACACCAGACGCAGACTCAGGAACGAGGCCAAAACTGCAATTCCCTAACACCCGACAGGTCTACAATTAAACAAGCGAGCGATTGTTGGGATGAGATTGCTGTAAATGAATCCAATCCGCTCGAACTGTCGGTAACAACGACTGAACAAATGACTGATCCTGCGCTGAGCTTTTCCTTGTGTGAACCCAGATTTGTCGCGAATAGCACTACAAATAAAAATAGTAACTGATTCTCACACACACAGCTGAAGCAGCTGAGGTAAAAAAAAAAAGGAAAAGAAAACATCCATACTAATTTTATGAAATCAAATCACGAATAACAACAAGTAACAAAACAGTCAAGTCAATAAAGGGATTGTGAACATCGATATTGATATAGCACATTTACGACCTCTCCTTCCTGAAGAGAGCACTCCCCTCTCTATTCGCCAATAAAACATTGGTTATAGCATCTTCGCAACAAAGATGTATTTCTCCTTATACGACTGTGTCACATTTCCCCCCCTCTCCATGCTGCATGAATCCCTATATATCTGCTCAGGGGAAAGTCACAGTATAAGATTAAGGGCTTGGATGACAAGGGAGGGCATAAGGAGAGATGAATCTCTAACGGTTTTATTGCTGTGGTCAAGACTCTAAAGGTTAGCAAGAAGTCAGCTTTGACACATGCAGTAAAAAAAAAACACCCAAAGGCCTTCTCATAGGGAATAATGCCCAAAGGGGGGAGGGTGAGCGTTTGTTCCTCTTCCTGACCAAGATAAAAGCACTTCCTGTTTGACAGAATGAGAGAGGTTTGGTTCTACTACAAAAAAGACTTTATGGCCCAAGGTCTCCTTTAAAGTTGAAGTGTTTGGGACTGGTTTCCCCTTGTTTTGAGGGTTTTTCCTCAACTTATGTTTCGTTTTGACGTTGCCATCTGTGCTGGCCGATAGTCCCATCTCGACGTCCCTGACTGTATTTTAACAGGAGCTCCTGAGGATATGAATGGGCCATGTCGTTCTGTGAGCCGCGGATCAGAACTGCAGGGATGATGCACAGCCCGTTGTCAAAGGGAAACGCAGTCAGGAATGTCTCATCGGAAACTGTACCGGGGATATGTTGGCGTATCTGACTGATAGCTTAGTCAGACAGAGGCAACTGAATCATATCAGGACATCTGCAATTTCTGCAAAAGGAAAGGCACTGAAGAAGAAATACTCTTGGCAGAGATCAAACTTTATATAGATTAAGAGGCATGTCGGCTCCATTCACTCTCGTCGACTTGTCTATCATTTGTTACGTTTGACCGAATAGACTGTCTAACGGCTGTCTAATACCATCTGAGATACTGGAGTCATGTCTCCTCTCCAGGAAACTGAAAGAAATAAGTCTTTTCGGGCGCAAAATTTACAAATTTTGATATACGTGAGTGACAGCTTGTACCGCACCTATAAATCAGACAGTAACAAGTATTCAGTGACACTTTTCATGCCAAAGCCTGGGTGAACACTTGATTCTGATTGGCTAGAGGATTGATTTGTTTCTAAGCTATCGAGATGTAAACGCTCCATTAAGCCATCGGCTGATGCACTCGCCATCAAAAACTGTGTGGAACTTGCACTTGGACTCGGACTTGATTAAGTATTCACTAAGGCGATGTGTCATTTTCAACAAAACATGCACGCTTACCGATGCAGTAGCAGAGAATGATTGACAGCACGACAGCGACGCCCACCGCGATCAGGGCGGTGCATTTCCAGGAGCAGTGTTTGGGAGACTTCTTGAACTTGAACGCCCCTCTGGACAGGCTGTTTCTGGGCAGAGGGCGCGCCGGTGTGGAGTAAACCGTCCCTGTTGCCATGGTGTAACCTGGGGTCGCAGCGCCAAAGAAAGGCGTCGTTCCTGTGCCCGTTTTAAAAAGGAAGTGTCTGTGGAAACACAAACAAACACAGCAAAAGAATTAGAGGGAAAAACACAAACTGGTGTAAAATTAGTACTAATATAACATTTCTGTTTGCTCTTTAATATCCCCTGAATATCCACCTCAAAAATAATAATATTGATAATAATGATTGGTGGCAGGGTGGTTTGGTGGTTAGAGAGAACATCCCATAACTAGAAAGGTCACAGGCTCGATCCGATCCTTGTCAAAATTTTCTTCAGCAAGAAAATTAACCCCGATTTGCTCCTGACCCCTCTAGTTAAATGCGTTCACACACACTATGTGTGTCTCAAAGGGTTATGCAAAGAAATAAATTAAACTGTTTTCAGTGTGGAAATTCAAGTAGCCAAATTCCTGAGATTTCACCAACGTACTACATGCTGTACCCTACAATAACTCCCATGTTGAAGACATATTGCAAGAGGAACAGGGCTTTCATGTGATATCCAGTATAATCCTGACATTGGAAGAGGTGAACAAAAAGTACCTCATAAAAACAATCATCTCCCACTTGCCCTTTTACAACTGGGCTTTTGCTAATAGCCCATTATACCTGGGGTAATTAAGAGGGTTTAATCAAATGCACTACGGAGTGATTGTCCTATTAACTTTTAAACCCCATGTGAAAAGCTCTTAAGTAAATGAATTAAGCCTTGTTGCCACTCTTGCCACTACTTAGAGATTAATACCCAAATGCCTTTAGGCTTCAGAATACGGCCAGGGAAATTGGACAGATTGACCATGCATTGCGAATGCTCTTCCAATCCAGAGCTGAAGAATTTAATTAGAAACCACTATATGTCCATCTTGGGGAAAAAAAATCATTGCCTCATCTTTGCCATGTTTTTTAAAGTGCTACTATTTTGTGAACCAAGGATTTATCTGATAATCCTAAAAAAGTAGATACAGTCACTTTTTTGAAGTGGTGGTTAACTCATTTTAGAAAGAAATGTCAGGAGTTTATCAAATGCTTAATTGTCACACTTACTATACCTTTATGCTTAACAAATCATCTAAAAGTGTCATGTTTATGACAAGACAAATGGCTCATTAAGCACCCAATGTGCACACTTTATACCCCTCAGATAAGAGCACACCTCTCTCCACTAGTTCCTTCTCTCTCCGTTTCTTGCTCACATCTTTTATTTTCTGCTAAATGTCTTATACAGAGTTTTATACACAAGTCAATTAGTCTGAGTTTTATGCTTTCTATAGATCCCAGGAGGAGTGGTTGCCATGGTAGCCGCTAATTCAAATACACCAATAAACTGATAAAGCAGTATTTACTGATGAATTATTTGTGTGGCATCTGTGAAGTCTCTATCCAAGTTCTGTAAATGCTTTTTTAATCCTGATTGTAAAGATCAATAAAGCCTAATTGGATGCATAATCTAAAACCTAACAGTTAAGGACTACAAATCCGCATATAGTGACACTTACAAATCAGAGTTTCCCATACTATGGGATAGGTGCGGTGGGTCACCCTGCCTTAACGAGCTGCCAATCCACCTAAAACAATTTCATTAGTATGGGTTTGGAGAGTTTTGTTTTCGCATGATTGTCAAAATGCTGTTTTCAGAGGCTCTTTCACCCTGACAAGGATAAAACTCTGGGGGAAACACCGCTCCAAATACATGTTAAGTGAAGTGTAGTCAATCTGATTTGTTTATAATGGAGTTTTAACAAACTGGTTTGTTGCGACGTGCTTTACGGAGGAGGACACAAATCACAAACTTTAAAATACAATACATTGCTTGTATTTCCGCAGCACCGCTGAGACTTCAGCTACTTCATATCTCCAGAGAGCATGTCGCTGGGCTAAAAACTCCTCTGATCAATTCTTGACTGAGAGAACAAATGTCAGATTTAGATCGTCTGGCTCCTCTATGCCCTGATTGACACGTGCTGTCATGGACAGACAGGGATTCCTTTTAAAGGTTACGGCGTGTCACTGTTGGAATGACAATGCCGTGGCGTCTGGAACCTGGAGAAGGCAGATTCCTCTATCTGGAACAATCTGTACTGTAGCTGCAGCAGACTCTGTAATGTGCAGTGGAGAAGGAATTGAGGTCAAAACTTGCACAACGTCTGATGCAGGAGACGCGTAGTCAGACAGACAGACAAATAGACACCCCTATCTTGGGAGTTAAGTGTAAGTGGATGCAATCTGATGAGGTAGACAGAAAGGGATGTGGACGTGTGTGTGTGTGTGTGTGTGTGTGTGTGTGTGTGTGTGTATACGTGTGTGTGTTTGTGTTTGTGTGTATGCACTCTATTGTACGGAGGCAAATACATATTGCAAGTTGCACAGATGAGCTGGAGACTATCTCGCCCGGTCGAAGCTTCTGCATTCTCATTTTTGCCAAGATGTGAGTATGTAATGTTCTTATGGCATCCAATTCAAAGATAAATCAAGATAACTCAATTCAAATAGGGCTGAAACGATTCCTCGAGAAACTCGAGTAACTCGATTACTAAAAATCATCGATGCAAATTCTTTGCATCGAAGCTTCGTTTAATCCATATAACTATATACACACTCAGTGTTTCGCACGGATGATTATTACTGTTGCACAACGCGCTGGAGAAAGAAATAGCGAGGGGCGAAGAGAAGAGACAGGCCAGAGAAAACGACAGAAAGTGTCCAAAGTTTCGGATCCAGTGTTGCCAACTTGGCGACTTTGTCGCTAGACTTAGCGACTTTTCAGACCCCCCTGGCGACTTTATTTCGCAAAAGCGACTAGCGACAAATCTGCCGACTTTTTCTGACCATGGGAAGCAATGTTAATGTGTTGAATCTCAAAGCATTTGGCAATAAATTGGTTCGGCTGATGCCGATTTTCTCTACTTGCCTGTCTAATCCAGAGAGGTCTGACGGTCACAGCGCTTCCCACACACAGTGTAGCTCCTTCCCTCCGCTGAGAGCAGGGACTGTAGGATAGGGTCCACTTGTAATTGCTACCGGCGTACGCCGAAACTGGCCGGGTGGGCGGAGTCAGCACTTAATATTAAAACGGGATGAGATGAAGGCTAGTAAAGAATGCACGTTAATTATGGCTATATGTAATGGCTAGTTAAGAACGTAAATCAATATGGTGGCTAGTTATGATGTCCCTAAGTTAGCTAAGTTTTGCTCAAGAAAATAACCACAGAAAATAAAATGCTGCAGTCAATTTGTGAAAGCCTGAGCTTCATTCATGTTATTATTATGATAGTCACACACACATACACACACACACACACACACACACACACACACACACACACACACACACACACACACACACCTACTCCCCTCACAGTGATGCATAAAATACCCCAGAAAGCAAAATATCAGGTGGTGTAAGTAGCAATTGGAGCCTAAAATGCACCAGTCCAATACAGCAGGTATATTCAGTTTAGTTTGATTGCAGTGAGTAGGGTCAGCAGGTGTAGGGCAACCCTTCAACAGAGCAAATAAATGTACATTAGCCAGTCTTATGAACTTGTATGATATTTAGGCCTAGTAATAAATATCAATAATAATTATTATTTCACCTCGTTTTCAGTAAATCACAGTGTCGTATGGACAGCTTCGTGCGGACAGCTTTTCTCTTTTGTATATTTACTATTGCTCTTTAATAAAGCAAAAGTATTTCTTATCCGATTACTCGATTAATCGATGGAATAATCGGTAGAATACTCGATTACTAAAATAATCGATAGCTGCAGCCCTAAATTCAAAGATGACTAAAAGCATACTGTAGCCAGGGTACAACTGTGGAACACTTGGTAATATTGAAAACTGGTTACAGAAGTTATAATATTGTGAAATAACTATTACTATTGTGCAATGATAATAAAAACCCTGGGCCAGAAATTATTCAGAATAAAACAGATATTTTAACAAATGATGAAATGCTGTTTATTTTGCTGCTTGCCTGCTTTTGGTTGGATGAAACTGCATGAAACTCCAATAATGCAAGAAAATCCAATAATTACATGATGGAAGACTGAAAGCTATGAATCCACATAAAATTAATATTTAACATTTGGCACTCTGGGTGGTTTAAAACTCCAGTTCAGATATAAGAGAGCCGGTTTTATTTTATACGTATTTAGCAGTTAACATTGCTCATCAGTATGTACGGTGAAAGTTGTCAAAATGTTTTTGTACCAATGTCACCAAGACAAATTTCTGCGCTGAACATTTATTGTAGTCAGCGCGATTAAAGTAATTCTGAATGTGATGTTTTTCATGTCAGTCTTTTCTAGGCAGCAGACTGAACGGGTCCAAAGATGAAATGCTGTTGGACATGATTAACAAACAGAGGACCGGTGTAAATGTCTGCGGCTATACACACTGGATGACCGGCTGTAATTGATTACAGCCAGTGTGACGCAACAAAGCACATTACTATGCTAATCCAGCCAGCACTGTTGATAGCAATGTGGTGAGAGAGTGAGAGAGTGTGAGAGAGAGAGAGAGGAGAGACATAGAAAGAGAAAGGGATGAGAGAGACAATCAAAGAGAGTGTGAGAGACCAAGACAGAGGCAGTGAAAGAAAGAGATAGAGAGAAGGAGAGAAAGTGGACAGAGAGAGAGAGAGAGAGAGAGGGAGAGAGAGGCAGCAGATGAATGGTGGTGTGTCAGTGTGATCGCAGTGTGCTTGTGTGCCTGCCTGTCTGTCCCATTGAGAAGGCTGTAACACAAAGGCAGCAGCCAGCCTGGTCTCCTCTGCTCTCACAACATTGCTTGTCATCAGGATGACATTTGAAAACATCCTCACGGAGGACAAAAGACTAAACAGTGAGTGGGTGGATTTGTCTCCGGCTAAGCTCCAGCTGGAGGGGTGAAGGAGCACACTAGAAACAATGCGAATCGGCGCCCTCAGAATATGTAATCTGCCTATTAGCCGCTGTTTAGTGTTAGCATTAGCATTTCAAGGTGAGCGCAGGAATAATAAGGCCTCTTTAATCCGCGGCCGAGCAAGACTGCAGATGTGGCAGGCGTCGCGGTGACTCTTTACCACTTACACAAACTCTCTCTCTCTCTCTCTGTGGATGCCTCTCTCCCCCGTATCACCACCTGCCCTCTCGGCAGGGGGCCTGCTAGCAGGTGCTATTCTGGTACAGCTAGCGCCTCGCCTGTGTGATGGTATTTCAGTAGCACCGATGCTTCCCGTGCCGCTCTGCCCACGGAGATCAGTGTGGTGCCATCTTGAGACGCTCCCTCAGACTGTTTGCAGTACGAATTATTCTATTTAACGAGTTTGATTAGGTTTGGCGTATGAAGTGCTCAGCTTTTATGCATACAGATTCAAGACGGTCTTTGGTGTCCACCTCCAGGCCTTTGATGCCGACTGTATTCATGACAATCGTCATGGGGACATTTGCACCAGCCACTGCTAGCTGAATGGTGATGAATTTAAGCTGCAGGCAGGTTAAAGTTATAATCCACAACATTTCCTGTAAATAAATGTCCATTTGGACTGATATAACACAAATTCAACCTATATCCAGTTCATGAAAGCCTTTACATTTGCTGTTCTCAACGCAGGTGTCAGGTAGGTCTTACTGAAGTACTGGACACACTGTTTGATTGACAGGTGATCTCTGGGAAGTGCAGTGCATAAACACCACCAACCCTTAGCAATAAAGAATGACACAAAAAACAAAACAAAATAAAACGAAACAAAACAAAAGGAAAAAAATAAATGATCTTGAGGATTACCACTTTAAATTTTTCTACTCCACCAGCCCCTTTTCTACTCCAAAAGGCCAGTCAGCTGCTAAAATAGTGGTGGCTTGAAGCATGATAATTTCACTCAAGTTTTCACGTGTGTCAATGCCAACATCTCCACACACACACACAAAGAAAACCTGAGAGGTAAAACAAAATCCTATTGGGATTTATCTCCGCTATTCTTTTTCGCCCCTGAGAACAATTCTAACACATTTTCCGTCAGGAAAATGTACTGTCAGTGGGACACTGTACCACATGATGATTTTAGAGCCGAGAGATAATTTCATTTCACCCAAAGACTCCCTTGACACATGAATCCAATGAGGATTGACAGTACATTTATAACGGCAACGTGTGGCTGGGCAGGCCTTCAAAAGACTCATTTTGAAATGTCATAACGACTGTTCTAGCTGAATCTCATTGAATCTACGAGAAAATGCTGAAGTGGGTTCCAGGACATACATATGTAAGAGTCGACGCCTACCTGTATCTTATCCAGCAGAGCACTTATATACTCTATAGTGCATGCTATAGCCATTACAAATCAATCCCATACATATAGTCCACATTAAATAAAGGATTGAGGTAGTGCTCAAGAATAATTACTTCACAAGTGCATTGGGCTGTTTTACTCTCAAGGGACATGGCAATTCACATAATAATGGAATTCAATGGAACATTTATATAAAGCTAATTGGAAATATCAGTATTTCTATGGAGCCAAGTGGTAAAGAGGGGAACCTGAGGGGTTTATTAAAAGCACTCCAGACACTTTAAAGATCTGAATGTATTCTCAGCACTTGAGAATAGCACCGAAGTAGTAACAGAGCTCAGTTGCCAACTAATTGAGCCCTTTAAATAGAGTGGTCTTAGCATAAAAACAGAAGTGGAATAATCATTTCAGAATTTGTCTTCAGTGAAAAACCTGCATTTCTCACTTAGAGAACTGTTATTAGATTAGTTTCAGAAGATGACTCCAAATTCCAAGTCTGTCATGATTTCACTAATTGGCGTATCAATTCAGTCAATTAGTGATGTAATTGTTCTGAGAAACATCATTTGTGTTTATTTCAACAGTCTATTCAAGAGTCTTGTGTTTTTTCATTTGTTTTTGTCATATTAAATATTTTATCCTCTGTCACAAAGCACAGCTGGGTCCAAACTAGGGCTGAACGATTTTGAAAAAAAATCGAATTGTGATTATTTTGACTGATATTGCAATTGCGATATGATTTGCGATATTAGAGGGAATGATAATTTTTTACATCATTATTCTCATTTTCATTGAAAAACGTATTAAAATGATTATGGTGTGATTTTTGAGGGGATCTGTACCAAACAAAGATGTTTTCTTAAGTCTGTAGAATACGATGTGTAGGCCAGGACATCTCTGCAGCACGACAATATTTAATTTAAAATGGTACTTTGACACACATTTTGCCTTTAACAAATATTGTGCCTCCTGCGATTTGAAAATTGCAGTAGGCCATATTGCGATTTCGATAAAATTTCGATTAATTGTTCAGCCCTAGTCCAAACTACTTTTTTTCCCCTCGGAACTGAAAAAGAAAGAAACTGATGCACATATTTTTAGAAACACACAGCAGTTTCAATCCTTTTTAACCTCGAGCTGTATGAGTCTAAAGCAAACCTTGTGTCTTGATGCTGCTTTCACGGGATGCTAACATCAGTGACTTTATTCACTCTCACCACATAATAATAAGCACAACAGTTACTGAGTGCAGCTCTTCACTCAGTCGAAAGAACATTTAAAGCTACTCGCTTTGAAAGCTTGATGGTATTGAGTAAAATTAGCACACTCATGCGTTGAGGACCAACATTTTATGGGGGTAAAACACATAATTGATTACCGTTAATTACTGTAAAATTGGCTAATGACGTCGACAGTGTGATTTATTTTCTAAAAGGTCAAGTCAGGGAAAGCATACAAGGTAGCAAATATTAGATCATAATATTTTGATTTACATTTACATGTTAGGCAATCAGTTGACACTTTTTAGATGAATTGCCTTATCGAGAGCAACTTGAATGAAACTGAGTGAAACTGTAGACAAAGCTTGAATTCCTAGATATAGACACACTGTGGCAGACCCATATAAGGACTACGCTGCCCCAAAACCCTCCTGAAGGCAGCCTAATAAATGCTTTCTGGAGCTTCTGTTTACATTTCTCAACCTGGTAGTTTAGCTGACATCTGCAGTTACGTGGTGAACCGGGTCTTCCCTTTGGCCCCGCCGGTTTGCAGCGGCCCCCTGTCCCCTCCCACTGACAAGCACTTGATTTAGAGTCCAGCGTGGTGATAGTGATTTATGCCTTGGCTGATGATAGGTGTGCACATATTGTTTTGTCGATACTGCTAAGACAGCTCAAGGTCGCCGCGCGGTTAGTGTTCAATCACCGCATCTTCCCCCAGAACGGGAAACAGTCGCTACATATCCCGATTGATTCGGTCAGATCATAAGAGGTTGTTACTCCATCCTGCCACAGACAAAAATTCAAAGTTTAGATTCATCTAAGCCCTGGAAAGGGTACTCACCGGCAGCAAAATATCAGACTGGAATGCAATCATCTACTCAAGGGCATTTTTGAGTCAGAGCGCAATGTACCACACCTCATTAGCCGGGATATTTTGAACCCACTGATTAAGAGAGATGTAACTGATGTTTCAGGAGGAATGCTTGGCAGAGGCTCTCATGATAAAGTAGTACCTTGCACAGCAAATCTTGATATAAAACATAATCCACTTACAAAGTTCCTTGTTAAGTTATAGCCACTCTGATTTAAACTGGCAAGATCCTGGATATTCACATCGTTTAACCGTACACTCTGCTTCAGAGCGTATCAAATTTGGTAACACACCTCATTTTAGGTGCATACAAAAATACGTATATAAGACACAAAGCTTCTTGATTTCTCACAACAAATCAAAACCAGCTATATTAACCCTTGAAAAGCCGGTGGATTTGGGGGGTCTAAGATGAGGCAAACAAGCCTTCAACTGAAAGGGGTAAATATAGTTATAACTTCTATTTCCTTGCATAATTTTGAAAATCCTAACAACTCTGGTTTGTGCAGAAAGTGGATCTAGGAAAAGTTTTTGAAGGACACTTTGAAAGCTGAAATATTTCAATTCTAAAATTTTAAACAGCTGTCGAAGGCTGCAGCTTGGCCTTTCTAGTGTTAAAAGGCAATTATTCAGTTACTTTATATCACCTTCATTTTTGTGTCAATGAAAATGGCTTCCTGATAACACCTGGACCTGAAATTCCCAGGTTATGTGTACTGGGGTATTAAAGTCCCCATTGCTGAGCACATCCCTGAGCCCAAGTGCATTGTGGGTCACTCACCTGCTCTCCAGGGCCACATTGCTGCCCAGGACCCAGCTGTCCTGCAGCTGGACACATTCCGCCGTGCTCTGCAACTCGGCCGCCAGGCCGGCTGTGGGCGGCGGGCTTGGGCTTCTCTGATTGGCCAGTGAGCTGCGGCTCAGGGACGTGATGGATGGATGCTGCTTATGTGGGGGAGGAGCCGGTGGAAGAGGGGGCGGGCCTTGCTGACTGGATAGGTGGTCCCCTGAAATGAGAAAGAGAGAGAGAGAGAGAGAGAGAGAGAGAGAGAGAGAGAGAGAGAGAGAGAGAGGGAGAGAGAGAAGAAGAAGAAGAAGAATGTGAGTTTAAATATTCTATACGGTATTCTATACGGTGACAAGGTGTTTTGCTGATTAAAATTACGCCCTCGGTCAAGACACTGGATTGTTACAAGACAACAGATGGAGGAGAGCAGGCATCTGCCTTGCATGCAAGATATGAAAACATATAGCCACCTGACAGACCCAGAAAAGTAAATACAACCGAGAGCAAGACATTAAAATGAGATGCAACCGCTGCAAAAAAGAATGGAAATAAGAACCATTTTTATGGCGACACACATAATAATTGTCGCAAAACGCCACACGGCTGACAGTTGGGTTCTCTTAAACAGAAGGTCACTTACAGAGGCAGCTGTTCTTTTATGGCCGCTTAACGCGATGTTTCACGTTTGATTACAGCCAGAGAAGACTCTCAAATAACTAATGACCAGAACATCCATTAGAGCTCTGGGAGAACAGGTTTTCCAATTTCACACAAAGCTGTGTAATTGGCCCCCAGAATGGCATGTGGTGATTATCTATCCATCTTCCCTGTTTAAAAGGTAAAAACCCACACTGCTGACAATTCTGATTTGCTCCACTGAGCCCCAAATGGGTGCCGTCTTTTTTGCCTTACGGAGGCTTGGAGAAGATAGAGAGAAGCTGGCCGTTGTGTCTTTTAAGAGCTGTTGTTATTTTTGCATTGACAGCATGAATTTTTATAAAGCCTAAAGAAGTTAAATTTAGAGCATGTTGGAGGTCGGGCCTGGCGTATGATTTAAAGTTTGCTGAATCAAACAACAACAAAGACCCTGAAACCTTGTGATGACTTCTGGCCGAGGATCAGGATCTGAGCTGTGCTATGGCTGAACACCGGAACAACTTTATTTAAAAGGACACCGGGCACTGTTTTGAAGAGAACGTTTAGCGGCTATGCAAATGTGTCCTTGTCTATGTGCATTTGCTTTTTGCTGTGTCTTCCTATACACAAAGCTAGCCTCTCGATGCAGATAAACGAGCCCCACATCCTCTCCACAGCGCCAGGAGGAAACATGTGTATGCCATTCAGAGTTAGAGATACATTTCCGCTGCTTCAAGGTAGAACCCTTCAGGCTACATGTGGACTACTGGCACTCCTGCAGATTAATTCTCTCTCATATTCATGTGAAAGGGGGACAATGTGATAGAATCTGTGCAAGGCACATTGTGATAACGATGCTTACCAAGTGGAAAAATTCTTCTTAAGTGTTAATTGCAGAGACGGTGACAACTGCAGTAAAGTTTTAGCAGGGGCGGGTAGTATAAATAATTTTCGTTGCTGATTGCTTTCAGGATTTTATTGTTTTTACTGATTAATCCAGCAATAATTTTTAGAGCGTCTATTTCGTAAAGCACACACAGAGGTCTACCATCTGTAAATGCATACACACATTCACCAAGATAGATAAATATATAAAAAACATATAAATAGATAGATAGATAGATAGATAGATAGATAGATAGATAGATAGATATGCATGCATTGGGGATATATAAAGAAGAATGATGTGGTACACAATTGGGAGTGACATGAGTGCCAACCTAAGATTAATTAATTCCCGACTTCAATTACACAGCAGCAGCGCATGGCTATAAATTCCATAAGTGCAAAATCATCAGAAGCAAGGACAGCTCTCTATTTTTTTTTTCTTTTGTTGTTTTTTTGTGGACGGTGATTAGAGTCTGATCAAACCCAATCAGGCATGATCCCCTCATCACCTCGCACCACCTTGTTCAAAGTCAACTCTGAATCCTCACAGACGAATTACCAGAGATCAGCTGTGGTATTGGCATCTGAAAATATAAGTCCGCCATGACTTAGTGATAATGAACACAAGACATCCCACTCATCTCCCAGGCTAGGCTGTGAGCCCTATTAGAAAAGTGCTAAGTAGGCTAATAGCAATGTGGATTATCTACTAACTCTGGCTGTTTTACATCACCTCTGGGTGTTATTCCACTGTAAAACAAGTCTTCAGCCCACAGCGGACCAGAGTTCCACTTCATTTTCCATCCTAAGTATTTTTTATGTAATCACTCAAACACACTAGTGTTACAGTGCAATGTCAATGAGGGGGAAAATGAAGCAGAGGGTACAGTCAGAATGGAAACATGGTAAGATGAGCCTACATGTACGGAAGTGGTGATGCTGATGGTGGAGCCAGCAGGGATTATATTTAGAAGGTGAAAGTAGAGAGTAAGCCAATAAATGATCGTCACCTGTGGAAAAAAAAAGATCAAAAACCAGTGGAATGAAAGTTTACACTTAAAGTCCATTTCAAGCAATCAAAAGACTGATCCATTTATGTTTAAATCCTTTGTTGTTCCCCAATATTTACTTTATTTATCCCAGGGGAATTCACCTGTCATAACAGCAACACACACTTGAAAAACAATAAGCAACCCCCTATAATAAAGCTAATAAAAATGCTGCATTTGTCCCCTGGTACACACACCTGACCTATTATTATATGAACATATGAAATGGTGAATCACAGAAAACGTTGTGCCCGCCCAATAACAAATTGCAAATAAACATACAAGAAAGACACTGCACAAATCAGTATCCATATATCTTCATGTGCACATATTGACATATTGACAGACAGTGCAAGTCCACATCTTGATTGCCTTTGTTCAGTAAACATGTTGCCCCAATTGACACACTGCTCATACTGAGTTACATACTACCCATTAACATGTAAAAAACATATATGATACATGTAAAAATATATGCAGTGCAGTATATTCTTACAATATATTTGAAGAGAGGGGTGCCAGCACAGTTTCAACAAGCCCAAACACTCTCACTAACACAAAAGTTGAAGCTTAATGTTGCAAATTTTTCCGATGAACCGACGTGCTAAAAGGCATGCCTAAAATCTAACATGAAAGGAACTTTTTTTTTTTTTTTTAGGTGACAGACTGAACAGAACATGCTGAACACAACCGTCTGAAAACACAAAACCCAAAACCCTTCAAAGGGACGGGATTTGACATGCAGCAAATCTGACTGCATAATCCCACAATGGGCTATGGGAACATTAAAGCCCATGAGCTGAATTAAACCTATGCACGGTCTGGAAAAAAGTACACAAATCTTTTAGGTATAAATAAAACTGTGCTAGTAGAATAATACTCTTCTAAATGTCTTCCACTTGAAATTCTGTGTTTGGCTGAGTTATAGATGTATGAAATATAAAAGTGAATCAATTTTATTTGCTTTGGCACATGGTCAAGTAAGATAGATAAGTAGAAAGTAAGATAAAAGTACAAAATACTCAAATACAAGACTAAAATAGAGCAGGGACACTGTTTTAGTGTAGAGAATATACACAAGCTAGATGCTGTAGAAAAATGGGGAAACTTTGTGGCAAAACAAGAATAAAAAAAAATTCCAAGGTGATTCTGTCTTCTTTATTTTGCAAGGTTTTTTGCTTTATTCCAATAAAAGTGCCTTTAAAATATATCAATGTGCAGTAATTGAGAAAGCGACCTGGATTCTCATGTTCATATCTGTTTACCAAAGGAAGAAGCGACAGCCATAACAGTAATCCAAAATGGCCGCTCTCTCACCTTGATCCACCCCTCAGTTTAACAAATATACACCCAAAAACCTCTTTATACAAGTTTAAGGAGTAATGGCATCGGTCATTTAAGCCTTTGAGATATTACTGAGCACCAAGCTATGCCCTTTCAAATATTTATATTCGAATCTTAACTCCACTGGGATTTTGAAATGATTTATTATTCATTAATTTTCCTCAGTTACAGGAATTCCTCATCCCCTTAATTATTTAACTCTGTGGGATCAACATCAAACCTGGTAGTAGTTGCTTTAATGATTTTTTTTCATGGAAACTTGTTTACAATTTTGTAGCGCAAAAAACAGTCCAGTTACTTGAGTGATGACTTAAATATCAGAATTATAATATCAGAATCCATAAATGGCATGTTTCATTTCATATACAACTTCTCAATTCAAATAATTTTGAAAACTTGAACTGTGCTGTGTGGCGGGTCACGTAGTGTCCGAAATGTCTGGAACAATAGGGATAACTGGCATCATGTATTATTTTCTTGTACAGGACTTGCTTTCCCTGCACACAGCAGTTGTCAGGATGCCTGAGTGGTGTAAGGTGCCGTGGTTTCTGGTCTCCAAATTGAGGCGTGGGTTTGAATCCTATTTCTGACAAGCGGTTTTATGCTCGTTCGGTTGTCAGTTTCCCCTATGATGCCAGATATTTTTTCGGACAACCTGTACGGCCGAATGTGTTTCTGTGCAGCTCAATCAGCAGAGCGCGGCACTGCCAATGCCAGGGTTCAGGGTTTCGTTCCCTGTGTAGTTCACTGCACTAACACTGCCAGGGTTGGGGGTTTGATTCCCACTGGGGCGACCCATGCTAAAAATACTGTAAGGATAGCAGTTATCCGCCAACTGGCATATGTTATGTTGGATCGTGTGCTATTCAAAAATAAATAAATTAAAAAATCTACGCATATGTTAAACAATGAGCCTTGAAGACAGCTTGGCATTGTCTTCCATCAACACACACAGGGAATTAGGCTGGCCTTTAAAGTGCAGGCTCAGTGACTGGGAAGGCAGATGAAACAGCTGTGTGGTTTATGGGGCTTTGCTTTGAAATCAGATCAAGACGGATGCCTCCTTTTCATAATTCCTCAATGTCAACTTGTCATCATCTCCATCAGCAACATGCTTTAAAGGCCCTTTTTGATTAATACTGCATGCCAACGCTGAAATGACAGTCTCATTCCCTTCTTAATGGCGCTTGCGATATCTATCAAATGATGCTTTATGGAGCATTGGTGTTTTTACAGAAACGCCTCCATTTAGCTGCTCTTAATTCTCAGTTTTCAGAGGTTTGTGGTCTGAAAGCTGACTCTTTACACAGAGTCTTTACAAGTGATTGCTGTATCTCATGTGTCAGCAGTGGGTTGTATTATTGACCCAAGGACGTCCCGTAAGATACAGCAAAACGCTCCACACTGCAGTTTCATAATAAAGCATGTCGTTTTCTCTGATATGCTAAATGATATTCAAAATGGTTTGGGCTTGTCCATTCATAGTATCAGAAATGATTTAGTGCCAAAAGCCACCTATGAGTTCACATTTACAGCAGATTTTTCTTGATCATCGTCTTTGTGATGCTCCTTCTTGATACTCTGATGTTTTGACCTATTAGGTTTCTGTGATGTTCACTCTTTGAAAATATCTTTTTTTGATTAAGGCATTGAAAACCCTTGAATCGCGCATAATGTTCCAACACTGAGTCGAGACACAATTAAAAGCCGTTTTGCACTCACTAAGCTTGGCAAGCCTGGTGAAAGCCTTTTCATATTCATTGTGTAAGTACTGCAAAAGGTCTTATGCCACTTTACTCTCCATTAAGAGACTGACGCAACTGCTAATGGAATTGAAAGGACATTTGCTTTGACTGGCTTGCCCTTCACCAATAGGGAAATTGCAATATGTGTGCAGATCACTGCTTGTACAGATCAGACTTTCTATTAAAGTTTCCAATATAGTATGTATATGTTATTATTATTATATATTTTTTTACAAAATAATATCAACTATTACCTCCAATAATGCACTTACTTGTCGCTCCACTCAGCAAATTTCAGATTTCACAAATGTAAAACTGCTTCCAAGCAAAATAAAATAAATAAATAAAATAAAAATAGAAATAATAATAATAATAACAATAATAATAATAATAATAATAATAATGATAATTATAATAATTATAATAATATCTTTAATAACAAAATCCCATGTTTCATTTCAAATAAAAATGAATAATGGATGAATTGCCTGATAAAATGTGCCATTTAGACCAGATGATAAGATGTTTATATATGTCAAATCAATAAAGTCGTGCTCATCAAGGCTCCACATTCATTAGTCTTCCATTCACTTTCAAACAATTCTAGTGTCTAGTTGAAGGTTGAGGAGTGGCAGTATTCTTTAGTGGAAAAGGAGAAAATACCGGGATAATAATCATACTGGGAAGCCCTGGGTGGCGCGTGTGTGTGTGATAGGGGTGGGGTGGGGTGCGGTGGGGTGGAGGGGCGCAGAACCCTGGAGGAATTCAGGACCATTAGAACAACCTTGCCCTAGGTGAGTTTTGGGGATTTACTCTGCAAACAGAGGGAGTTGGCACTTTACAGAGGCTTGGGGTTTTGAAAAAAGCTGTTTGAATTCCATCATATTTCCTGGCAGAGTACCTTCACTCCTCACACACCCTTGCCCACTCTTCCCCTGGCTTTCTATCTGATCAAAGAACAAATTTTCTCTTAAGCTATTTCTCTGCAGGGGAACCAGAATGTAACCAATATTTCAAGGATTGCGTAATCGTTGCATTACAGAAGAAGACACCATTCCATATACAGTACACAATGCGCTTCACGTAGTCTTACAATATACATTAATCAAGACGCATTAAACACAAATTTCAGACTACAATTCATCTGAAATGGATGGGTTGTAACTAAACTTACAATGTTTTAATCTATTGAAGAAGCACTGCAAATGGGAGCAGCTTCACATCACCGTTTGTCCATCTGTCTGTTTGTCTCTCTCCCTCCCTCTCTCTCTCTCTGTCTCTCTCTCCCCACACATTGCTACAGATGGCAGATCATCGTACAGATGATGACTGCTTAGCAGTTCTTTCTGACAGCTCTCCGATTACATAGCAATTACACTCCTTCTCAAAGGCTGCTTTGACAATTAGCCTGCTGACAAAACACTTAGTTGTATTTATTCATGTGGACAGCTTTTGTTTCCTTGTTTGTCCAGAAAGATAGTGTGTACACACACAGGTAAAATACTACATTCTCTCACTTCAGCTCAATCGACACAGTTTATTTAATCCTGCAAATCTCCCAACATTTTTGAAAAGCAGAACAGCAGAGCCAAAACCTGCCACAGTCCACTGGAAAAATTGCCAATTCTCAAACACTTTTCTCAAACACACTCTTATCTGTTTTAAACAGGACAAAGTAAAAAAAAAAAAATCCTGTGTTATTGTGGAACCATTTAGCCAGTAAGTATTACAGGTTGGAAAAAGGTGGGCTACTTTAAGACTAGTCATTCCCTCCATCAGAATGGCTGGCTTGAATGGCTCATTCCTTCAGTAACAGCCAATAGTTGTCATGGTGATTGGTTGATGGAGCCAACATGAATTCTTGGTTAGGGTTGTCTGGCTACCTTAGGACATATTTTGAACATGCAGAGCTTTGTTGAACAAATTCTAAGCTTTAAATCACAGAATTTACTTCCAATGCACCAAGCCTGAATGCCAAGAATAACAACAACAAAACCCCATTATCCAATTGTATTGAACTGTGAATCATTTCTCTGACTAAAGCAATATAAATTTGAATCTGTAATTGCTCAAAAAATTGTTGCATACCTCATCTTAGCGACCATGGAAATGTGACACGTGTACTCGGAGAACTATTCATATGCCTCCCCATTCATTTACGTCCCGCTTCCCCAATCACTTGAGAAAATGGTTGCAGGAAAAAAACAGGCCACTCATGGTTGTAGTGGCACAGGCCTTCGCAATGGCTGCTATAATTGCATTTCCTGTGCAAATCACTCAGTTTGTGGGGAAACCAGAAAAAGAGAGCAGCCTCCATCTAAAAATGGGAAAGCCTATCTTTTCATGATTAATTGTTGGCATATTGTTTTCAACTGGAAGCGCTCCACTTGTACAGATGACTCATTTTCACATCGATTGTAAGGCAAATTTGACATGAAGGAGATGTATACAGTGTATACGTTTTGAATGTACACATACCAGGACACTTATATATGATAGGATCTGCTCTAAGTGTGTTTTTACATGAAGAGATCAAGTTTCAGCTGAGCTCTCCACAAACATCTTGGCGCTACGATTTATATTTCTTTTATATTATTTAACCTTTATATCCCCACATGGTCCCATTGAGATTAAAGGGAGACCCAGCCAAGAAAACAGCATCGACACAAACATAAAAGTTGCAGACAAATACGATAAAACAATGCCCATAAAGTAAGCCAAAATAAAAAAACAGCAAAAAAAAAAAGCTTAGTGTAAACTAAAAATTCACTATATGAGCACTCCAGCAGAGCATCAGGATCAGGGGCAAACCTGATACTGATTTCTTTTGTTTTAGTTTCAAAGTATGTCATGAATGCAGGACACATTTACCAGTCCCAGTGCAGCACTTATCCTCCCAGACTGTTACAGGGAGAGATGGACGACACATTGAAAATGAACCTGCTGTATCAGTGCACTTGATAACACACTGGTAGCACGGTAAAACCACATTATGAGCACATTATGAGTGTTATATATGGTATTACATGGTATACTACGCAATACACAAACTCTAAAAGCGGAGTACTATTTGGCGCAACTGTATAGGTAAGAACAACGATAGTTCCAGATTAATTATTTATTAATGCATTACAATGCGTGTCATTTTCTGATGTGAATACAATGCAGGAAAAATACATACATTATTATTCTGCCTCATAATTGACTTTAACCATCCCAGAGCCTGTACTCTATACCAGCAGTTCCTGCTATGTCTGTCTACTGCTGGAGCTATAGCACACTGGCTGAAAATCCCTCTGCTTTCCAAAGAGATTTCCTGAGGCCAAGGCTATGAATTGATACCCCACTGTTACATTACCCTTAGCCACAGAGCAGAGCACAGGAGAAGAATAATAACAGCCGGAATCATTGGTTTATTGTTATACTGCACACCTACTAGTGCATTATACTGGTGGGCAGGCTTGTGCTGGAGATGTCAATATCCTCAATGGGCATAAACGATACACTTTATGCGCGCAAGCACACATTCACATATACATGCGCCCGTACACACACACACACACACTCACACGCACACGCAGAGACACACACCTTAAGGCTCACTCAGAAAAGCCTTCCAGCACTACTGATGTTTTCGAATTTTCCATCAGAACACCCTCTGCTCCTCTCGGCAAGAAGAACTGAGATGCAACCTGCATATCCTCTAAGGCTCTGTGCATGCTCAATCAGCAACATGATATGGCCCAGGGCTCCATGAAGAGGCCACTGCTGGAGTCTTGAAAACTGAGCATGCATGAGGTAGTTACACAATGTTTTGCTGCTGATGTGCCAAGCTAGCCGAGCCGGTCCTAACTATTCAACAGCATGTACTGAGCTCCACCCTGAGGAAACACGGCTCTGCCTCAGACTCTGGGCTTTACGTACTGAAATCATTAAGGTTCAAAAATTTCAGCCAAGGCTGCTGAAATTATTAAAGGTTGAACTACATCTGAAATATTGTTACATGTCAAAGAGTATTTCACTCATGTTGTGAAATGCAGTCCCTGCTCAAATCTGAAGAACAATCCACTCAGATCAAGATGACTTTTCCGTGCAACCATAGTTAGAAGGACCGGTCCCTTGAGTGGCCTGGCATCACGGTTCATTAGTGAAACTGGCCGTTAAAGTTTAATCTGCCGTGCAGCCGGTCTTAATTTTGAACTACATCCCCTCCATTTCAGAGTGGCTCTCGCACATGTCTGCAGCATGTTACTCAATAATAAAAGTAGTCAGAGCAGTCAGATGCACTGTCCTTCAAAATGCCTCTAATGCCGCTTTACTTGACAACAGCAGACAGGACTGCCTATGTTCCAGCCTTCATTCACCTTAGAAAATACCACCCTAAGCCTCATCTGTCATGTATCGGCTGCAGCCTAACATTTCACTTTGTTTGGCAGACATTGATTTTTACCTCCAAGGTGTTGTCAAGGAGGCATCCAACTCATACATACCTCCTCTGCTGTCTCTCCAGAGGCTGCTTTAGAAGGAATTGCAGGAACAAACACGAGGAAGGGAAAGCTCCGAGAAATGACTACATTTTAAGGTAAGCCAGAATATTGCTAATTCTTTTCTGTTTGGATACGGACATAGGAGGAGAAGCTATGTGTGGGTGATAAGCCAGAGCTTATGGAAGCAGCATTTCTCAATGCCCATTCTTTTTGCCCACTGAGAGGTATATTTTTGATTTTGGAAAAAACTGCATATAAGCTTGGCAAGGCTTCTGGGTAAACAGTATTGCAATCAAGATTCCAATTTCATAGTTTTTAAGCATCTATTCTATACACAAGTATATCTACAAGATGACCTTATTTACACCATAGAGATACCAACTGACTGGATATCAGTGGCTATCAAAGGATATCAGATGTACAAATGAGGGCGCACTGTTCCACTGCAGTTACTCTCAGCTAAAGCAATCTCAAAACAGCAGACTTCTAAACACGTGGTCACTAAAAGGAGAATGCATTAGATCTGCTTCAACGGATTTAGCCAATCCTCCGTCCATATGTTAAGGGTATTTTCACAATTTATCAACCACTATACACCCCCCACCCCCCCCTTCCCATACACACACACACACACACACGCACTTCACTTCTAACCTAGTTGTGTAGCCCTGGAATTATATTCATTAACTGTCAACGTATTAAAACAAATAGCATGCTAAAAAGAGCAACCGCATACCTTGTTTAAAAATTACTTGGCACCAGAAAAGAAATGATCTATGAAGTGCTTTTGAAGGTAACATCTAGATTTGCTTAGTACTGTTCTTAACAAAGTTTCAAAGTTTTCTGAAGTACAAGGAACAAAACAAACATATCAACAAACCATCAGTGATAATAAAGGGAATTATCTGCCAATAACACGATATGGCCGACTTTACAAAACTCAGAAACCATATTAGACTCCCCACAACCAAATTAACAAATCTGCTGCAGCATAATGATATCAAAAACTACTTATAAGTTAGATGAAACTTTCTAAAATACGTTTTCAGCTGTATCTTGCAAAGAAGACACCAGAATGTCGGCAGAAGAAGATTTCTAAAACTGTTTTGGCACAGCGCATCCAGCCCCCATAGACCAAGGCCTACACATATAACAAGTTGTAAGAATAAACCTATCTAAATCTAAGTATAGGATATAGGAATGCCAATTATTATAGAGGAGAGTGGACATAAAAAGTGCAGAATAAGAACTCTTGCAGATTATTCTTACCTGTAGTGCGGTGGTGATTTGATGCAGTGAACCCAGCCTGCCCTCTTTCCTCTCCGGGTCCAATTGCAGCTCAGAGGTCCCACTACAATATCTGATCTTTCGTTAAAAAAATATGCCCTAATGTTGATACAGCGCAAACGTCTCTCTTTTCAAATTGGCTCCACAGAAGCGAGAACGGCGGGCTTTGGTTGTGTGAGTTTCAGCTTATTTAATTCTTCTTAAGAGCAAACATCATACACCTACCGTGTTTTCAAAAGTGCATGATAAATATCCTGGGGTGAGTTTCTCGATAGCGAGTGATCCTGAAGTTTCACGACCTACTTTAAGTGCTTTTTGAATATATGTTGTGGAAATTTGCCGACTGTTTTCCCAAAGCGTGACTTAAAGAGGGAGATTACACAACGCACTTGAAGATGTACTTAGAAGACTTAGAAGAAAGATAATGGAATGGAAATGAAAGGGAAATGCTTATAGTGTTTTGAATGTATAGAATGTTTATACAGTACATGACCATTATATGCACTGCTGCATAAAGACCTGTAAAGAGACACTTCAAAACTCATGAATAGTCTGAGGATGTCTTGAATTCACGAGAGATTTCACAAACTACATTGGTTACGACATGCTTTCTGGAAAGCGAGGATGTTCTTCAAGAGCTACGATACCTGTCAGGAAACCCACCCCTGAATATTTATGAATACAAAAGAGACCATGGGAAAACTACTTCATCAGGTGTAGACTGATAATTGTGTTTCCTAGATCCTGCAGGGTGGCCAGGTGATTAGAGTCCTGATACAAAACAAATTCTTATTCTTCTACTCATTATAAGTCACTCTGGACAAGAACATCAATTTAATGCATAAAATGTAAAAATGCATTTTTTCTTTTACCTGTATGCAGGCTCAATGGAGATGACTGCTGCTAGTAAGGAAATGTGAGATTGGTTTAATTAGAAGTATTATAATTTCCATCATTTAAGCTAGTGGTTGCAAATGCAATCATGGAGTAGATGCAATATAAATAAACTGTGTCTGCATAGTAGAACTGAATCTGGATCTGTCCTATACATAGTTGTATGTATAGGATTTGGGAATTTCATGTAGGTATTCTCTGATTATAAAAACAACAACTCGGATATATTTGCAATGTGTGTGTGACTGTGTGTGACACTGTCAAGAGTGAGTGTGGAAATGGTGTTAACAACATAGTGAGAGCAACAGAAAAAGCAGGCTGCAGGTAGCAGCTGTGAGCCCACAGGATCCATTATGCTTCTCTGTAAACTTTCTCAATTTACCCTCTTTATAGGACTAAACAGCGCTGCTCGTATCTGCAGTTCAGTTTCTAAACTTGTAAACTATGCAATTTGCCTTTCATGCCACAGCAGGCATCAATTAGCACCTCTCTCACGCCTGTACATCTGAACTGCATCAAATTTGGCTCTGTGCTGCTCAGAATGTGACGCGAAGTCGTCGTGACTCGACTGAAAAGAGGGAAATATTCAACAGCGGAGATCTCACACTGCTCCTCCTCACCTTGGGCTTTTAACTCAAGAATATCTCAATGATCTATAGTCCATGATTAGGGAATGAAATGGCATACAGTACGTTGCTGTTGCCGGGTGATCAGCAAAAGGTACAATGGCTTTTTGATTGGTTTTTGAAACTCACTTACCATTCACTTACACAACTGTGTAAACTTCAAGTAAGCCTTATTTGCACAGGACTAGTATTAAAATTAATAAAACACCCTTCATCCTTTGCATTTTGTGAAACACATTCACACAGGGCATTGAAATTTACTGAACTATCCAATGCCCCAGATACAATTGTATGAAGTCGAGATTTGTCCCTCCTGCCTCCATTTTTCATGACAGGAGGAAGATAGAAATCGCATGTCTAGAAGAAGAAAAGGAAACTGCGTGCCAAAAACAAATGCTGCAATCCTGCAGAGCTTGACTGGTACAGGATAAGTTTTATCAGGGATCTGTGTCTTCACCAAAGTACTCTAGGTTATTAAACGCTGAAATTTCTGTCTGTAATTTACAAAAAACAGACATAGCAGATTCACACGTGATTAAAATCGACAGTTATTTGAAATCTCTGGAACGTCCCCAGGTAATTTTAGCTCTGTGCGAATGGGGCTTAAGAAAAAAAGAAAAAAAAAAGAAAAAATACCCAGTTTGCAGTGTTTCTGTTGCGACAGCAGCAGTATATTGTCAACAAATTGTGCTGGTCTGCCTCTCAGCAGCGCACACAGCAGAACGTGTATGACTGTGAAACGTCTCTGCGGTGGAAGACACTGATCGTCCTTCAGATGGGGCCTAATCATGTTTGCTTTGCCCCAATTAGATAAGGGAGACACGTCGTCAACACACAAGCTATTTCAAGTCTCTTCTGATGCTCCCCGCGCTGTCCTCTCGCTCACCAAATGGCAGCAGTAGGAGGCAAAGGATGGTCCACATTCACACCCAACTGAGTCATTTCACACTGGAATCAGTCCATCTGAATTCAAATCATTAAAAGCCAAGGCAAGACTCACAATGGAAACTGAGGAGTGAAATCTGAGGGAAAAGGCGGCAGCAGGCAGCATATGGCTTAGTGAAACCATAAGTTGTCAGTTTTTAAAAGGCAGCAGCTGGGCAAGTTCCCTGGCTAAGATGAATATTGTATTACCATGCTGTATATTTCTTCAGTCTTGACCAGATGAAACGGTGCAAGGCGTATTGATACAGCAGCGATCCCACAGTTGGGATCTGGTCTGCAGTCACACTTGTTCCCAGTTACACGCTTCAGCCATAATGCACAATGGACTGAGATTATTTGCATAAGCTTTCCATGTGCCTCGATAACCTAGTTTTTTTTTTTTTTTTTTTTGTCCTCTGGAATCCCCATCCCAGTCGACGAGGACAGATAAAGACTAATGATAGGATACCCCATTTTAACTCAATCTGGCTCAGAAAATAATGGAGCTATTTGGAGAGGCAGGGGAGTTGATGCTGCAGTTTGGAACGTCGCAATGACAGAGACGATAACAAATCTGGATAAAGATGCAGTACAGACAGTCGATAGATTCGCTTCACAGCCAATCTGCAATGCTGGGCACGAGTGAATACCATTGGCAATTACACCACAGTATCCCTTCTCCCTGTCAGCGCTAAAATTAAATCAAGATTTGATGATTAAAATTGAATTATGAGAATTTCATCACATAAAAATAACTTATTCGACACAAGTGAGATGTTCTGCCTGCTGCACAACTTCAACATGCTTGGGATGCAGGGAAAATAACACTGAAAGACAATGGATTTTGACCTCTTCCTGATGTTTATTCAAGGTACTGTCAATGATATAATCCGGGTGATTTAGTTAGAAATCACATCTGCCACATTCAGGTGAAGGCCAATTTGTCTCCTACATATTCATAGGCAGCAATATTGATTAAATGTCTTGTCTGCCTAAGTATACATTGGGAAGTGTGAAACCGAGGATCAGTTGTAGTGGGAATATAAGCGGAACAGAAATGCATACAGGAGATCCTGGGATTACGTCTGAAAGCTAGTATGCCAACACTCCCGGGACGCTACTCAATCAGATCCGGACGCTGGCTGACGCCGAGGTCTTACTGTAGCCGGCGTTTGGCAGACTCGCTGATGCAGGTGCACGACTTTCCAAGGAGTTAGACTTGAAGTATTGCATGTTATCATTATCTAACTGTAAGTCGTGTTTGCGTACCACTTGCGCGCGAACTAACCCAAGGCTACAGTAGCACTCAGCAGCAGAGGTCAATAACGATGGCGAGGCGCGTCTACCGAGAGTCTTTGTGTTCCCAGAGTGACAATAGAATCTCATTGTCAGGTGTTTAGTCAGATAAGGTCGCACACCCGCAGGGATTAGCGTCTGCTTTTCATCAATGTAATGCTTTAAAAACAGGTTTAGCAAAACGCGTGGTGGATCAACCAATTTAAATGCTAAACCTCTTTCTCTCTCACAAGATTGAGGCCAGGGGCTAAACACATACAGATAAACAAATCAACGCAGCTGTAAGGACTTGGAGGAAGGGAGAATAAATGAATGACCCTCACACCTTTATTTGTACAGGCAGTGCTGGGGAAATGGCGATATAACTTACAAAATGTTAAGGTGAGAGGCTGATTCCTTTGTTTGTCATGATAATACTTCCAATGTCAACTTCCTCATTGAGAGAGTGAGTCATCCTGAGGCGCTGCGTTCACAGACAACACTAAATACGCAAACAGAGCTTTACAAATCTGTTATAATACGAGGGGGAATGATTCAGAAATGCCATTGGTCTCTGCTTAACGCAACACAGTTGTAGCCACTTATATAGGCAGTAACAAAATGCACCACCACTGCTCATACACCACCCATGGCAGTAGTTGAATTAGGAGCTGGCTAGCTCATGCTGGGAAGTGACGTTACTCTTTGAGAGCAGTATAATGATCGCTATCAATCTCTCCAGTGTCGAGTCGCATTAGAGAACTATCAGGGAGGAGTACTGGAAAGAAGAACCGCCGAGAGACATCCTCCACCACGCCGGCATGGCAGTGCATTAATCACAATGGTGGGACCCTCTCTGTGTCCAGGCTGAAAACTGTCAGGATAAACACTTGAGCCAACAGAGATGCGACTGTTATGCCGGGAGAGGAATCCTAGCTGGTGGCTCACCACATTGGCAATGAACGCCAGCTCTCTTTTTGCGAGACATAACTGTCACAGCTTTCTCATTTCGGATTCACATTTTTCTCTCAGGCCATTTCAAACCGTCGCTACTGACATCTTCACTCATCTTTTTAACAAATACTGAGCTATGCATGGAGACAAAACTGTCATCGTTGCATAATCAGCCGGGCCTCAACAAAGATCCTCTGCTGCAGACTCTCTGCTCGGTAGTTCTAAATGTAATAATGAGCAGGAAAGACACAGAATTTCAAACTCAGTTTACATAACACTATTAACAGTACTTCAATAGATGGATGAACTATTCATGTCTTGCTCAGTCTATATACAGTGCACTCCCATCCATCGAAATTCCAACAATTCCATCCATTAGCTCCATCAATCGGAGCTTGCTCCATCAGTTTGAGTTAGTGTTGACTATCTCAGCAGTCTGTGGCAGAGAGCTGCTACAAGTGCCCTCGCTAGGAGAAAAATTCCACAAGCGAAACTTTTTTTTTACTCTTTCCGTCTACTATAGCAGCACACATGTCATAGTCAAGTGGTTTATGAAACCGCCCGCTCCCCTACTCCACTACTGCCATCTAAATAATGAATACTCTGCCACTTGCAGTAATCCTCTAGCAGCCATCCCCAGAAATAGAACAGAGCCAGACAGAGCACTAGACTGCCCCCCTCCCTTCACCTTTCAAAACAAATAATGCTGATTCCTAAAAAATCCATGCAAATCGCTGACACCCCAGTCATATTGCATGTTAATGATGCGTTGCATGCATGTCTGCGAACAAAAATTTGAGTGGATTGTTGGGCGATTGCGGAAATTCAACATTCTTAGCCGCATCTAGGTCGTGACTTGAAAGTTTTGCTTAGTATCCATTTGAAGGCAACATCAAAGAACGGGTAAGCCAACTATTTCAAAAGGCATCAAGAGCTAACCGAAAAGGTACAGTAACTGCGAAGGGCACCTCTGGGCTTCATATGATAGATGATAAGACAGTGAAAAGAAAGACAGAGAGAGAGAGAGACAGGGAGAGAGGGAGAGACAGAGAGAGAGAGAGAGAGAGGTGAAAGAGAAGGGAGAAAAGAGAAATTAAGGGAGAGAGAGGTGAACTTATATGAAAGCTAGCCTTAATTCTTAATTAGATGGAATGTTTGCCCTCTTCCACAAATTCCTTCATGCTGAGCCAGAAAAAAGACCAAAGCAGATGAGTCTGGGGAGAACTATCTGCCTAAGTGGCCTTTTATTGAGGGATGAAAAGCTCCCCTCTGCCTCTCTTCCCATCCGCTGTCCCTGATTATGGAAAAAGTGAAGGCGGATGAAAGGAGGGGCCAAAGATTTCTGACGTGTCCTATTGTATGCAGATGTGATGACAGGCTTGGCATTTGAGGTGAAACCTAGGAACTGCCTTCCAAGATCTCAGCCAATTACATCAGGAAAAAACGAGGAAGAGATCACAAAGATCTGTTCCAATTTTCTATAAAAGCTGGCAAATGGCTATGGTTTAGTCACAGACATTTCAATTTTGTACTAAAGACTACTCACACAATATCAGTTTGTTGTAATCAAGGTTTTGGTAACTATTTTACTCTCAGAGGAAGCGTATCACTGACAGCATAAAAAAAATGTTTTATTTTGTATTTGCTTTGTCATATTGGATTTTGACTGTCACAGTTTTGTTGAAGGCTTCATGTAGTCTAGTATAAATGTAATTTATAAAAAAGTGTCACGATTACTACTTGAAATGTATCAACTGTCATAAGTTTCGTTTGATGTTAGTTTTCCTCTATTGCACTATGAAACTTTGTTTTGAAAAGTGCTTTACAAATTAACTATTATTATTATAGTCTCACAAGTGGGTGTCAATGTGATGCCAAATGTTACAGCCTGCTCATCTGAGCTAACACTAAATGTGAATTATAATAGAAGTGAAGAAAGAATGCGAGCAATAATGATGTGATCTAAACCTTGTGGTATTATGGTTATGTGCTTTCATCTAAAAACGTGTCAAATTCCAACACTTGCAGCAGTGTTGATTGATCAAGTGCTGCACTAATGGAAGCTGTGAGACTGAGGGAGATTAGATGGCCGCTAAGCTTTGACCCTGGATGTGAAAACAGCAAGGGCTGGGGATTGCTATCATAAAGCAGCTAAACGGCTTATTTCACCTCCAGCTCTGGTAGCCACCCGCTGGCATCACTGTTTGGATAATGATGCCCGTAAACGTCCCTGGTAAACAGGCGAGGCGCGGGGGCACGGACCCTTCCCTACCACCATTAAATAAGGTAGGCAGTGATCATTACCTTGTGAGTTCCAGTGACTAGCATGACAACGGCACGCACAGCCGCGCACTGTGATGGGGCAAAGACAATTCCAAGAGTGTCACTTAGGGTTTGCTGATTTATCGGGCTGATATTTGCCTTGTAATAAATATCATATATCAGCCTGTCAACGTCATCCGCTGTTGACATGATGGAGTTTCCTCTCTAACCACAGGGGCTGCACATAAACAGTCTAACAGTCACTAACCTACCCAAAAGACTTTCATTATCCTGGGTTTCAATGGAGAGTTTTAGTGTCCCAAGATGGTCTACATGCTGTTTCCACCCTGCAAAGACTAAAATTCTAGGGGAAACATTGAATACTTGGATTTGTTTGGCATGAAAAAGGTCAAATTTAAAGATATTGAATACCAGCACCCATACTGATCAAACCCTTCTGTCACTAACTATGGCATACAAGTAGGTACCTCAACACTGTTATCTTTTTAATCAAACCATCTGTCATCTTATATCATTATATCTATATGTTTATGTCATTTTTATATGCTCCAAAAGGCAATAATTCTGTGTGACTAATCCTAGAGCCTATAATAGCCTATAATAATAATAATAATAATAATAATAAGAATAATAATAATGATGATATATAATTCCATCTGCTGGTTCATTGTTGCATTTTCATATTTACTGTGTGCATTCAGCACCTACAGCTGCAATCTTTGTGCATTCAAACCTTGAAGTTACACATAAAGGAAAAACAGCCTCCAGCTTCAAATCAGTTAAATTTATATGTAAATCATTATCATATTCCATCTTTGACTTGGAAGCGATAAACAAAAAACCTCAGATGACAAATTTCCATTTTGGCTTAAAGGGGCATTTCACCACTAGTTCATATCAATACTATTTTGACAATATTCAGGGTATAACTGACTCCCCTATGAATATTTTCAGCTTCATAATGAATGTGCTTTGTTTGAGCTGAATTCCTATAGACCTCATAGAATCGCTGTTCTGATTACATAAAACCAGTCTGGAAATTATATTTTTCCAACAGTCTCTCACTGAGGCTTTTAGCCATGCCGACTTCTCATCCACATTATTTGAGTTTTAATTAACAACAAGGGTTCAGTGTCTCCCAGGTGACATCGCTCTGCAGACAATTTCACACTCAAACACTTTCAGCCATTACGTCAAACCAAGACTGTTTTTGAATTTGGATATAAGGAGGATAATGTATGAAAAAACTACCAGCATTATTTTTTGGAGAGGTGGGCACAAGCAGGCTGTTTTTGCCTTTCAATCAATCAACCAATCAATCTAATCAATCTATCAATATATCCAGGGACAAGGTTTTTCTGAAAAACTGAACACTAAAACACTTAATATGGGTCAAAACACAAACTGGTTTGCTAGACTGTCACTGATGCACCTGATGAAAACAAGTTTTTACATAATCTTCTTACTTAACAGCTTCTTTACATGATGGAATATCAAAAAACTAATTTTAAAATAAAACCTTTTGCATCATGGTTCCCTAATTTAAAAAATAAATAAATAAAAAATATAAAAATCAGATTGCTTTATGTTTCATCATGTTAGACTTGAGTGCACTTCATCTCAATCTTCATGTAGAGAAAATGAATTAGTAAGCTAATGGCATATTGCAGATAAAAAAAACAAAAAAAAAACATAAACAACTTCGGCTCATTTCAAAGTTCAGGAGATGCATTTATGCGCTTATTCTTGAGAATAAAAAGAGCCGATGTGGTTCGTTTCCAGACTTCAGTACTGCTGTTCCTTGAGCTCATGCCTCAGCTTGGGATCAGCAGTTTAGCCCCGTAATAGAATAGAATAGAAAAGAATAGAACATAATAGAATAGATATTCAATAGCACCAAGGGAAATTTGTCTCGCACATAAAGAGATCCAGCAATGCACAAAAAAACAGATACAGTGCTCATTCAATCATTCCATAAATTATACAACAATTCATCCATTCATTACATAAATGATATAGCAGTTCATCCAGAAACCACAACATAATGCACAAAAGCCTGAGTTGGCTAAGGCAGTAGCTGGCCTTAAAGTCCTGATGGGTCTTTGCCAGAGGGGATAAAACTGTAACGGAGCTGGATGGTGAAACACGTTGAGGTAAAAAATATTGCTCAGTCCTCACTATTAATGTGAATGTAGAGCAGCTTCGCACCACAGAGGAAAACCGGAATCGAAAGCAAACCTCTGCAGAGTACAGTCCAGCAGCCCATTATGATATATGATATTTAAGCAGTGATTGCTGCATGAATAAGACATAATGTTCCTGTTCTGATTGCTCCTGGGTCTCTATAGCCTTCTTAAAACTTTACCTCTCCCCTAGTACACAGCGGTTCAGCATGTATGCAGGTGTAAGAAATACACCCACCTCTTTCTCCTGGGATGTAAACCCACTTTTTCAGCGTAATTACCACTGACACATATAAAGATGGTGGGATCACAATATACCCACCTCCTCAGCAGTATGCCCACCCCCTCAATTACCCCTGCATCACTGCCGCGCAGGCAAACATGACCAAAACCCAGCAAGGCAAAATGAAAAACACTCTTGAAACTGCAGCTGTAAAATTACATAACTGATGGATGTTAAAATGAACAAATAAATCCACAATGCAATTAATCATATTCCACTCATTCAGGCAACTAAAAATATACGTGCCTTGCTTCACAGCTCACCTTATGGCCCAAACAATAATTCATTGTGCCACCTCATAAGATGCAATACGGGTCCGCGGAGGAAAGCTCATTGCATTTACCTGCTCATATTTACCTGTCACCTGTAAATGTATGTGGGACTGCCACTGTGTGACCCTTTGCAGCACTCAGACTTATTCTTCTGTTGATGCATCCGCTCTGCTTACATTGGCCACTACTCGCTACACACCAATTACTCTTTGTCTTTGTAGCTATTGGTCTGCTAAGCACTTCAATCTGTCACTGTCTCCGAGGCCATGACGTAAACCCAAAATGATTAATCAAAGGGAAGTCAAGACCCCGGAAGCAACACCTACGGTAGCCTCACCCACCCGGTTTGCATACATTACCCATAATCCTTCATGGATGTCATTTTAAATATGAACATGCAAGGAATACTAAAATGCAACAGCAATGTCTTGAGGAGGACATGCCACGTGATATACAAGCACAGTCTATTATCGTTGTGATACAGTTTGAAAAGCTTAAAGCATGCCTAATCATTTCATACAATATTAAATTCACTTGTTTTTTTTTTGTTTTTTTTTCCCATTTGCACCTTATAATCAAGCACTGCTTCTGATGATGTTAGAGAAAATATATTCACATTACCTTCTGTAGTTGTGTAAAACAGCGTTGAAATTTTGCACAAAACCATCACTAAAAATATTTCTGGGCAACCATACAGTAACTTGAGTCTGCTGAATTCCAAGATGCAATCTGCTTCCAATTACTCTCAATGTAAATATTTCCAGGCCTGTGGACATGGTTCTTGGCAAGTGCAAAATATTGTATTATCAATTTACACGTGTTAAGCTGCTGTCTGGTAACAAACATCCAACAAAGGAAAATATCATTTTAAACACCACATACACCGCCCCCTCATCAGCAGAAGAAGATCCACAAGGGGACTGAGAGGAATACAATAGACTGTAGCTTTCTTCAATAACAATAAGGCCCATGCTAATGGGAGAGCTGCTGGTGCCTGGCACTGGTCATACATAAAACATTATTTTGCCACATCCAAGTTGTTGGCAGCTGTTATTCATGCTCACTTGTCAGCACAAATGACCACCAACGGTAGAGACTAAATGACTAATAAGCAATGTAATGGAATTTGGGTTAATTTTTCACAATCATGAAAACAGGATTGCAAACAAGTTAGTGTGTTACCTTGAACAAAGCCTGTAGCAATTCCCTCAAGAGCCCTGATCAAGGTCCACTTCTCAGGCTGCGATGCTGCTTTGTAGTGGATTTACAAATGCTCCGGATCTCCTCCTCTTCCCACTGCCGGTACACAGCCTCGCACTGCACTACAACACCATCACACTGACACATGGATGGCACTCAAGCGATGCCAAAAGGGTTAAAACCTAGTGGACCGGAAAGTCACACCAGCATCGTTCTAGTTGCCAGCCACCGCTGCCGCACTCTCTCGCTCTCCTCCTCCTCCTCTTCCCTCTTCCTTTTTTTTTTTTTTTACTCAACCTATCTCGTGGGCTCGCTCCCCCTCCTTACGTGAGATGGTAGACGAGAGCGCTGGGCGATTTGCACCACTCTATCATGGATCGTGTTACGCTGTCTGGCTCTAGCGGCGGTCACAGATGATAGGCTGAGGAGCCTTGCGTGTGTGTGTTTACCCCCCAAAAGAAGTAGAGGGAGAAAAGAGAGGGAGAGGGAGAGGGAGAGGGGCTGCCACCCTAAAAGACCGAACCTGAATTGGTCCCCGAGATTATCGGGCTAGGTGACATGCTTTGACTCGAAACCTTGATGTGAATTCATGAGGGAGGCTGTCACCGAGTTACGCTGGCCTCAAAATGCCACATTTGGACAGCATACAAGCAGTTTCTCCACAGATTTCTCCTTCAGCTTGACAGTGTTTGATTAGCTACATGTTATAATGTAATCAGCGATTTATCTTTGTTTTGCCAACATGTATAATGAATGTCCTTTGTCTTTGATATTTTCCTAACCGAGTTCTTGAGTATATGTATATAGGCTGCACATACTGCTGCAGAAACACGCAATACACGAACAATACCGTGTCATTTGCGCTACTATTACCGCACCATCAAAAGCCTCCACTGCACATGCTCTGATAGTTTGATCACACGCGAGCTTGAGCCTCAGAAGAGAACGCCCAAAATAATTCATTAACACCTCACTTTCACAGCGTCTCTGTCAAGCCTAGGACAAAAACTAAAGCTATTTGATTCTTGTTTTTATCTTTTCTTGTTGGCTAGCTTGTCAGTGTTGTTTGTTTACTTTTGACAGCATTTTGAAAAGAAGGCAAAATATACGTCTGTTTATAAGACACACTTTTACAAGTGTGGATCCTAATCAAAAGAAAATTGTTTATTTCACATAGTCTTCTGTGAACTGGAAATGACTGCGTCCTCATTAGTTTCTCAAAAGAATTGCTGTTTTTTTTTCATCTAACCTAAGTAGAAGAGCAAATACTAGTAAACAGTATCAGTATGTATATGTGCCTCTGATAGATGCTACTCTATCCATCACTTGCTATTACCAAAATCTGAGCATTTTGTTTTTTTAAGACAATGAGAAAACTCTTTCAGATGCAGCCAACAGGGAAAACGTTTCAAATTGTACAGCTTTCATACATTTGATGCCATTACCTATTTCAACCAAAATTCATAAATGCATACAATGACCTGCAATATGTTGTGTGAATATTACTGAATGTCCAGTGCAGCCATGCCTTATGTCAAGTTATGCAATATTGATAAAGTAATCACATGATGCCTATGTAAAAAGTAAAACAGCTTTTCCAATACCCATGTTATACTTCGTCTGACCAACATAAACTTGGTCTTATCTCATGGTAAGTCTTAAGTAAGTAATACAGTGCAGTACATCATATCTTATTGCAAAATCAATTGGGCTTTTCATTTTTCAAAATCAACGTCTGGGTGCAGCAGCCTGTAATACTCTGCTTTCATTAATGACTAACAACTAAAACAGCATGGACTGATAAGACCTTTTTGAAGGTGGACATCAAAAGTGATGCCTCTGGGGTCGAGAACAAGGCGGCACTTCTTTGACATTTTCCAATGCTACCGCACATTGACTCAATGAGCTTGGCTACGCCTGTAGGTCCAAGTGGAGGAGATATGTTACGAGTCTGGCCCCCAGTGCTTGTAATCCAGGAGTGCCCCAGTTCTGTATGGCTTGAGTGAAATTCATATTGAGTGGCCCAAATTATTATATTCATCATCCATCCTGAAAAAAATGCGGGATCTAGTATAGGACAGGCTATTTTAAGATGGAAGCATATCTACATTAGTCACTTCAGAACACCTTAGAGAAGATGTCGATTTCTATTCTTTTAGGAATAACAGACGGCCTCATTATGATTCCCACAGGGTGTGTCTTAGCAAGGTGCTAGAATTAAAATTGGAGACGGTCACATGTATAAGTGAATGCCTTGTTCACCATAGCCTATTCCAATGTAAATGTTCTTTTATCCAATGTTCATTTACCACTGACCTAGATTGTGTTTTAAATTACCCCATATAGCCTCGAAGGATATCTATAATAGAGTCTAAATACAATATATTCGTGCATGTTTTGCCAAGTTGTCTGTAAGGGACAATAGGGTGCAATGGGAATATACGGCACAGCATGAATGTGTACAGAGGGCTTGGCTGGGAATAGAGTAATTGGAGTTGGTAGTGTAAGCAGTGGCACCAGAAGCGGTAGTGGGCTTGGGCCTGGTCTGCTTAGGGAATAAATATCAATCTGCTGAAATATCTGCCTTTTGACAGTCACCCGTCTACGTTTATCCATCCACTGTCAAAGCAGGATTACCCCGAAAGCCCCCTTGGATACAGAACCACCTACAGCCAAGTAGCTCATTTTCACTACAGCACCATGTGCAAACAGAGAGGGCGGGAGAAGAAAAAAAGTGTATCCGCACTGGCAAAGACGCTGCAGTAAATTTGAACCAAGTAAACAATATAGGAAACAGGCCAGGATTTTCTCCACTTAATATGCCTCATTCTCCAGCTAAAAGGAGAGGGGGAAAATGGGCTCTCGTTGCCGCTAAAGAGCTGTTGCTAAATGATGGCTATTCACTCCGGTTTCTGAGCATTTTGACATGCCGAAGCTGTCTGAGATGCTCGGTTATTGGGGAGTGGGACGTGGGCGGGGGTGGTAGGTCTCTTTGCTCTCCTTGTGCTCTATGGTCTCAGTCCAGCTGGCCTTTAGAATATGGATTATGTGGTGCCGCAGCCAGGCTCTCGCTCCATGGGGGGCAGGATTGGGTGCCCAGCTTCAGCGGACTCCCTGCCGAGACCCCTGGGTGAGAGGACGCCGAGAGCCCCCTCGGTTCTCAAGGCTGGATCATTCAGAACGCCGCGGATGCTTCCCACACTAGAACCATACGTCAGCGTGTGAAAGAAAGCTAGCAAATACAAAAAAAAAGGACAGTGAAAAGGGGGATGGCGGGTGGGGGGTGCTGCCACAGCGAGGAAGAAGCAGAAGCAAACAACCCTGATTGTGGTTGAAATTCGGCACTGCATCATGCCAATCACAACGCCTGCTCCGTCGAGAGAAAGAAATGGGAAAAAAATAAAAAGAGAATCTCGGGAGTGCAGCTGTGCAGCCGATTTACCTTTCAAAAAGTCTGGGGCGATAATAAGCATCGGGATGACAGCTCTGTGGCACTGCATCCCCGACTGAAGTTAACCAGAGGTCCTAATGTCGAGTGCCAGTACCAGACACAAAGGTCTGAACGGTGGGGCGCCCAGGCAGCTAGCGCAGCATGGCTAAATGGGGCAGGTGATTTCCCATCTCCTCCGCTGCCCTCAAGGCACAGCCAATCACTGCTGGGGAACCGTGGCGCCCCAGCCGGCAAGCCAGCCAGCAAGCCAGGCAGCCAGCGAGCGGAAGGTCTAGAGAGGGAGCTGGAGTCTATCTGGGACCATGCATTATTCACATGCACCGCTACGGCACTAAGACCTCCACAAAAGAAAGGCCTCAGGTTCCATCAGTGCCGACTTGTTTCCAATCTATTATTGATGGCAACACTACACCCTATACTTTTCCCTGATTTACTGGATTCTAACATTGTTTCTATAATAAAGGCTATTTCCAGTAAAGTCACAGCAAATGAGTGGAATATTTCCTAGCAGAATGCCTGTGGGTATTTCTTTCATTGGGATCTTTTGTAATTTGCTTTAGTTACACAAATTATGCACAGTATTATTTTGTTACCAACACGAACGTCATGTGCAGTGTAACAGCGCGACCGTGTATTCAGAATACAGTGTACATACACAGTAAAAGCGAGACCTTTGCGCAACTCATCGATCATGTCAAAGGTAGTTTCCCATGCAAAATTAATTTCAGCATGGAGACCTCCAGTTAGACCTAAGTGAAATAAATGAGCTATCCAATTACCACATTATGATCACACGTAGCCACTGAAAATGCACTGTGACAGAATTTTCCATCAGCAGCTCCCCTGTATCGTATGCCTCCAGTTGGCTAATGACAAAAGCCACGAATTTCTCAAGAAATATTGATAGCTTCCGTTATTGCTTGAAGTCAGCGGCTGCGTCTGTGCCTGCTTGCAGCACATGCCTGTCACCCACTGTTTGTTTTATGTTAGTGGGCCAGCGACACAATCTTAACCCTCAAAACACAGACAGAGAGCTATCGTGTGTCTTTTGATAATAACAGACCATTCATCATATAAATATGTGCATGGTACTGCAGTGTGAAATGGTGTAATTACTTTTTGAGGGGTACTATGCTGTAACGACTAGAGATTGAGGAAGGCTGGTCATCAGATGTGAAGTGGTACGCTATTAGCATGTTTTATAGTCTTCAGCTGTTCAACTATCCATTATCACAATCACCAACAATAAGCCAAATTATCCACTATATCAAGATTTTTATCAAAATGTCTTAAAAGCTCTAGCTTTTGAACTGGGAGGCAATTGCTTTGCATTTCATGGCCATGTCCACATTATTACCATGCACACATCAAAGATTTCCCCTAAATCTCCCCGGGAAACACAATCAATCTGCTCAGTATGCGTGGCTGGGACAGTGGGCCATCTCTTCCTTTGAGGATGTCGACGCATTTGACCGATGTGGAGTCGATCCCCCAGATTGTGGCTAATCATCATTACCGGCTGCTGAAACAATGACTTTCCTTCAGCTGTCTCGGCTTCAAGAAGGACACTAGGGATCTGCCGGTTTTCTTATGGTGGCTTAACGCTTGAGTCTGGATTTAAGGAATTAAGGCAGACTTGGACACAACAAAATGTGCACTCTGATCCATCCATCCAAGTCATCAACTATGGCCTAGCTTGCACTGTAAAACTGTCTCATGAATTGCAAAGATCTAGCCGTAGGTACTGTATATTCGAGAAAATGTGACAAAGCCTGGGGCTGGTTTCAGTTGTGGGAACCCCATTTTATACATGGCTTGAAAACAATTGATGACTGCTGCACATTCCTTAAAGGAAGCCGAAAATATAAGGAGGGAAGGGAAGGAGGGAAACAAGGACAGATGCATAGATGGACACTAGTTTGGGAATTCTCCAAAATGGACGGCGGATTATGAAAAATGACTTGTTCCATGCAGTGCTTAAAGGTTAGGTCTCTATTACACGGAGAGCCAAATGTCAGCAGTATCCCCTGAAAGAGTGGACTGTGATATTAATGGAGAGTCCAGGGAATGGGCTTCCCCTGACTGAGTTTCCCCTCCACCAGACACATTATTCATTTAGTTGTCAGCCGGCACCTGGTGCATGTAACACCAACATCTACAAACTAAATGATGGAGAGAATACGGCCCGCCCTGATAGCCAGGCGGTGGTGAAATGAATGTTGTTCATGAAGGATAATGGAGAGTAAAACTACTGCCACCACATAATCTAAGAGCTCCTCGCCTGCACAACTGAAGTTGTCGCCCAGGACATATTAGCATAATGCTCAATTTTCTAGCTAATATTGTACTTTCATTTGGCTCTTAGCTACCTCTGAGACTAAAGGAGTGGGGAAACTAAACGCAGGGACTGTGGCAGTGCTGCCATCAGGAACTGTGCTAAGATAGACTATTTTCCTCCTCCCTTTACAATGGTGTAAACAAAATGCTTTCATCTTACACTGAAAACGTGTTCCATCTCCAGTGTATCCTGCATTAGCAGAGGAAGTGATTCACTACCCAAGATGAACCGGTGTTAAAAACAAGTCAAAGGAAAGAAACAAGTAAGCTCATGTTGGGATTTTTGTTATATTACATACACTTTTTATATTTAATGTTGACCACAGAAAACCTTACGGAATTCCTCAAAGCAAACATCTAAGCATTTTCCCATGTAATTTAGGGATGCAACATCACTTAAAACATGAATGACAAAGAGTGTTCTGTTCTTTGGAAATATGATAGACTGGGACAGAATGACAAGATGATTTAATATATTATGGAGCTAGTCATCAGTCACACAGCCACCACTTTATCTAAAATGCAACATGGCTTCTGTGTGAGCCAGACTGTGGTGGTGGATTATTTGTGAGTAATATTCTTTTGCCGCGGTAAATATCTTGTGTCATGCAGCAGAGGGTGGAAGAAAAATTCTCTCTCAAGCTGTTTTAATGAAGTCCCAAATGTCATCCTCGTACTTCTTTCAAGAGCAAACTCCAAGAAACTACTCTAGAAACCCACTGTCCCTCGATGCATCTTCAAGTGATTTGAAAACAAGCAGCTTCTGTGAAAGGCAGGCTGAAAAGAAAACAAAAAAACTGTTCTAAGCAAGGGTTCAGAGGGGGGCAGTAAACAGGTGGTTTGCACCATTAAAGGCTATCTTCGTGATTGGAGAGATTTGATGAATTGCTGAGGCGATGGCGGGCTCTGATTAGGGTTGCCTGGGAATCTCTCTCAAATGGATATCTTCTGTCTCCCTTGGCATACAAGACAAACAGAAAGAATATTTTTTTGCCAAATCCATGCCAAAAATTACCTTAATCACCGCCATCTTATAATCCGTTTGCAATTGCCCCTTACTGCTACATCTCTGCAAAAAGGTTAATAGAAAAAGAGATTCCACAGTAACACCATTACGGTGAAAAATGTCAATGTAATTCAGTGTTTTTTGGTAAGTGCAGTGAAGAGAGTCAGAGACTGAGCTTAAATTAGAGCCAACACATTTTTCTCTCAACAATAGTGAGGACGGGAGGAGGGGGGATCATCCAATTACTGGAGAACTGTGTCTTTTTGTGTCATCTTGACATCACGTTTGAGTTTCCTCAACTCTGTATTAAAGATACGGGAGGTGAAGACGGCTCTGCAGTAATGATTGAAAGACTGAGACATGCTGTTGCAGCTATTATTGGGGGGAATCAGCAAGAAGTTCCACATAAACAACTCAATATAATGGCAAAATGTCTGACAAGTCATTTCATCATGCATTCTGTCACCTTATTATTATTATTTTTTACATTAAGTGGAAAAAAAAATCCACCAATGGGGTGAGATAATTTCCTTTATTTCCAACGCAACTCAACTTGTTTTTGCGTTGTGAACCAAGTGATCTCCCATATTTAAAGATGCGTTCTGTTGTTAAACTGTAAATTAAACTGCATTGGAAACAATTGATATTATGTTATGTTTTAAAGCTGCACTCGGGAACTTTCCGCATTGACGGCTCCAAATGGCAGCAAGAGGTAACTGTCTGAAAAAAAATTGAACTTTTATACCCAGAAATCATGTGACGTGATGTCAGTAAACTGCACACAGCACGCTCATGTTCACCAGCCCGGCCGGCCTGCTTTATACCAAAGGGACAAGGGAGGCAACAGATCTAACGTTGGTAAATCCAGCTTTCTCTGCAGAGCTCTCACTCGCTGCTGTTTATATTTCTCTCTTTGTATTTCGCTCTTTGATTCCTCATTTCCTGTGGGCAGAGGAGTGTCCATACCCCAAACAGAGTATCATTTGGGCAATTAGGGCAAATCTATGGGGTCTCAATTAGGGGTGATGAGATGGTCTTCTTATTGAAGCCACACTCTGTGAGTTAGGCTGATAAAATGAGTGCATTTGTACAATACAAATGCCTGGTGCAGCTTTATGATAAAAAGGTTTCAAGACTGAAAACAGGAGTAAATGAGATATTGACTATGACAACAGTCAGAATAGAAATTTCTTGCAGTATGCATCCCTATGTTCACATCAATTTCAAGGCCTTAAGAGAATCACCCAGCCTTTTCCCCAGTATGGTGATTCTCTCTCTCTCTAAACCTTGCAACCTTTCAAGCCTCCATGCAAAACTCTGCAGACAGCTCCTCCGGGTAATGTAGAAAAAGACAATAGGTGGAAACTGCTCTAACCTATTTGCCAAGTGGTCTGTCATCTAATGCCCTGGTGCTGCTCTATTGTCTAATCCTGCTGCTGAGGCCTCTAAAAGGATACATCAGCCTAACAAGATGAATGGGCTTTGACCTCAGAGCTGCTAAAAGCCAACCTGGCCAATTTATCTGAGTGACCTCTACTCTTGGCAGAGAGGGCCCTAACCTCTCCTGGAAGCCTTTAGGAAGGATCAATACACACAGGCAAAACAATCCAAAACAAGGGAGGGGATCTGGAAGTTGGGATTCAACAGTTCATTGCCTTTTCCGACCCCTGAATTATGTACTTAATATCAAAGGTGAGTGTTTGTTTCTTTGTTCTTGTATGTCTTTACTATGCTGTATTATCTTTCTGTTATGCTGCTGACAACACCCCAAACAATGTCTATCTATCTATCTATCTATCTATCTATCTATCTATGTATCTATATCTAATCTATGTAACTCTGAGAGGGGGACAACAAGTAATGTAAACACAATCTGATTTGCAATTACACCGTGTTATTTTTTACCTAAAAATATTTCAAATTACAGTTGGGCTAAAAAATGGCCCCTAATGCAATCATGTGTTCTCAAATCACAAGTGACTAATGTGAGAAGTAAGATGAGAAGAGTAAAAAACTCCATAACTCCATATACTGATTCATCAGTAATTTTATTATGTAAACTACAATCAAGGCTATTCATGGTAATAAGGCTTCCAGGGCCGGGTTTGTAATATTGAGAAGCACATTTTGAGGGGAAAATAAGACTCCTTCGACTAAATTAAGGATTCTGTTTCATGTTCTTTTTGTTGTGTTCTGTTCAAGTCAGATAAAAGGCACGGCTTCAGTAGGTCGCGGCAGGATACAAAGAAGAGACCCTTTGACAAGAGAATATGTTTTCTGTCTTTGAGCATGAATCACTTTACATGGTATACAATATCAATCGTTGGCCTCAAATCTATATCTGCAAAGTGCTTAGGTTTGCATTGGTGATTAGATGAATTGAACTGAGAACAGTCTGTTACTTGAGCATCCCCTCATAGCCCTGATACCTAATGCCTTTCCCTGCCTCTGAAGTGACCACAGTTTCAGGATGCTTCGCTCTGGGAACCTGGCCAGAATGCTTTATGTATTCTGATACCATTCATTTTTAATCAGGACCAGAATATTCTTCCAAAGCTCTTCCAAGCTGCCTTTGGCTACGCGACTTCTAGTTTGTTGTAATTTTAATTGATTTGGCAATTCTCCTCATTGTTGAGTGCATAAGTTGACTGTTAATATCGCTAATATTCTGACTGAGCACAGCCTGCAACGCTCATTTAAAAGATTTCAGGGTTTCGCATCTTCAGCTGCTCTTTTCTTGTCACAGAATTATGCATTTTTCCCACTATAGAATATAGACGAGCAACTGAAAATATTGTGTGTTCAGCATATTCCACCCAGTTTTTTCCCTGTCTATGTGGCCGACTCTGAGCTCGACTCAGTATGCAGTGGAAGGGTTTCTTCACATGACTGGTGGGGAGAAAGGACATGCGAGCAGCGGAGGGGGATCTTCTTCTGTGGTATAATGAGTTTGACAATGAAAGTGACACTGCGTCCTCCCTGGACCTTGTCATGTGATCAATCATAGCAATGGCTCACCATTTCCTCCTCTAGACGCTGACCTTTCTCCCTCATGTAAAGTAAGTGTGTGTGAGGTGTGTATGTGTGTGTTTCTCTAGATTTCATTGTTCCATTGCCATCTTCCCAATCAGCCATTTAATCCCTCTGTATAGCCATAAGACTGTCCTTTAGCACAGAGGCTTTTTTTTGGGAAAAGTAAAAATGGCCTATAAAAACGCCCTACTGAGGGAATACTGATCTATTTTATTCTGTCGTATAAACTATTTTCAGCATGGATAACACACTTAGAAATTTGTGGGAGTGACATGAGGCTTATATTTAAAATACCATCACCTGCACAGCTTACAAGGTGATTTGATACAGTTATTCCAGTGGGAAGAACTGCCAGGAATTTCATGCATATATCAGCAGTGAGATTATTTTAGGGCATTTCTCTTTTATTTCATCGCACGAAGTAGAGAGTGACAGAGGCAGCGATGACATGCAAAGGAGGGCCATGAGCTTGAACTGAAGGTACAAGGTTTCGAGATGAACACACACACACACACACACACACTCACACTCTCGCCCGATGAGCCACCAGGACGCCTCATCAGTAGCCTACTTATTTCCTGTGGTTTTGCATAGCTGGACTACTCACACAGAACATCAGAGGGTTAATCATAACAAAATATTCATGTCTTGTTACTATCAAACTCACCTTCACATGCTTCCATGCCTGAAATAAGACTCCTAGATCCCTTTTTACAGCTGATTTTATGGGTAAATTGCTGTTCTCTCTCTATCTACAAGGCATAGGTATACACTGCTCTATAATGGCTTTTTAACAATGTCAGTGTCTGATCAATATCTCGCCTCATTGGGCAAAATGTTGTACAGTAACTCAGATGCATAAACCAGTGGCCAAATCTTCAAGCTGCATTGCTGATTTTTAAGGGTTTGGCAAGAAAGTGATTTTAGGTCAATGGAGAGCTCCAGTATTGACAGTGAGTTAAATTGTGCCACATGAGGAAGGCTGAACTGAAATATTCTATAATATTGTGAATTTTATGTTTGTTATGAAGCTGCTTTCATGTCAGTCTCTATTGAAAAAGAGATTTTATTTTATGCTCAGTCTCAATTTGAAGTATTCTTGGCATTCGTCTACCTGGTTAAATTTAACTTAAATTAAAAAAAAATACAAATACGTAAATAAATAAGAAAAAAACTAAATAAGAAAAAAAATAGATAACCAAATAAATATTATACTACACTACCAGACTAACGCCATGTTTCCTATAAATAACAAGAAAGGACCCTAAGCCAGGTAGGTCGTATATTTGTGGAGAGCTCTTATCTGATACTGTGAGAATTAATTCTGAAACCCTTTGTAATAGTGTTGTTCGAGCTGGATGAAATGCTCACACGACGTAAACCCATTGAAATGTTAAGTCAAGTTCTTCTCATGAAACATTTATTCATGTGTATAAAAGATTGGCACACATTCCTAAAGCCAATGAAAAGATCCAATGGTATAATTTGCAGTTAAAATGTGCTTTTAATTGCTTGTGTCAAAGAGCAAATTAGAGCAGCTGAACATAATTAATACAATATATTTTTGCACACATTTTCATCATTATACTATAGTGGTTCATCAGCCTATTCAAATGTGTTAAGTATAGATCAGTGTGGTTTGACTGTACTACTATAGTAAATACATTTGTGAGATTTTTGGTTAACGCCATTGCAGCAGAGAAGCCTGCTCCATTACAAAATATTTACAATTTAGGTCTTTAGCTGACACTTATTCATAGTGACTTATATCAATTAAGCAGGTTGGGGTTAAGTGTCTTGCTCAAGGACACATTGGAAACATTGGTTATATGGATTGAACCTGCAACCTTCTAAAATCTTGTTAAAATCAGCTAATTCAAGGGTATGAGAAAGGCAAAGATCCTATCAGACGTGTGATATGATCCGACAGAGTATGAGTAAAAGCAAAGCAGAGAAGACTACATTTAGATTTTAGACATTCAGGTGAAACTCTCATCCTGAGCAACGTACAAAGAGTACAACGGCAGAACCACCTTAGATTCCAAAATGTTTGATTTCCACCATCCGAGGGTGAGGACCAAAAAGGTCAACGCCGCAGCACCATGGCAATAGATGTAACAAATATTCCTGTGTCCCTCGATAGGGAAGAGAAAGGAGATCACAAAAGAAAGAGGACATGAAACCAAATAGATTGGTGGGTTGGTGCTGGTCTGGGGAAAACGTCTGAACACCCAGTAGCGCTCCAGGAAAAGAGAGAAAATCTATTTCAACAAATATGAAACTAAAATAGACCTAGATACCACATCCTCACACGCCATAAGTTCTCTGTCTTTCCAAATAGAAGGGTTTTTTTTGTTACATTTACTTTTTACATTTTAGGTTTTTTATCTCACACACTTATCCCGTGTAGTTTACATTGAGTGCAACGGTAGATAAGCTTCAATTACTAGATTATCGACTTCACATGCAACCGATAGGAAGGACTGCAAGGGTCAAACTCAGAGTGCCTTACAAGAGATGTAACAAATATCCCTGCATGTCTTCTTATTTTTCACATCTCAGAATAGTAAAGGTGGAGCACTGAGGGTTGGCAAAACATTTTTAGTACCTGATCGCTGAGGGGACGAACCGGTCATACATGTAGTTATGAACAATACAACTGGGCCAAAGTGCTAATCCTTATTTCTTCCACTAATATCCACACACTACAATATAGCTCCCTGACTATTTCCATGTCCAATGGTAATACAATCACCCAATTAGGCTGCGTGATGAAATGAAATGAGCCATTTTCTCTTGAGTACAGTAAATAGTGGCTCTGGTAATTGACGATTACAGCGCAATTCCTAATCATAATAGCATGTCCTGCAGTCTGGGACACGCATGTGATTAGAAGAAGCAAACTACCGGCAGGTTGAGTCAGTGTTGTCAGCGATGCTTGGGAAAATTGGGTAACACTTTACTATCAAGTGACAGAAAGAAGATCTTCAACAAAGTGTCGCTTGCCTATTTGTTGCTTCTGTTATGACTTTGTAATCCTGACCTTAGCCTAACCCGAACTGTAGCCCTAAGATTAACCCTTACATGATAGTAAATTGAGTGTCAGCATTGGACTATCCATAGATAGTAAACTGATAGAGTGATAGAGTGACCGAAAATGCCAGGCATTTATTTGGAATGTAGCCCTATATGCAAATTCTGCTCTGTTAAAAATAATTTCTATAAAATAACAAATGGCACTTGAGCTGCCTAATGTCCCGCCATAATCACCATGATATATTAAACATAGCCAGTTATGCCAATGAGGTCGTTAATTAAGCTAATTAATCCATTAATTAGCAAATATTTCTATCGACATCCTTGTCTTCACGTAACACATGGGCGGTGTTAATATGAACTCTGTATCTTTAAGCAGGAGTTAAGAAATAATAGCAGTTTCAAGAAAAACTGTTTTTCTTCATTAATATGCAAATGTATGCAGCAAGGTACACAAATATCAAATTAGATCATCTGCTCTATAGGGGGAACATGTGGTGTATGTTTTGTTCTTGAGTGTTCATACACAGACAGACAGACAGACGTCACCATGACAACATAATGTCCATACTATGTACCGTGGTGGTGGGACATGTAACAAAATGTAAATGTATTGACAGTCAATTTGTCATTCGCTCTGATCAGGATTCAAATGGCATTGAACGGAGAATCGTCCCCTACCACGCTTTCCAAACCAAATAAAAATAGAAGCCAGCGTCTTTTCGCAAGACAGATGAGCACAACACCCGCCATAACACCTTGGCACGTCACCGCTGTGTCCCACATCCCTTGTCACCCTGAGATAGGTAGCGCCAACAATGTGAGCACTTAACAAGTGACAGCACCAGCAAGGAGGGAAATGATGACAATAAATGACGGCAATCAAAGCGCACCTCCTCTTTTGATGAGGCAAGAGATGAGCTCCACCTAAAGCTCAGAGACACATTCCCCAGCTCTTAACGAATGATGAAACTCTGAGTTTTCGTCAAAGGCATCACAGATGGTCAGCCCTTTTGACCAAAACAACTCTGATGTTATTTATTCCTTTTGAGGTCGGCGTGTGCCATGTGGAGTTATGAAAGTGGTGAGGGGGGGATTTTTGTCTGCGGCGATCAATAGGCTGATTCCACTGTCACAATACAAGGCGCAGATCTGAGACAGGAGTTTGACAGATGGCGTGTCACCTTTGTCAGTATGATGTCGCGTGTGCATGTGTGTGTGTGTGTGTGTGTGTGTGTGTGTGTGTGCGTGTGTGTGTGTGTGTCTGTGCTCTTCCTTGCATTTTCTAATCTTGGAGAGATAAAGTGTAAGAAACAACGTGAGATTTGTGTGCGTCTGTGTGAGACAGAGAGAGAGAGAGAGAGAGAGAGGGAGAGAGAGAGAGGGAGAGAGAGAGAGAGGGAAAGAACACAAGCATGCATGCATACAGAACAGCACGTTAAAGGGTGTCTGATATGCTTTCATACACCCACCCAAAACCTTTTGGTGCTTGCTGTGCTATAGCACACATTGCCGTGACTTCTCCACTGATTTAATTAACCTTTTACTAGCACGGTTCACACAATGGATCCGTGAGCTATACTTAACTGTAAAATGTGTACAACTGCTATGTACCCCAGTGACTTGGATAAATTGAAGTCGTTTTGTGACCCATGGACATGGCAGCACAGACATACCTTCACATGAGATACAAAGGACTGCACATCCACACTGGTCACCCTTAATGAATACATGAAATGGGGCATATTTTTTGCTCGAAAACGACGTTTGGACGGAAGGTGCAGGCCAGGCCAAGCGGTGCTTCTTTAACAAAGGATGACAGGCGTTGCAGCGAAAGTGGCTTCTCCTAACCAGGGGTCAGCAGGCATCTAGCCACTCCCACTGAGCAATAAAGCCCGTGTGTGATGTTTAATACAGCCTAGGAGAGCTGTCACAAGGTACTGCAGTGCTGTAGCTGCAGCACCTAACAAGTCAGTGCAAGCTTTTTCACACCCTATTAGGAATACAACTCAACTGGGCCATGCTATGTTTCTGTTTTGTGCAGTCATTCATGTTTTATGAGGGGTATTATATTGATTCTGAAGCCTGCACAGACAACCTAAGAGTAGAGAAAAATCTGTCTCTGTACATGGACTTAAAGGTCTAATAACTGAATATGTATATGATAACAATACTTGGACTTAAAGGTCTAATAACTGAATATGTATATGATAACAATACTTGGACTTAAAGGTCTAATAACCTAACATTTACATAATAGCAATACTTGGACTTAAAGGTCTGATCATTTCATATTAATATAATAACAATACTTGGACTTAAAGGCTAAGCCATTTAATATATTAACAATACTTGCAGTATGGCGACCCCTCTTGAAAGACAGTCGCCCCACAACTGGCTTTGTTTACAAAGTGATTTATTGGATTCTTGGACTTGAAGACATTTTCTGTCATGCTGAAATTTATTGTCTGAGCTTTTGATAGCAGAACTGGCAGTACGGGACAGCTACAGATGAGTTTTACATGTAGGTTGTATTGTTTGTAAATACTGGGGTAAAACAGATGTACATTTTGAATTATAATGAGGTAACAGTTTCAAAAAAATTATGTTCCATCTATACACATAACCAATTTGGATGGTCAAATACATTTTAGGAATTTAGAGAGTTCAATCACCATGTGATGCACAATATAATGTATTTTTTTGTTTTGTTTGTTCCTGTGTTTCTTTTGCATCCCTTTGAGACACACATGCATACATTTTGGAGGGTAAGAATGCATGTTCAGTCCTATTTTCTATTTTCCATTTTCCAAGATGGTGAAACAAATTCCAGACTGTATCTTTAACCGACCATGCTAGCCAAGGACAACTGCTTGTCTGTTAAGCCCTATTCACACGGGGCTAATATTACCATTGGACGCCCAATGACTTGTAATAATTGCAGCAACCGTCTGTGATTTTAATCTCATGCGAATCTGCCATGTCTGTAATTTTTAAAGTAAAAAATCCAGCACAAATGAACTACCATATTTTGGCGAAGACGGTCCCCTGATAATGCTAATCCTGTGCAAATCGAACTCTCAGTAATATCAGCCATAACTTGTTTTTGGAGAGCAATTGATTTTTTTCTTCTTCTTCTAGATGTACGATTTCTATCTTCCTCCTGTCATGAAAAATGGAGGCAGTAGTGGAATCCATTGAGGAGGGGTTTGAATGCATTTTCAGCACAAACTTCAAGTTTTGCTTTGCTAAATCATAATGTGATGAATTGTAAAATCTTGATCTTCTACAGCTCTATCCGGGGCACCAGTGATTTCATCAGATTTCATTATTCCATGTGAATGCCTTTCATGAAATGCAGAGGTTGGGGGTAATTCATTAATTACATGAGGTCCCCATAATACTACTCCCATGTGAAAAGGGCTTTAGTTGGATAACCTCTTCTTTCTCCTCAGAAGCCAAAAATCTGATGGTTTTATTGGTTGGAGTTTTTATTTACACCTCCTGGTACACGATGAAGTCACCACTAAAGATTTTCCATTTTCCATGAAGTAAACGTAATAAGATTCTTATGTAAAAATACAATATAATACATTTTTTGTTATTTGTTTGGGCAAAGTAATGAGATTCTTATATAAAAATACAATATAATACAATATTTGTCATTTTTTTGGTCAAATAGGTGTATGGTATGATAGTTAGAATGAGCTAAAAAGGAGCAAACTAAATTTTCATTTAAGTGTGACTAAACTCTTTCTCACTAGGACAAACAGATAGCTATTTTTTTTTTTTTTTTTTTAAGTGCATCACTGTAGGCAAGCGGATAATCAGTGGGAAAATGATCATTCATTATTTAAGGTAATATTTTCAATAGAGGAAGCGAGGGAGGGAACAGCGTTTGTTTTGCCTCTTTGGTCAAGGCAAGCTGGGTTGTGTAATGTTCATATAGTAGATGTGTGTGTGTGTGTGTGTGTGTGTGTATAGATTCACCAAGATGTTAAGAGCATAAGACAACACAGGATGATGTCATCTGTTGTGGAATTTGAGGATTGCTTATGACCACATGGTGTATGGCTGTTTTACAACTAGGAAACCAATGAAAAAATGTTTTTCATCAATCAATATCACGATGCTCTAATCAATCAATATCATAATGCTCTAATCAATCAATATCATGATGCTTTAATCATTCAGTATTGTTTTCAAGGAGTTCCAACGAAAGCATGGGATTATTATAACCATAGATTCAATACAAGCTACTCACCAGATACCAGTCCATAACAACCAATGAAAAATCTAAATTCTAATTTTCTCCAATAGTGTTTTAGTTTACTGTTTTTAATACACAAAATATCCAACATTTCACGTTCCATCATTCATAATCTGTCATGATTTTGAAATGTTGCTGCCATTTTTTTTTCTTTATTTAACCCATATTTAACCCATCTTTATGCAAAATAGAGTTAGTATTTTACACCAGTGTTCACAAACATTATGAAACGTAACTGCGGCTTTTTCAGCCTCAAAACACGTTCAGCTAATATTCAGCCATCACACACTGCCCACTCTTGTAGGAAAACCTCAGACAACAATTTCCAGAGTGAAAAGAATTTCTTCTAATCAATAAATCACGATGTAAACTAAGATCATAGAGGGGCAACAGTATTTTGACAGGCGGCACCACACTGCAATTAGGAAGTGGGCCTTTCCAAAATGAGATATCAAATGTTTAAAAAAGTTGACATGTACTCTTAAAAAATCTTCGACAGCCCAAAAATAGAACAACTTACAGTGATTTTTAAAGCCGAGTAGGTTACTTAAGTCTTTGGTTGACAAATTGACACTTTTACTGACTGGGTCCTCTATTTTTCAGAGATATTGAATGATATACTTCAGATAATGTCTCTTTTTCTGGCCAAATGCATCTACAGCATTTCAGAAAACAACCGTTCTAATCCTATCTGTGGCTGCATTCACCGGATCATTTCAAGCAGCAACACTACGAGATGATCGCTACCGCTTCCTCTTTAATCTTAGTCTTCCTACTCTTAGATCATGGAGGTTAACATTTGCAGAAGCTATGCTCTGTGAATGTGCTGAGACTTTGGTACTTGTCTGTGTCGAACAGTCTGTAGAACAGAGCGAATTAGAATGAAATATTGAGTTCATTTATGAATAAGTGGGGCTGAACGGCCCCTTGTCGGAGCTTCAGCATGCATATTCAGTTGATGGAAACCTTTGGATGGGTCATTTCTCTTGGCTGCTTCATTAAATAGTGAAAGTCAAAAGTGCAATGCCTCCTGACAAAAAAAAAGAGAGACCAAGATCTATAGAGGTGGAACAGTGGTGAGTTTTTTTTTCTTTTGCTCCAGCTCAAAATCTGGATAATGAAAAAAGACTTTAGGGTCCAAAAATAGTTTCACAAAAAACTGGTAGAATTTTAAATCACACCACAGACCCAAATCCTCCTATCTATGGAACAGTTTCAGGATATTTCAAGGGATGTGCAGTTAAAAAAAAAACACAAACAGTAAAAGTTAACCCTTGTTAAACTTAAACTATTTGGTAGATGCTTTTTGTAACCTCAACAGGTACAGTACTTGAGAAAAAGACCCAAAGCAGGTATTGTTTATTTTCCCTATAATTATAATAATAGAGGCAATGTTGGGTTAGATAAAAGTCTCAGCGGGACTTTGTACAAACTAGAGCTAATCAGCAACATCTCCCAAAGAAACTCCAGAGGAGGAACGCTGTGCGTATGTGTGTGTGTGTGTGTGTGTGTGTGTGTGTGTGTGTGTGTGTGTGTGATGGGGGTGGGTTTGGAAGCTCTAAGCTCAATAGAGGGCCTTTTGAAGCCAGACACTGCACTGCCTCTGAGAATGGAAATGATTGGTGATTCGGTTTCGCACTTGGCATGTACAGCAATAAATATGACTAGAGGTGAGCGCTAAGGAGGTTAGGGTTATGTTTACCGGCACCTCTGCGGTTAGGCTGAGCTTTTAGTGACTCATAAATGTATACAGTGTACTGGGCCAAAGCAGAGGCCAGACATTGGAACAAATACATCGGTTTGAATTTTGATGGCATTTTGAAAAGGTAAAAGACTTACTCAGTTCTCCCCCCCGGAGACAAGCTCACTGTGATGAATACTGCCATTAAGAAAATGACTTGTCTCAAATGTCAGACTGTAGCCAATGTTTTCAGAATAAAAATTGATAGCACACGAAAACAAGACATTTTCCTTTTTACCCTCTCCTTAATGTTCTGGCAATGAAAGTGTAATCAACCATAATTATCTTAACTGCCTGCCACTCTTTAAGATCATTGGCTTCTTAAAATAATTAGAGTTTTACATTGAATGTGTTATAATGGTGATGACTCACACTGTAGACCAATATTATGATGAATGATAAACAAAGTTTTCAGAGAATCAATATCAGAAGAGAAATTTCAAAGCTTTACACTACAACATGCAAAGCTACTCAACACTGAGAGGATAAATCCAACGATGGAAAAAGAAATCTATTGGCTTAGAGCAGAAACTAATAAGAGGCAATGCATTCACATCAAACACAATTTTACGTCGGAGGAAAAATAATGCTGCTAAAAATCAGCCTTGAATGCCAGTTTAAAGAGGATTGAAAGAATCTGCAGAGATCCAAATGCTTCTCCAAACTGTAAACTAGCCTCTCAAAAATGTAATGGTGAAAAAAAACACACAAACGAGAGAGCACAAAATATATTCAAACACTACTTGAATTACAAAAAACAATACAGATACACAGCGATCGTATATTCATTGCCTCCATTTGATACACCAAAGATCAGCCCTCTTCAAACGGAGAACCTCAATCCTCCATCTCAGGTTTCCAGTGTGATCAAATTTGCACTTCAAACCATTGAACCCATTTAATCAGCCATTGTGCATGCCCGGTCAACCGCTGCAGAATTTCTAAGCAAAATCTCAGACTGAGGCATACAAAGCTATCTTTGATTACACGCTAGCCCATGGGGAAACTTTATCAAACTCCTCTGCTTCCCCCGTGGAGAGGAGCAGGTGACTAGCAACCACTCAATCGGAAGACCAAATTCTTTTCCGCATGCGGTGAAGGATCACGCCTTTGATCCGCAGAAAGGCAGCTGCACATGCCTCCCCAAACACCGCTCCCACCAATCACGTTCCCACTCACCTCCACCAATCAGGGCCTTTCCTCCAGCATCAACCACAATGCAACCAACTGCTGCTTTTCAGCATAGTTTTTCTTCCCTTTGGAAGGGCGATGAAAGCGTGCGCCCCGCAAACAAATAAGCGTATTGTTTTTTTTTTAGATAAGGGAATGAAAAGTGTGGCCAACTCACCCATCTCATTGTCCGATTTATTGTCCATTTCCGTGTCGGTGAGGGTAAGTGCCGAGTTGGAGCGACTGGAGAGGCATGAATTTTGCCCAGACTTTGCCCCCCTTCCCCAAAGAGTCATGGTACGTTCCGGTGATACAGGTTCATGGTTTTCCGTGGCAACCGGTCCTCTAGAGTAGCTGCTGAGGGGGTGGGACAGGCCCGTCTCAGGGCAGAGAGCCAAGCCTCTGCGAGTCGACGGCTCGCAGATCCCGAGCTGCCTCAGCGAAAACGTCTGCCCTGTGAACGACACGAGTTGTAAAGTTAACAAACCAAGCAACAAACACAGTTAATGACCAAAATCGGGGCTAGTTTAAACCATTAAAACACTTAACCTGGAAGAGAAGGGGAAAGGGGGATTCTTGTTAAATTAAAGGCTTAACAAGAGACAGTTTCCTCCCAAGCTACTTAATACTCAACAACTCAACAAGATGCTCAAAAGCATTTCAAATAAATCACAGAGCAGCTCAAACTAGATCCTTGACGTCTATTGAGATGTTCCAGTTTAATTAGATATCTGAGCCCGAAACAATTCACCTGAAAACATTGCTCTTTTAAAAAGGTGGAGAAAATCCCATTCACAAAAATTGGCCAAGAGACGCTTTTCATTTATTGGATCATTTTCGTTCCTTTACTATTACTTTCCTTAACACGTACAAACTTTTGGCAGGCATGCCCTGCCTTTTAAGGCAACTGCTGTAAGAATCTGGCTCAGAGAAAGAAAGAGAAAGAAAGAGTGACAAAGAGAAAGAGAGAAAGGGACAGAGAGAGAAAAAGAGAGAGAGAGGAGAAAATGGGTACAACACTAAATCACCGATAGCTTGAATCTCAGAGATGATCTGAAGACAAAATTAAAATCTCCATTTTTATATATATATGAAAAATGAAAGAAAAATGCTGTCCATCTGGAATTATTATTAGTTTTCAGAAACTCTTTCAAACACAGCCTGTTTTGCAGTAAATCATTGTCATAATTTTGTGTTCTGTTCACTTTGAATTACTTGAGGCATTGGCATTCACTGCAAATAAAATAATACTCTGTCTTCAAAGTCTTAGCAACATCTAAAAATAACAAATAAATAAATAATAAAATACAAAAAAAAAACAACAACAAGAAACAGCATGTCAGCTTTATTAGGAGGCCCCTAAAGTAATAAGGAAATATTCTTATTAAATAATTAAATATAAATATTTCACTCACTATCATATCTGACATTTAAACCTTTTTTAACCAAATCTAGTCACCTAGATGTAATTTGTTCAGCCATCTTGTCATGATGACACCCACAGCCCATGTCAAACATGTTTATTAATGTGATCCACCTGAAACTGAAATTATTTTAGGTGAAATTATTCCATGCATACACCAAATCTTCCCTCTTCTTATTTTTCTTTAAATAAACCCATTAGAGCAGATGTAAGATAACATGATAAGTATAAAATAAACTAATCTCAGAATGTAATGAATTACCTTGAAAGAGTCAATTAAGATGAGTATCATTCTATTAAATTAATGGAAATCACTGTTCACTGCAATGTTATTAATCTCCACTTATTTTTCAAGATATCAAGATATCAGACCTGTAAACATTTGTACAACAAAAATGTTACACAATGTTTAAGATGCTCATGATGATCTGTGGATATTAATGTTTGTTTCAAGTCGAGTTTGAAGTTACAGAGCAAAGGGATTTTATTTTGTCCCTGTATATTTTTTTTCCTGTTCATCTAAGAGACCTTTTGTCAGAAATGGTGTTGAAAACCTCCAAACCTCCAAAGGGAAAGCAGAACTGTGATTCCAGAAGTGTTGAAGGTAAACATCAGTAACTATACTGAGCACATCTGAAAATGTTAACATATTCGTATAATATATATCACAGAAAAAAAGATTTCCCAATATCTAATTCCAAACCAATTTGAAAAGATCATTAGATGTAGTAATTATCACTTCGCATCAGTCTGAAAAACTCACAGCACAATGAGCAAACATCTATACCCAAAATATGCTCAGTTGTCTTCCACAAATAGATGAATAAAATAAAATCTGACATTTAATGTAATAACATTTGAAGCGCTCGTTAAGATTAAATGCCCCAATTTGAATAAGAAATGAAGAAAACTAGCATTCTTCTCACAACTTCTACATAATCCTATTAATTCTAAAGTGGGCACCAATTAGCACCAAAAAAATCTATGGAAGTTATGGATAGGTTTTCTAATTGCAATTTTACGAGCCAAGAGAGTGCCATAAAACAGAATAAACTGCCCAAACTTTTTAATTACGGAAATTAGAGTAGTTTCTAACAGCTAATTAAAGGGGAACATTATTTACTGAGCATTTTTCCTTATTATTTTAACATTATACAGGTATTAACATTTTATAATGTCAGAGTATTACACTGCATTGCGCTGTAATAGACCCCATATGAGTTCTACTTTTTCTCTGCAAGTTTAAAAAGATAAAACTGTAAGACGCGTATTTTTTAGACATTAGTAAATGAACATGGATACAGGGATTTTGTTGTTTGTTCAATTTACTAATGTCTGACAAATTGGCATCTTACAGTTCTATCTTTCCAAACTTGCAGAGGCAAAGTGGAAGATAAAACTGTAAGACGGCAATTTGTTAGAATTAGTTAGACATTCAGAAATGGATGTAGGGATTTTGTTGTTTGTTGTATTTACTAATGTCTAACAAATTGCCATTTTACAGATTATCTTCCACTTTTCCTCTGCAAGTTTGGAAAGAGTAAGATGCCAGTAAGTGAGATGTTGGAGATGAACATGGGATACAAAGAGTGTGTTGTTTGTTATCCACGCCTGCCTCAATAACTAACGCATTCGGCTATTACAGAGTTTAAAAAAAAAAAATAAAGAACTTCAATGAACTCAAAAAAGAAAAAAAAAAAGAAAATGCAAGATGGAAACGACCTGAACGACATTTGGTCCCACTAACCCGGCCTGCTGTAGTCTGGGCTCTCCTTGTGGACCATCTCCTTGACTCTGCCCCCAAACAGCATGCGCGACGGGTCATGGTCGAAGGCCGGGAGCGTCTCGCTGGAGCTGTAGGATTTCTGAGTGGGCACGCGGCAGGCTCCCTCCTCCCGGTCGGCCGAGGAGGCGGTGTAACGGCGCTCCCGTTCCCTCTCCCTCTCGCGCTCTCTCTCTCGGTCTCTCTGGCTCTTGGACAGCGAGCAGAAAGGCCGCTGCTCCTTCACCTGTTCCATGCTGCCTGCATGCTGGGTATCCAACCCCCCCCTCCCTCCGCCTCCTCCTACGCTCTCCTGAGACGCTCGCTGCTGGATTACTTCGCTCTTTTTCTTTCTTCCCCTCTGCCTCCTCTTCTGGTTGTGATTCTCCTCCTGTGCCGGTCCCCCTCCCCCCCCCCCCCGGCCTCGAAACCTCTTGTCGGTCTGTCGGTCAGTTCGTCGCTCCACTCAGCCCTCCGCCCACTCCACCTGGAGAGAGAGAGACAGAGAGAGAGGAAAGGAAGCAAGGAGCTCAGATAACACTAATCCATCTGCTTCATCTTCAAAAGCTCACACTTATCCCCTTCCTCGCTGCCCTGCCCCCACCACTGCCACCCCACCCTGAAACCTCACCCGTGAACTCTTACCATGCATGAGTTCCCCTTTTAAAAAGTAGATCATCTCCCTGTTTCCCTTGTTTTATCCTCCAAGACCAAGTTCAGCTGTGTTGGTTTTCAAACATCTCCTCCTCCTCCAGAGACTCACATTTTTATTTTTATTTTTTTCTGAAATGAAACTGATTTTGTGAACTAATGTGGAGACTTACTGAGCGAACTGTGGAGGCTCACTGAGTGAAATTAACCTTCTTTTTAAGCTATTACCCGCCTAGCCTAGAGCGTTTTATTTAAGTGTTTACATTGCATGGAGTTGTGAAGGCAATGGCAGCATTACATAACTAGTAGTAGCTCCACTGAAAACTACAATTTTCTGGTCAAAAATCATCAGATGTTTTTTCCAGGACAATTTGGGGGGGGGGCATTTTTATATTGCTATGACCAGGGTCCTGAAATTTACACCCGCCAAGTGCCACATGCTCGTAAAATGCATCTTTGACGGATAAATCAATAAGTCATCCATCATAGCATAGCATAATGCTTCAAAATGCTCTCTTGTAATTTGAGTCCTGCTGTACTTCATGCTGAATTATAAACTTGACCCACTGTGTCTGAGTAAGCAAGCAAAGTTAACCCAGTGTGTGTTTCTATACACAACATAGCACTGATAATGAGTAAGGTGACCTAATTCTTTGAAATTAATTATTTTGTTTGGTAAATTTATTCTTGACTGATCATTTTATTTTGTTTACCAGCCCTTGGCAGGTGAGCCAAGAAGATAATTTCAAACACCAGTGATCCAAGTATGGGTCCCGCTCTCTGAATCCACTGACCTACAGTATCGCATTAGGCAAAAATATAATTTTGCCCAATGCGGATTAGCTGTCTCTGTGCATTAGATATTAGTGCATTTTATATTAACTATCCTGGAATGTTAAAATCCATGTTGGAAATTCAAAGAATACGTCCTCAATGGTGGAGACATTTCTATAAAACGTGGACAAGGGGGATGAAGTGAGAATGTGACTAATCCGCAAAAACCCTCGGGTGGAATGTGGAAGGCAGCCCTGGTGTGTCGCTCAAGTGTTTATTACCAGCCATTTTCCTCTGGCTCCTGACACACACACACACACACACACACACACCCCACTTTCATTTCTCTCTTGGCTGAGCTGTAAGACTAGAGTATCAGACTCCTTCTTTCCCCAAATGAGATCTAGTCCGCTTCACATCAAGCATCAAAACCTTTCCAATGAAGCCAGGATAGCGTACTGTCGCCTTATAAGACAGTGCAGGCCCCAAAGAGACTTCCCAAAAACAGCAGCAGGAGCGGATGGAGTGGGGGATGAAAATTGTGTGCCGTTTCTAGGCTTCTTCAAGGGTTTTTTTTCCCCCCTCCGAATTGCTGGATATCATTCCATTCTATTCCCCGATGGGTTGAGATGCAATCAGTGACGCACTCTCTTGTAACCCTGATACTCAACTCCTTACACAACCACACACACACCCAAAACCCCCCCCCCCCCCCCCCCCCCCCCGCCCAAACACGCGCGCTTATTTTACGATACTACAGGACATAAAACAATCTGACTCACATGCCATCACTTTCAGCAAATTGTAAACACCCGTCCAGATTGGCAGATTAATGTGCGGGATGAGTGCAAGCAGACACGCCCAGAAGCCTCCCTGATTACAATCCCTTCTTCTTTATAGACTTGTAAAGAGATTCACAGTCTGATAACAGTTAATGCTACGAGTCGTATCCGCTGAGCCACTGGGCCACACTACAGGGGGAATTAGATTTGTGTCCTAATCATCTATAAGCCCTCCAGGGTCTGTAATAGGGAACTGATTCGGGGGGCCAGATTCTCTCAAAGCAAGGTGAATGGCCGGCCGTGTCCCTGTATAAACATCTCTTCTTTGCTCGGAGCACCCAAAGGCCCCGACCCAATCGTTTTCACAGCCCATCAAAGCGTCCTGCATGTAGACAGGCAAAGCACATGGGGACACTATTTGGATACAAGAGAGACATTCAGGGAAGTTTACATTATACAAACATCAGAGACATTCTTGGGGGAATTCAAGTGGATTTTTTCACGCTTTGAGTTGAGAAAGTATGAATTAGATCACTTTACACAGAGAAGAATTTGAGTGTGTGTCTTGCCTCGATTGCACAAAATTTCCCTCTGGTTATCCCTACTGAGATTTATGAGCTTCTACATACCAGCCAGCAAGTCGGATATAAGCACAGAAACCTGCAATGTTCAATGTGTTCATTTAATTTGGAAGAATCTATGAAGCGGAAGCATGCATTTTTTTAAGTAAATTCATGTTCCCGTGTTCATATTTTTTTTGGTGCCAGTCAGTTCTATATTCGCCGTTACCTTTGATCACGCTGGTGAATCAGGACAGTCAGTCACCCGTGACCGCTCGGAGGAAGAGTCGACACTGCAAAATTAGTGCCACACAGGGGTCCATTGGCGAGCCAGTGAGGCAGGAAAAAGACAGTTCATGATCTACGTAGCGTGGCTCTACACAAGTCCCAACGACTCCCATGCCAGTTAAGTACAGCACCCCCGACACTTGGTACTGTCCTACACCTCTGCACTTCTCTGAAGCATAAACCATAAACCATCTGTATAATATGGTGTGAAGAAATATGTCCAAGTCAATTCATGCTGGACTTCATTCTGGCTCTTCGGGGCAGCTGGAGAGATTTCAGGGATCTAAGTGAGCATTATTCGTTTAATTTCTGACATATCTTACTACTCAAAGATGAGAAAGGATATTTTTTGATGCTTCGAGCTTTGGATTTAAATGAGGTGACCAAAGGGGAGGGCAACCTTGCGAGATGTCTTGGAACCAGTAAGTCATTTAACGGAAAATTAACCAAGTAAATAAACAAGCAAGCTTAAAGCGAGCTGATCCATGTTCCTGTCGCCAGCACACAAAGCATTTTGCAAAACAGGAGTAGCAACCGCTGACCGGAATGCTGAAATGGCAACTCTCCCCCAAGCCTTTGTTCAGTAATTATATTTCCGTGGGGTTGCTCTACATATCTACTCGGATCTCCCAGTTGGTGACCTCTGTAAATAACGGTAATAAAGAGCGTGCTTGTCGGCGCTGGTGTGTCCCTCCAAGACAATCCACCTGTCACCGCGCGGCCTGGCCCCATCCTCCCTCCTCACCTTGTTGCTGGCCATTTGCCGACGCAGAGATCAGACGGCTCTCGGCCCTGGGGAGCGGTGAGAGTGGTTGATGGAGCTGGTGGAGATCAGGGCCGGCTCCCTTTAACACAGCCAGCACCTCCAACAATAGCCGGCTCTGACAGCTTTGCATAATTCATCTTGTCGAGTCTCTCTCCCTTTCCTCCTTGACGCTCCTCTCTCCCTCTCCTCTTTCAGTTTCTCTTCAGTTCTTTTTTTTCGTGCCTCCCGGCGCTCGGAGAAGGGGAGAGGGAGAACCGGGGCAGTGTTCCATCAGATGCTGCCTGTTTCCCCCTGACACCAGTGATTTTGGAGACACAGAAGTGTTTGTCTGCAGCACGTTGCCCAGCCTCTGTGAATCCTGGATGCCATCTGAACCAGATTGTGTTCGTTCTTTATCAAGGCTCAACGCCTAAATCCCACGCTGAAGCATGGAGCGTAGGCCTATTACCTACATCTACAAGGAACAGGGTGCAGATTATCAGTGTTCCTGATTAAATGGTCTTTGTATAGCTGAACTCTAAGGGGATCTGAGCAACTAATGCAAAAACTTTCTGATTTAAGTTATTTGGTGTTGTTTAATTGAGTTGTATGCCCCTGTGATATGGACTGAATGTTGAGATAACATTTCATTTTGAATGTTACCATCATTTCTAATTTCCACATCTACAAACATGTACAATCATTTGCCTTTTTAAGCGCGAGTCAGATAAAGAGAGGGAGAGAAATAAAAGCGAGGGAGGGAGAGTAAACAAAACCATGACAGCATTTACCAGCAATTAAATTTCAATGGCAGCTATATCCTTACCATGCTTGGTGACAGATGAGCAAATTAAACTCAGTGAGACTCTTAACTGAGGAAGGATGGTGAAATTGTGTTTAACGGCAAGTCTGAATATACAGATATGGAGCAAAGTGATGCAAATCTCTAATACAGACATTTCAGATTAGAGGTATATTCAGTGCACAATGTGAGCTTGAAGCTTCATCCCTCATTGTTACAGCACATTTAGAAGAAAAAAAAACACGCTATGAAGATAAATCACTCAAAAGCTAAGCTAACCCACTGTGGGGGTTTTTTTTTCTATTTTTTTCTTTTTTCTAGCTCTGGTTGTCTGTCACTGGTAAATCATAGCGGTCACCATCTAATCCTAACCATTTTAGTTGTTTGCGTTTTTGTCTGTGTGAATTAAATAATAAAAAAGACATCTGCCAGCACTGGGATACAACATAATAAGCTGAGCAGGGATGTTTACAAATCCCCCAAATAACCCTTCACCAGTGACAGTATGAGTTATATATTCATTGAATCTTTAGTAGGAAAAATGCAAGCACAGCCAAATTCGCTTTTTAAAGTGTAATTGCTAGGTGTGGACTCTTGAATATAAGGAAGCAGAATTTTATAATGTCCGTTTCTTCTGCAGTATCTCCCTCTATCTGAAATGGTAATAGCATGTTATTCAGTGCGTCCATACACATAGGCTCCACCATTTATCTGGATGAAAGGCTACCCGTACAGTATTGAACCCAAGTCTTATCAAAATAAGCACTCCCTCCCATATCACACACCCAATTATAGCAGATGGTCTAATTCCATGTCCCGCAGTTTGCTATTCTCTCAAACTGGTATCATCGCTCTGTTATTTCACATGGGGGATGTAAGGAAGTACTGATCACCATTTACGTTCAGTTAATTGAGAATCCTGCAAGATGGTGGAAACAATTGTCATCTAATGTACTTGCTTACTCATAATGAATTGACTCCATGGTGTGCAAAAATAAAATCAACTCTACAGACCTGTGGCAATTCATAGACAAATCCACGATCGACCCATCGTTACGGAAATAAATTAAATTGCGGTGATACGGCAGCGGCATTGTAATGAAGCTACAGAGCAATCAGAGCGCCAGGGAGGAAGATTGAAAGAATGAAATTCAAATCATATCTGCCTGCAACATATCTTGTAAACAAAAGAAAATAGGTTTGAGACCTCCAATGATCCTGCTGTGAAAATGAAACAAAACTAAATAAATAATTCTTATTTGTTTCAATCAACAGTGACGCTTTTTCTAATTACAAAATGCCAATCAAACATCTGTCTGCTTAATGGTCTAATCTGGACATCTTAACCAAGAAAAATTATCACAGTACCATTGTCCATCAACACAACACTCTGTGAGACTGGGTGAAATCATTACAACTATATTTGAAATGCTGTGTGCATGCAAACCTGGCCACCAGATAAAAATTCAAACCCTAAAGTGCTGACAATGGATGCCATTCAAATGCATCTCATGTGTTTATACAACAGACTAACCCTCCCCTTTTTACCGCGCACAAGAGATATGGAATATATATAGCAATCATATAATGGTTGCAGACAACTGAATGACAGGAGGGAAAGCTTGAACAAAGAATACTGCAATGGGAATGCAACACTCCTCTCTTCCTGTGAGCGCTCCAAAATGTCTGACCAAATGAAGACTTCGGCCTGCCGTCACGCATCTACGTGCGCATTTACGGGAATCAAAAATACACGCTAATAGAGTTAAGACAAATGCACGCAATTTTTGCACTTAACAGAGAATAATATAATGAGTGCGTTTTCTCTTTAGGGCATATGGTGCCACATCAACCACACAAAACATAAAGAAACTGGAGGGTTTTTATTCTCTGGTTGTCAGCGTTTTAAGGAGTATGTAGGTCATGATGGCACACTATCAGAATACTGAGAGACTGCAGGCCTTATTAAAGAAACATCAATCTGAAAATTCACCAACATCGTGCTGGTTTCTCTACTTCCAGGGGTGAAACTCTGAAAGTCTACCCCGTGGCGATTGGCCGAGAACAACTCCTGAATGCACACCACTCTCCACTGGAAGTCAACGATTGCTGACCTGTATACCATTACACGGACTCGGAGGCACCGGTTTTACACTCCTCAATGGTCTGATATTCAATATTTTCTCTCCTTCGCCCTGCTGACAATAAAAAGATGGAGGAAGTGTTGCTGACCGGGATCCCACATGAACCGGCGCCTCCGCCTTGTCCCCATCATCGCTCTTCGTCACCCGCCAGACCTGCGGCTTTCAGCATCACAGAGGTCGCGTCAACTGAATTATTGAGGCCGTCAAGCAGCTCCATCGACAAGCATAACTGACGCCCAACTTCCCACTGGGCTGTCCAAGGGCCACAAAAGACCTGACCTGAGGCCTCTGGCAGCTTGCAGCTATTCTGAGAAAGCTCCTCCAGGACTAATATTATTTTGAGTAAGTATAGCGAAATAGCAAAAATCTCTCCTTAGAATTCGACGAAGTTATTTCAAAGGCACCAGAAAGGGCACCGCTCTCTTTTTACACTGCAAAAATAAAACCACTTATTTCATCATTATCTTAATGCGAGTCGGTCGATACATAATGATGGGTAATGCAAAAGCCAATCGCAATGAAGTAAAAGTGTTTATGCGTAATAGTTCCTGACAGAAAGTCTTTGCTGTGTAATGTCCTTCAGATGAGGACTGCTAATCTGGGATGTGACGTCTGCATTTCCCAAATAGGTAGAAACACTGTGCAGGCGTTTTCCCTCAAAGCCGGTTTTACAAGCAGAGAACTCAATGCATTTCTGTTTGGTTTTCCCTGTGACAGAACTACACACATTTCCGTTTGGTTCTCCCTGTGACAGAACTACACACATTTCTGTTTGGTTCTCCCTACTAGGCATAGCCTGAAGCACACAGGGAGAGTTGTACTGTTACAAAGTCAGGCCCACTCCTCAATCTTACCACTTGGTCTTGACCCAAAAAGCCCACCAGAGCATGCTGAGCCATAAATGTTAATCTGTAGGTTACAACAGTGTGAGCAGTGCTGCTCCCAGAGCCTGGCCAGCAGGACAGCATCCTGTGGCTAATCGCAGGTGGCTTTCATCTCAGGCTGCTTGGGCAGAACAGCAGTAAACGGTAGAAACAAACCAAAGCTGCCATGCTCGTAGCTTAGCTTTTCATGCTTTTAAGTAAACTATACTGGGCAAAAACAAAAAACATACCTTCCATTTCATCACAAACAACTGCCGGACTGCTTCTCAAGCAAATGTGTCTAAACACCCACACACACGCGTGCAAAGACACATTTGCACAGTGAGATGCAGGAATCAATTCATGTTATGCACAACACATTAAGTCATGCAGTGAGTCTACGATAACCATGCGACGGGTACAGCAGCCGTTCCCCTGAGAACACTGCTTGGTTGCCTCTCCAATCAAAATGCAATGGCTGGGATCACATCATATAGAACAGATATTCGAGATGGAAAATACTGCATAAATGCAATGCTTTAAGCTGACACATAATTCTACTTATTTCCTTAGCAATTAATTTTGCCAAGTTCTTTGAGGCATCCACAGTTTAATTCAAGAAAACACGTTTATGACCTAGAAACTTAAAATGTACAAATCTGTTTTATATAATGTTCTATTTCGGACTGGCTTCAAAAACACGCCCAGCGGTAAGAGTAATACAGTACTAACGCAGCTAGTATCCTTACCATGGTGTTTTTTTCCATGGTTTTTTTTCTGCTCGTGCAGCATACGATGTAGTTAAGGACCACAGTGGTAATGCATCAAGTGCTGTCACTAAATATCCCTACCCTAAGCACATTTCAAGAGCATGCAATCACCCCCCCCAAATCCTAGGGTGACTTTCAGCAATAATTTGGCAGGTTGCAGGAAAAAACTTTTGCCAAAGAGTAAACTTTGCTGCAAGTGTCACATCGCGGCGCCGATCCCAAATAATCCTCCGGCTTGTTAAACTACACATTTCACTTTTGCCATTAAAAGACCGATCCATCAACAAATATGTCAATCTGTCCAGCGACGGAGGTTTCAAATGCCATCCCTTAAAGCCCAGTGAGTCACACACGGTTCCTTCAAATGCCCACGTCAAGACCTCAAATAAGGCATGCAAACCATATATCATGATGTCTGTCTATTATCATGGGGGGGGGTTTGGGGAAGGGGAAAACATACTGAGGGGAAAATAGGTGAGAGAGTACAGCAGACAATAGCCAGGCAGGCAGTGTGTTAATAGTAACAGATTAGAGGGCAGCAATTATGTAAAGTAAATATGACATGGAACCGATCCGCTGAGCCCAGGGAACTGTGGGTAGTTTGTCAGGCTGCATTAACCTTCACATGTTTGCTTTGATGTGTTGAAACAGGCAACTCGGCCATGCTGTTTGCCATATCAAATGTGATAATTCATAAGGTCATCTTTTTTGAGCCACTGTCGGCATCCGCAAGCAATAGGGCGAGATGTTAGGAGTATTAGGTCTGTGCACCTACTGACCACACACACCCTCTGATCTTCGAGGAGTAGGCGGTGTGAAGGGACATTTTTAACCAATCTATAAAAAAAAAAAACTGGTTAGGGCAAGCATTCAAAACCTGCATTATCCCTTAAGGAAGCTGCACTCATCACACAGAATATTAAATTCTCCTTAGGAATAATGAAAGAGGAAATTACTCAAGGATAGAAACAGAGTGGCGGTGTTGTGCGTTGTGTGTACAGTTCTTTTCTGATTTTCCGCAAGTAATGAAATGGTTTTAAGCTTCAAGCACAGTAAAAATCGCCTTGAGAATTGCCTGCTCTCGACATTATCAGAAAATGTAGTCACCTGCTTTGATGAAGGGGATTAAAAGGCAATAAAGTTTGAAGCGCAGGCATTAGGCTAAGGCCTCAATAAGGGTTCACAGCAGCAAGGCTAAATGTCTCAGTGCTAGATGTGTAGCGAGTGTAATACTCTGATACATTATGGCATACACCAGACAACTAGGTTATTGCTTTTCACTGTACGGCAACAAAAAGATTTCGACAGCCCAGTATTCACTGTTGCACTGATATGTAGTATTTCTCTCTCTTGGTGTGTTTTTGCAAAGGTGTAAACACAGGGAACTTGTGTGATTTTATTTACCGGGACGCTGTAGCAGTCAGTCACACCCATGCTATAACCAGAACAACAGATTACAAATAGCTATGTGTTTGTTTGATGATTGTCTCTCGTGAAAATGACTCATCCACTACTGTTACCATAAACACCAGGAACAATCAGGCGATGTCTGATTCTGGAAATTCAACCTAAATTATTATTGATATCTTGCGAAAAGATAATAATGCGAGTTGCACCCATGTCATGATGGGCGACCACACCACCCCATGCTCAATATCACCCAGTAATTGTCATTACAATGCCGTTATAGGCTGGCACACTGAAGACGGACTGTTGTTCTAGTAGTTTGGAAACCTTTTTTCATGTGGCCCACCGCACAGCCACAGGCGAGAGATTATGAGAATATTGATCACTTCAAAACATATTGAGGAATACGCCGTCCACTTTACACCTAACAAAACTCCAGCGTATTTTTTTCCATGATAATGGGCTATCCTATCAGTTTGCTTGAAGAAACTAAATGTTATGATTTGCACAGCGGCATCATGCCCTTGAGCTGGCATAATTTACCACTGAGACCCATAGCATCGAAAATGTTTATTATTTTACTATTCCAGCCAGCGCCAAAGGAGGAATACGAATTAGAAAACAGTCTCAACTGCTGTAGTTCCTCAACGGTACTCAGTACAATAGCCCTAAATCAATTTAGCAAGAGAGATATACTTATCCTTCTGGGCTATCATGTGGATTCAGAGGAGTATGTTTGCAGATGGCTTATTGCCTAAACCACGCAACAACATAACCAGATCAACATTGCTCTCTGACTCATGCCGACGCACAGAAACAAGTCACCAGGTTATGAAGCCCACAGACTAAAAAAAGGGGGCAATGAACCGAGCTGTAATCCAAAACATCTGGAGTAATTAGCAGCACTTTTTTTTAAGGTCCTGAAATAATCCTACTTCTCAAAACAAAATCAAAGCACAACAGAATCCCTGAAGTTACACTGTGCATATATTCATGATGCCAGTTGTCAGGCAACCGCCCCTTTCTCCTAATGTGCAACATTTTAAAGCCGTAAGAAGTTAATCTTCTGCAGGTATATGTCTGACCCAAGAGGCTATGAATCCTTGTACCAGCCACATCCAGCCTAGGCCTCTTGCAAATTCAGAGACTCTGATGCAGTTCCCCCACCTCCGCCACCTGAGGCTGAAACCACAGATTCGGTATAGTTTAGCATAAAGGGTGTGTGTAACCCCACCGGCACTTGAATTATTAGCAGGTAGTAGATTGAGCGGGTTACCTCTCTGTAAGTGATTTTGATTTACATCGTAGTGGGGCTCTCAGCCTTTTATATTGTATTTTATGTGCAGATGAATTAACTGATTGGACCAAAGCCATCCCACAGTGTCCATGGAGGAGGTGCAGCTCTTGGTCAGAGGTCTAGAGAGGATCCTGGAGTGAGAAGTGATGGAGACTGAGAGGGAGATTATGCTCTCATTGTCATTACTGAGAGAGATGGAGTTTAATGTAGCTTGGAGAAATCAAGGCAATACAATTTACACATGTCCAGTGCCAATTTCTTTCTAAAATTACATCTGAAAGAAGCAAAAACGTTTGATAGCACAAAATGGAAAACCAATTATAGTACTTCCTAACTTTTACAGACTGGATTTTAGAGATATTGAATGTTATTCCCAAAGTGGGATAGGCTACATAGATTTTTGTGAATTATCACTTCAACTCAGAAACGCATACATCCTCAGCTCAAAGCTTGCACTCACTGAGGCAGTATGTCTGCTAAAAAATCCACGGGGTATAAATCAAAGTGGGGTCTAATTCATTTTAACAAGATACAGGAGGGGAAAGGGGTTGGTGAGCCCGGCAGGCTGCTTCTCCACATCGTGTCAGGGGGACTGTGAATACTGTAACAGAGCCCATAAACCAAACCAGACACCATTACTGAAACGGCAACAGCGAACCTATAGCATTTATTCAAATTACGCGGGTGGCACTCAAAATACAGCCACGGCAGCGGGTAAAATACGGCTAAAACAACAGGCTGCCGTTGACACCTCACATCTTACCTGCCTGGGTTTGAGCCAGCCTGTCCGAGGAAGCGGCACACAAACTTCCAGCGGTGCGCTCCGGCCAAACTTGCGGGCAGAGCGCGTCGCGGTGTCCTTTCACAACGGCCGTGGCACAATTGAAATTCTTCGCGTAAACCTTGTGCAGTTCTTCTCAGAAAAAAACCCCTTTGCCTCGGTTACACCTGGAAACCAGCAGCACACGACTGCTTGGATGTTGTGTTTTGGTGTCAGGAGCAGAGAGCGAAACGGCTTCCAGCTTCGTTCTGAAACGTGGTGCCGTTAAGAAATCTTCCCGGTCATTCCGGTCGCTCGAGTCCTCCCAACACTTCCAACAATCCCGGTGTCCCCTTTTTCAGAAGGTAACACAGTTGTGTCTCCTGTCGCCCCGAATTACAGGGTGTTATGAACTCAAAGAGTGTCCGGTAGACCTTCAGCAGGGACGCTGTGGAGGCTCACCAGCCGTTCAGCTGCTCTTTTGTCCGGTCTGCACTTGTCAGCTGATAAAATGCGCATCCAGTCCCTTTCCTCAGCATCGCTTCCAGTCTGCCTATCAGCACGGATGTAAATAAAAGGAGGGTAAAAAAAAAAAAGAAAGGAAAAAAACTATGACCTCCAGTTGGTGACAATCATCCAAACAGCCACCAACATATATATATATATTAAAAAAAAAACAGTTAGCCTACATTTTCAGAAAAACATTTTGTTTTCCTTAAAAGACCCTTTCTTATTATAACTTAGACATCTTCATACTGTGATGCTTACTATGATGCATATTATAAATTTAAATTCATAGTAAAGCTTAGGATAGTACATTCTGTTCCATAATTGTATGGGTAAACTGAGTTGAGGTGTGTTTACCCTCCACTACATCCCTTCCTATAGCCAACCTGCCTGCTTTCTCTCCGCATATACACGCTCCCTTCTCTTTTGTATTGGGTTGCTGTTCATTAAGCTTTACCTATGTAGCACCCGCTGCGATATAATTGGCTAACTCTCAAATCTGCATTTTCTCACATTCACTTTGACAAAACACGAAATAAAGGAAGAGCAGGCTGACACTACATGTGTTATTTTTCTCGGAAGACTCGCGGCTGTAAGAGTTATTCAAGTTGTTAATTAAACTGTTAGATAAACAAATACATGACTTGTTCAAACTACAAACCTTGCTCAAGATGGGCTATCAAAAAGGCCTGGTTGGTATTGGTTTGCTCCATCCACCACCATCTGTAGTGAAAAGCATAAATTGCAGCAAGAATATGCAAAAGTGTGCCCATTTTGAGTGCTGTCAACCCAAACCATTAAAGATTATCATCATTCTCATAGTTTATAGCTCATTTTAAGATTTTGAGATTTACATTTACTCCTATGTCTGTAACATTAATTTACATTAGATTCATGGACATGCTTTGAGTGCTTATTACCCCAATTTGACTTGATAGGCCTCTAGCTCCTGATTTCATTGACAGAATTGAAGTAAAAAAAAAAAAAGAAAAAGACACTTGAACATTTTGGAAAAGAGTGAAAACTTCATCTTGATGAGCTCCAGTTGCAGAGATAAGTACACTTGCCCCCCAGCCACTTTCTACCCCGAGTTAAACCAAAACCACATTTACTTTGAATTAGCTTTGTGATTGAAGAAAACATATGAGCCCCCTATCTGATAGGCTTCAAATGATAGCATTTAAGGGATCGACCGGGGAAAGCAGAGTTTCATTAATTACAAAAGCAACAGCCAACTAATCCCACTAGAAAGGCATTTTGAGGCCAGGCCGTTTGGGGGCTGAGAGAGAGAAGAGAGAAAGACTAACAATACCAATGGTAGATCAGAGACCTTCAAGCTATGGTCTGCGGGCCCATGGCTCAACAGGGGGGCAACTGCTGCAGCTCTGACTGGGCAGTTTTTTTTAATCCCCTTCCTGAATTTCCCCCACGTCCGACCACATGCAGCGATGAAGTTATCACTGAGGACAGCTTTTCTCCAAGCAAAACCGGCCCTGGCCTCCGATTCTTGATTCTTCTATTATACCCGGAGCACATCAAAAAGTTGCCTCCATCAAATGGCATTATCTGCATGAAAGGCAACTGCCCAACAATCTATCTTCAACTCTGCCATTCAATCTTCAGTCAAGGGCATGCAGAAAAGAGAGGAAAGAAAGAAAGGACATGAAAAAGGAGAGAGAGGAATTCTTGTAAGGGCTGTTGAAGCCAATACCCCTCCTACTTCCACCCCCTCTTTCCTCTACTTCAAGTCAAACTACTTTTTTCCCTCCTCGCTCATATTCTTGGGGGCTTTCGAGAGAGAGAGAGAGAGAGAGAGACTGTATGTGAAAGTTAGTTACTTAGCAACATATTCACACATTTCACCCATATGAAGGTTCTTCTAAGTTTGGCACAGCAGAGAATGAAATGATAGATTAACAGTCCCACTTACTCGAACCAAAGAATATTCTGCTTCATAAAAAGTGTTCTCTTACTACACCTCGTCTGTCATTTCCATCTTTGTTGCAGATTAATTTTTTTGTGCAGCCTTCAGCAAGGCTTTAGTTTCTCCACTCACACTCAGAGTGCATGTCCATACAGTCTACTGTGCCCTCTATTGGAGGCCAGTCACTTCAGCATTCAAATTCAAAGGCTCACCACAGAGTGTGATGACTGCTGCTCCTACAGTAAACAACTGTGTTTTACATGATGAGAAGAAAATTACAAGAATTTGCTGAAACAAAAATAAGAGAATAGCCTTTTAATGGAAATGTAAAAAATCTATTGAAGTTGGTTTACATTCGATTTGTGGCAAACAAACAAGTGACAGAGTTCTAAAGAGTTTCTAAATAACCAGGCAACATTTTTTATCCATGTGAACACCAACGCCTGTACCATGCTTCCTGTAGTGCAGAGCCTTTTTTAGACTCGTAGTCATGGATAGCCACCAAAATGAAGTGCAGTAACGTATACCCTATTATTTGCTGCATTTGCTTCCCAGGCTACCTATGGCTTGCAGGGAGACTGCTTGAATACACAAAACATGAACCAGAAACTTCACCACTGAAGCCCAAGAGCATAGCATACATTAAAGAATAAAAGCCCATATCTCTCTTCAGCTCTGTATGTTTTACAGATGTACAGTATCACCAGAGAAAACAGATGGGCCACACCAGAGGGACAGAGAGAGCTGTGGACATTGTAAAAAAGCAACATTGACAAATTATGCATACACTCCCTTATACTCTTCCTATGCATGTGGAAATGTGTCCCCCTGGGTCAGACAGTGAGTCTGACGCTGTGTTCAAAACTGTGTCTCGTCTTGTCCGATGTCTGTTAAAGAGCAAAAGTAACAATGGCTATGCACTCTGTATATATACAGTGTATTATATTCACACTGTAAAGGCTATTGCTTTTCCTTGGCCTAGTATTGTGTTCTTCCAACTAAACGGACGTGTATAAAGGGATTGGACAGAACTTCTCTTTTCATGTGGAAATGAATCCCTTCCAAGGGGACAAAACAGCTTTCACCCTTGGTTATACAGTGAGGATTTTATGGAAGTAACTTGCTTTTTTTGGTTGTTTTTGTAATCTCTCTAAAGGAAAAAAACGAAAATTTAAGAACCAAATTAAAAGTTTGTGTCAGCCAATGTATATTACATCCATAATTTAGCCAGAATATAACACGATGACAGTATTTCTAGCAAAGAAAAAGCAACCGTTGGCTCTTGCAAAATAATCTCAAATTTATTCAGTTGGCCAAAACCTTTCACAGTCGCCTACCGTGAGGGCAGATGGAGATGGATGCCTTTCTTTCAGATCTCAGAGGACACTGCGAGGCGAGGTGGGAGGGGCTTGGTTTTCTTCCGAGGCCATTCTCCAAACATTTCTATTGGTTATGGTAGGTCGATATAGCCCCGCCCATTTGGAGCGAGGAACTAGGGAGGCAGAGAAACTCAAGCAGACACCTGATAAAAAATATTCATGCAAATGAAAGGGAAAAATATTTAAAATGTAGATCACGATTTTGATTTAGTATAATAATAATAATATTTTTGAATAATTTGAGATTACCTTGAAGATTATTATGTTTTTTTTATCTGTTGCTAGAAATACTCTTCTCTTTTTCCCCTGCAATCTTAGACTTTTGGATTACAAAAAAAAATAATTGAATCTCTCTTCTTTCATATTTCAATAAAAAAATAAAATCAGTCCATATTTGAATGTAGCCTGAGGTAACAGAATGTAACCCATCACATCAGTGTTCATTAAGGTGCACCACAACTTTTAAAACTTTAAGAGAAATGGAGTTGAGTTGGACTTTTCACAACGCGGCTAACAAATTAACATGAAATATCTTTTGATATATCAAACAGGTTCATTGTCATTCTTAATTTCTGAAAAGGATGGACAGCCTCAAAGAGAATAGGCCTGTGGTATATCAAAGCTCGTGGTATGAGGCCTCTTTAATTACATTCAGTTAATTTCAAACGCTTAACACGTACGCAAGTGGACAGTGTCCAGAGATAAACCCCTGGGCATGAGATACGAGGGACAGTAGCAAGTGGGATGCTCTTTACTTTATCAATATGCAGCTGGTCAGTATAAATACAATATTATATCAGTTCATATCTGTTAGTGTATTTATAGTGAAAAACACTGATCCCTCCTCAGCAGGCAGCATTCCACTTCATAACTTCATAACTCCAATTTTTGTGATTTTCAATGTTTTTTATTAATGTTTTTATGGTCTTCTGGGTAAAAGTGGGAGCCGTGGGTGAATGAAACCCATTCACAGCATGTAATAAAATTTGAAAAATGCACGATCATTAATCTGAAAATAAGGCTGTCTGTATCTGTTTTCCTCAAAATTTGACTCCTTGAAGATGCGAGCATTTTCTTTTCGCAGCAGTGATTTACTGATGAAGAAAAAGACAAAAGATGCAGATGGAAAAATGAACAATTTTTTGATGTAGAGATTTACTCATTGTTTTGTACACACTTGTTCAGTGAATGATTTGCCACATAAAGGTTCTGAGAAGTCATAGGTGTAATTAATTGTGAATATCTCCATCAACTGTGACATATTCCATAGTGGTACAGTTAGTCTAAATTACTGACATTACTTCAGTGCATTTGAACGTGACGTTTTTTCTTCTTACACCCTTCTTATCTCAGGTCAAATTAGCTGTAGTGCCCTGTAATCAATCTTTAACCACACCACTTAAAATTAAGTAGAAATGGCAGAATCATAGTGTGGCAAATAGCTGTGTGGCAAAGCATTAGCAGAAAAACCTTGAACACGGGTGGAGTGAATGGTTTTCTTTAGAAAATATATATACAGTATATGGGAAAGAAAAGGAGGCATTGACAGTCATGCAATCAATAACTTCTGGCTTTCTTCTCGCAGCAGTGTATTGGTTTATGCTGAACAGGTCAGATGTTATAAAGATGGCGGTTTCCTGGACTGTGGACATTTTTTCTTACTGTTCACTTGACATAAAGGATCAAAACAAAACATCGGCTCCAGTGTTTATCCTCCAATTCACCTCAGAATCAAAATCAGAAGTACAAGGCAAGTGGTAATCTGCAAGATCTTTTTATTTTATTTTATTATTTTGGTGGTTTGCACTGCACTTCCCAGAGATCACCTGTCAATCAAACAGTGTGTCCAGTACTTTGACGTCTTTTTCCTTGGATTTTCTGTCGGTGAAGTTTGAGTTTCTGTAGGTGGCGCTCTTTTCTTTGTCTGTTCAGCCATGGTGGCTATCGCTGCTCATGCTAACTACCCAGTTCTTCTTCTATTTATTCCAAACAAACCACTGATGCTGCTGCGGGAAACCTGTGCACCAGAGGATTTTTCCCAGGAAAGACTTACCTGCTACCAGGTGATTAGAGCAGCAAATGTAAAAGCTATGAATAGGTTGAATCACTATTGTGTTATATCAATTGGCAAAAAAAAAAAAAATATTTACATGAAAATATCAAAGATTATTCCTGAGATTTTTCTTGGAAGTTATTGGTGCAGAGACAACCATAGCTGCACAAATACTGAACATAATAACACATGGTACAAGGACAACTGGACCTCAGATACAGCACAAGAGGACCGTACATTGCATACAATAGACAGTAAACTAAACCCCCACAACGCCCCACCTGACTCTTTACTTGACGCTCTTCCCTAGCCAGTCACCTGGTCTGTCAGTTTACAGCCTTGGAAATGATATTTGTGTTCTTCATTAATGTGTGAAAACCAATTTTAAAACCAATTTTGCTATCCATTAAACTGTAGCCATAATTACACACCGAACTAACCGCACTGCATGTCGCACTAGAACTACTTCTCTACATTTGTTATAGAATTGGAATAACACTGATACTGAATCTTTAAATGAATAATGTCAGTGCAGTCTTCTGTCTTAGTGAACACTGTGTGCTGCCGAGTCTTGCACTGCCGCTGAGGTCCTCGACATCCTTGTGTGTAATGCAAGTGCCAGGAAGTATAGTTAAACTTTTCCCTCGTTGACTCAAGACCACTTCAGTCGAGTCCAGGTCAAATCCAAGACCAGCTCAGGTCGAGCTCGAGTCAAGACCAGGTCCAAAGGGGTTCGAGACCAAGTCAAGATCGACACCAGAGCAAATCGAGAGCAAGACCAAGAAAGAGCAAGACCAAAATAGTCAATAAACAATGTATACACGTCTTTCCAAATGTAAAAAATAAAGTTTAAAGACTTCCATAAGGATCAACAGAGATGTAGATCTATCTGCAGGTGCGCTGTGCTATACCGAATTAATATACCTAACTAATTAGTGCATATGTTTTTGACTAATCCATGCATAAAAGTTTGAGGACCATTATATACAATACACAGGTGTAATCCCCTGAATTGTTTGTAGCGCTGGGGAGAAAATAAATAAAGATGGGATTTACGTAGGCAGGAAAAAGACATCAACATCCAATAGAAGCCGAGGCCGAGGCGTCAGAAAAGGTACTACAGCCCTGCTTTTAACAGCAGCTGCACGAGTCACATTCCTTGCACTCTGCCAATAAAAGTGATTCTGATCTAATGTTGGCTAAGTAGACCATTATGTTGTCCCTAGTTGTGTGGCCTGGTGAAATAAGCAATAACGTTCATTCAGAGAGGTCTAAATGTAGGCAACTTTTGCGTGCTAAAAGTGCCAGGGTAACAAAACAGAGCCATGTTTATCATAGCCTGAATGAACCGTACTGTACTCCAACACAGGGCTAATGAAGAGATATGTCCTCCATTACGAGGCCATATTCCTGCTGCAGCGATTAGAAAACTCTCCAGAGGGGCTCTATCACAGGCTTTCATTGAGTCTAGACCTTTGCAAATCTTCATATCCTGCACAATTTTCATAAATTGAAGTCTAATGAGCGCAGTTGACATAACTATGATTTATTGTCTCACAGGCTTACCAATTTCACCACTGCACTGCAAATTATGAATGTCAAGGGTTTAATCATATTCATGTATATTCCCAACAAGGGGAATATGGTGGGTCACGTGAGTAAAATGGCCTAAATGTCTTTCTCTTTTTTATTGTAGGTGTTGTATGATAATACTTGCAAACATGCAGAGCACTAACAAGCTCCCTGAGGTGGCCAGATATTGTTAACGGCGAGCACTGAGCAATATCTTTCTAGGGATCTCTTTGGGACACACTTCAGTGTATAGAGGAATGCTGCTATATTGCAACCGCTCTGTCTTCAAAGACATAATTACAATTACAACATCATCAATGTTGCGTGTGTAATTTGTAGTTGTGTATTGGCGTTGTAATTTGTTGATTGATTTTAAATTTTTCCATATAGGTTTGGGCAGTTTATATTAATAGCCGGTGAAATTGTGAAATCATTGTGTAACCTCGCTTTTGCAGTAATTCAAAGCATTCAGCTGTATGTCTTTGTTCTGTAAGTATGTATCACTGAACAGAGGAGGTGGATAAATTCACATAATCACATCCTCCGACGAGGCTTAGTCCGAAATGATGATAAAATCGTTGCTGCAATTATTAGAGCTCCTTTAATCCGGTATTGACAGCAGTGAGTCTCTTGTACAAGTTGAAATCAACATGGATCCATTCATTCACAGCCTTACATCTTTTTTTTTTTTCCCAGTTCATTACGGTCTAAGGATAGTGACCAGTCAATTAGCTTCCCCTGATACCTTAAGAACCATCAAGGGCGTCCGCTGCTGAGCGCTGGATGGCGATGGATGGCGTACAACAGACCTACAGTGCTCGCCCATTGTGGAAGCAGAGCAAGCATTGATAACAGCCTGTAGAACTATTGACATGATAACATTTTAGTCTGCTGGGCAACAGTGGCACCGAGCTGCAATAAATTGAGACGAATGATCAGTCGATGACAATTTCCATAATCGTTATACCTTCCGTAATTCATCAAGGTAATGATACCCGCGTCCCTAATGTCACATTTATTCCATTTTGTGCAGAGCGGCAGGCGCAGAACGACCCCCCCCACCTCACCCCACCCCCCTCCAAAAGGATTGATTACACACCAACTGCTTTTTGCTCCTGCTTGTGAGTGGAAGAGCAATCTGTTATTCGACCAAAAATAACAATGAAGGGGATGGGAAATGCAATCTAATTCTACTCATTCAACTTCCTCTCTCTCCCTGTGACAGGCAAACAGGAGGCCATTACAGTTCAGCACTGGCACTGTTTGGGAGCCAGAGGGAAGGGATGGAATCTCTGCTTCTTGGCTCTCTGGAACATATTGAGATTCATCATTGCCGCATCACATCTCTCATCTTCTTCCTCTTTAATGACACAATTTCTCCTTGACAATTATTCGTCATTATTGGCAAACGATTGCAGCGTGAATGAGTGCTGTGATTACAGACACAGTCTCTCAAGATTAATTCCCCGGCCCCCTGTCTTGCATATCTCTGCAGACATGTGCAAACGCACCTACACAAAAAAACTCAATTTACGGTGGTGGTCTCCGAGCTGCGACCTTTTCTTAGTGTGAATGGTTTTATCCATTCAAGCCTCCACTACGCTCACCAAATCCTCTATGCTTTTCTACTTGGAGGCTGTCATTTAAAAAAAAAACATCACGGCATCTGACACCACAAAAATCATCGACTTTTGAAAACTTAAAGCGGCTCAAGGCTGAAAGCGCAAACAAGGACTCCACAGTAGGAATTCCTGAAAAAAGAGAATGCAGAATTACATATTCAACATCATTCTTCTGCTCCCTCTTTAGATTGAGCACCATGTTGTGTAGTGCAGCTATGTCAGCCCGCCGATAACAAAGAGTCTCGCCTTCATTCAAATGGTTTTCTAAGGCAGTAGAAGAAGCTGAACATCAATACTGACTCTGTTTTCAACATTTCTCTGTTCTACTTTGGTGAACACTGGTGTAATTACAAACAAATATGCCAGAGACCCAGTGATCAAATAGTTTTGATGCTTCTTTAGTTCAGTTTAATTTAGTTTACGTTTTCTATTAATTCACATGGACTACAGGGACTCTACTCAAGAATGATACAATAAAGACAAACATTTATTTTCACTGCGGTCCTTCATCTTAACAGTGGAACCAGACAGTGACTTTGTTTACATGCCTGGCTTACTCCAATATTAACCAGGTTACTGTAGCATGTAAACATTTTACTCCTTTCAGTTTTGGTTTACGCCGTCTGTGCAAACTCAAGACTCACACAGCATTATGGGTACTTTTTGATGCCAACAAAAAACATAGCAGCGAGCAGTAGCCTAGTTAGTATTTCTAATGGGATCATCATTTCTTTCCTCTACATTAGAAGTAACCTACTGCTCAGTCAAAGAGGGCAGCTGGCAGCCGCATCTTTTTCATATTTATTTGCTGGCAGATCTTCCTGTCTGTGGGCGGGACACAGGTGGACAGAAATACTCTGTTAACTGGTTTATTCATAGCTATCACGCTCAGCAATCACACTAAATCGCAGGGTATTAAAAGGTGTAACCTGAATAAGACTATAACTGGAGTATAGCCAGGTTGGGCCTGTTTTATACCTCTGTGTAGTTCTGGGGCCGGACTCTTAAGAAAAAAAAGAGCCATTTTTTTCTTAACTTCAGGGGAAAAAAAGGAAAAAATGATATTCTCAAAAACAATTCTTTATACATTTCCTTAACTTTCTTCTTATGTTTCTTCCTAAGAAAAAATTACAAACAAATGGTATTCTTGAAATTTGTTAACTTTAAGACAACCCTTTACCTGTATTAAAATTCCTACAGTGAAAAAGTAAGCCTAGTAATTTCATCCATTTAAATTTTTTTTTTCAAAAGTCTTCATAGGTTCCCCTACACCAAACATTAAGATTAACAGTTATTGTAAAGCTTTATTTGGTGTAGGCCCAAATAAAATAATGAAATAAAATAATAAAATAATGTCTCATGTCTATTGAAAAAAAGCTAGCAAATACTTACAGGCTTTAGCCAAATAGCAGCAACCAATGTTTAAATCTTTTCATATACTTACTTATTTAAGTAAACCATACGCTGTAGTTGCCCTAAATAGGTTTTTCCCCAATTGTTCCACACAAACAATGATTGGTTGACAGGGGAGTGAGGTGTAATTTCCGCCAAAATTCAGATAGCCGACCTCACTTCCTGTCATGACATCACAACAAACAAGCATGGAGCAGTTTGAAGAAAGACAAGCAGAGGAAGTCTACTATTCAATCTACTCCAAACTTCTTTATGGACTCATTCTCGTAGCGGTGAAGCTCAAGTAGACTACGATTTCCTCTGTGATTTAAATACAATGTATTGACCTTGTTCAGCACCGCTATCTAGAGTACTTATGATGCGCTCTGTGCAACCTGCTGCAGATGTATAAATGCCCGACACGTCTGCAAATGCTGCTCACAATGCAAGCGACACAGATGTCACACAGGTATAAAAAAGGCCTCACTCTTGTGCAAAACCTGAATCTTAAATATCAAAATCCCTTCACTAAACCATAACTGATACTATTTCTTCAGGAATCGCTATCCAGGAGCCTTTTTCCACTTTTGAGTGTGTGTGTGTGCATGTAATTTCTACCCCAAGGCGCAAGAATTCACACCGGCACTTGACTGACATGCTATTGGCTTATCTCTCCAAACCCCTAGACAAACTGTCAATACGAATGTCTGTAATGGCAAGCCCAGATCAGATGTGCGTTTTGGAGTGATGGACAGGAGTCTGGAAATGGCAGACGGTCCAGGAGCCGTTTCAGGGCAGCTGATGAATCAACATTCCCATTAAAACTCGCTGCGCGGTGGAGACTTAGAGGAAGTTAAGTTTACTATTAAGAAAAATAATTATTTCAACATCTTTCAAAGATGAGAGGAGCTTCCACAGCGGCTTGGTTGAGCACTACAGAGGGCATGAGCAGCGGGGAGTGGATTTAATTGAGCTGAAATTGGTCTCCCATGGCAATGAAACTTTGTTCAATCTCATGCTCTGCAGTGATTGGAAGATGAACTCTCTCATTCTTTTTTTTGAGTAGATTCCCATCTATTAGGTTATCTATCATCAAATGTCTGATAGCAGACATAATTCATATTTTTCTGAGATAACAAGATGTTTTTTTCTTTTACACACAGCGCCTTGATGCTTTGAATTACCTTGTGATATAGTTGTATATAGTTGTGTATTGTAACAATTCTTTACAGATGTATTAATTGAATTCCCGCTATTCGGCACAACCTTCACTTAATACACATTTTTTATTGACTTAGTAAAGAATACCAGTAAAAATGTGTGAGAGACTATCGAATGGATGGAATTTTTTTTATATTTATGCACAGATATGATTTCCATCAAAGAGCTTTAATAGTCATATGTCCTAATAATATGGAGCCCTATGTTTCTGTACTGTATAATGTATTACATTGATAGCATGCGTAATGTTCGTATGTGAAGCAGAAAATCAATCGTGTTTATATTTGCTGACCTGAACCCGTGTTTGAATAGACTAATCGATTCCTCATGCATCTCTTTTTGATCAATACTCGCATGTGGGAGAGCAGAAAGCGCAGCTTGCAGGGGGTCCGCTGGTGTCTCCAAAGATAGAGAAGCATTTAGAGGAGAGGAGGGATGAACTTTCTAAATAAAGAGGCCTTGATCTCATTCTGGTCTTTATTAAACTAATTTCTTAGGTTTGGCCAACAAACTATTAAACCCTGACGCTGAGATAAGCTCTTCCTCAGTATCAAATGTCTGAAGGCAAGTAGTTTGACTCTTATTCATCAAGACTGAAACCATTTTCACAGAACTGTATCTAATGCGATTAGAATTTGACCAAATTCAAAGGATAATTCTGCAGCTCCATGAGTAATTGAGGGTTAAATGCCCTGCTCAATGTTTCCTCAACGGAAGATTTTTTCACTTTTCAATAATCTAATAATGATAACAAAGCTATTTTCAGCCATTGTCCTATCAACACTATGGTAGATGTAGTAAGGTAAGTTTTATTTTAAGTGCATTTACTGTTGATGTTTTAGTTAATCAAACTCCATTTTGTTTTAGGGTGGATTTTTCCTTTAGTTATGTAATCTAAATTGAGGGTATATTTGCACATTATTGAAAGTCTATTACTTGGGAAAATAGTGCAACCTTCTCCAACCTTCTGCTAATATAAGACTCTTTTTTAAATTCAGTGTTTACAACCATTACTAATGCAAACAAACCTTTTACAGCTTCAAAATACATTCCATAACTCATGTTTACCTGTCACATACTGTCAGTCCTTGTATCAGGAGCTGTCAAACTGATTGACAGCTCCTGATACAAAGTCTTCACATCAGAAAGTCAGTAGTGGGGTGACAGTGTTTCATCCTGCAACTATACCTTTGTTGCAAGTGTCACTGTATATTTAAGTAAAAGCACAGATGGACTATTTGTCTTGTCAGAAATCTAGTCAGTCAGCTTTTTTGGGTTTATGTAATTATGCGGCAATGATTTGTGTTTTGAGTTTTGTGCTTTGTGTATGAGGTTTGACGCAATAGGGTTTTTTTTGTGCTCCAAGACAGCAAGGAGAGGGTAAAACACTCAGTAACAGTCGGTAAAAGAGGCCAACTGTGCTGTTGAGTCTGTCGGCGGACTGACTGACATTTCTCATGATAAATTCATAGCAGTGACAAGGCTGAGTGACTCTCGGGGCGTGGGTTAATTTGTCAAGAGGCCTACTGAGCTATGAGTGGTGGCACTATGACAAAGCAGAATGTCACCATTTCGTTGTGGGAGAGAAAGAAATAGGCCATGAAATGGCTGACGCTTTTGGACTAGCGTACATGATAGCAGAGATATGCTATGCTCACCTAGCCATGTCTTAAACAGTGGGAGCTCTAGTTCATCTAAATCTATTTTCAGCTAAACTCTATGTAGACCTCGTCTGATCGATGACCAGCCTTCTCAGGTTGAGTGTGTGTGTGTGTGTGTGTGTGTGTCTGCAGGGAAGGAAATGTTCTCGCTCACAGGCCGGTGTCTGCTGAAACTTAAAATTCAACAGCCACTTTCACTATTTTACCAAGCAGCTCCATTTTTCAAAACAGAATACGACCTCCAAATAATGGTGGGTTTTCTGCCAACATGGCTGAAAAAGTAGACAAACTTGCCGGCCGCAGCCAAATGTTTAGAGGCTTTTGACGGCTGGTTGGTGTTAATTTCCCACCCTGGTCCTATAAGGTCTGGATGAGCGAACTCCTGAGTGGGTTGTTATGCCGGTGTGTGTTGTGAGTACCTCATCAGACTACCGTGGAGGATTCCTTTAACCTTTTAAAAGGACATCCCTCTATCTATCCTAGACAAACAATTGTAGTTTTGTTTTCCTCAGCATTACCATTGGACTTCCTCTTCAGAGCTGCCATAGGAAACAAGAGGCACTTGAGCTGCTTAGCGTCCCGCCATAATAAGCATGATATATTAAACATAACCACTTATGCTAATGAGGTCCTAGTGTATTAATGAGCAAATATTTCTACGTCAACATGCTTCACATAACTTATGGGTGGTATTAATATGGACTCCATATCTTAAAGCATTAAGGAGTTATAGCAGTTTCAAGAAAATCAGTTTTTTTCCTCACTAATAAGCAAATTTATGATCATCTGCTCTATAAGGGGTAAAAGTGGTGTGAGTGTGAAGTTTCTATCATGTATTGTTCTTGAGTTTTTATGTTCACAAGAATATGTCTATACACCAAGGGTGGAAGCAACTAATTACATTTAGTGAAGTTACTGTAATTGAGTAGCTTTTTGTGTACTTGTGCTTTTTGTGTACTTAATACTTTCAAAGTATTTTTAAAAGTCAGTAATTTTACTTCTACTTAAGTAAATTTTTTACTTAAGTATTGTTTAGCTGCATTTTAAATCACATCCATTATAAAGTACAAATTTTGAAGGCTCTCCATAAGCAACACTGTACCATCGTAAACTGACAAATTGTGGAGTTCTTTGCAGTGAACAGTCACAGTGAAGAGTAATGTGACTTGACTTTGTGCACTTCATTTTGTAATTTCAAAATTTTAAAGGAATCAAGGTTGAACTCTGTCCTCTCATCCTTTTAGACTCACATAGATCACAAGGTAATATCTACCAAAATTCTCTTTTCGAAAAAATAACTCAGTAACTTTTACTCTGAGTTCATATTAAATGAGTTTTAACTTTTACCCAAGTAGATTTTTATACCAGTACTTTCCACCACACACACACACACACACACACACACACACACACACACACACACACACACACACCACCAATGACAACATATGGCCTCGATACCATGTGCCATGGTGGCGGGACATAAAAATAGCTTTTGAATCTGGACTTCAACAAGCACAGATCCTGTACAGACCCACGACGCGTGTGTTCAGTTATATGCACTGAAGCACTGCGACACGGTTAAATTACCTAATTCCACTAACGTTAGGCTACTTAAATACCTCAAGGTAACGTTAAAGGCACCTACCGTTTAAGTCTGTATGGCAGCGAAGACGAGTTACTGTCCGCAAATCCCCGTTACTGACTGTGGAATGTTAAGTTTCACTTTTGTTTTCAAAAGGCAAAAGAGATTGTGGATTGAGTTCAGTGCTGCTGATCTGCTGTCTGTACATCTCCAAATTACAGACATGACACGATGCGCGCATCAGGCGCATTATATATCGATTTAGATTCATTTCTATACAGTGAGCAACTTTTGATTTTGTGCTTCTGTATGGGAAACACTGCATCTCACAGGCAAAAACGCCCTCTAGAGGCCATCTGACGAACTGACTGACTGACTGACTGACTGACTGACCTGAACGTGCCTCGTGATGCCTTGATGTTTCTTGATGTCGCTACTCAGATGTCACTTTGCACAGAAAAGCAATCGTGTACTTACTTTACAGGCAAAAACCTGCATCTACACACGATGCACTAGAGGGAGCCCTCTACCCAAATTTGCACCAAAATCTGTTCAGTGTCAAATAGATTTGAAACTCACTTGCGGTTGTGACATTAGGGCAAGAAGTGGCACAGGCAAGTAATAATGTGAGTGATGATGGCAAGGAAAAATAAGGCATTAAATAGACATGAAAAGGTCGCAAGGCAAGGGAATAGTTTCTCAGAAAAAACAAGCACAGGTCCTGTACAGACCCACGGCGCATGTGTTCAATTCAGTTCAATGCACTGAAGCATCACAACATGGTTATCGGTTAAATAATTCCACTAACGTCACTAAGATACCACAGGTAACAACGTTACCTAACGTCAAAGTTTATAGGGCAACGAAAGACGTGGATGTAACAGCAGAGAGTGGGGCTCGGTTAGCCCCAAAGGGACGCTAGATGGCTCTGTCATGACTAGCGTCCCAAAGATCTTTATCCAACTGAGTTGCACAAAACCCACTTATCTCCCCCCTCAGGGAATATCCTTAGATAAATCTGCAGATAAGGAAAGATCCTTAAGTCATCCTTATATTATTGCTGATGGGTTGCACTTAAGGGAATTTCCTTTCCTTAAATGTTAAGGGGCCTCCCATGGTGGGCAGTGGTGGCCTAAAGGTTAGAGAAGCGAGCTTGTGACCGAAAGGTTGTCGGTTCAATCACCCGGACCGGCAGGATAAATCTGGGTGGGGAAAGTGAAAAGCAGCGCTTGCCCCTCCCTCATTACCACCACTGAGGTGCCCCTTAACCCCAACCGCTCCAGTGGAGCTGCTCAGTGGCCAGCAGATCAGACTGTGGTTGTACTGATCAGCTTCCAGGTGTGAATGTGTGTGAATGTGATCAGGGCGTTCCTGAAAAAGAGAGCATTGCTCTCAGTGAAACGCCTGAATAAATAAAGGTGAAAAAAAAAAAAAAAAAAAAAAGATCTCTGAAGTATTTGTGCCATTTTTATATTGCTATTATTTTGAAATTAATTAATATTACAGTCAAAGAAAATGATGTTTTATGTGTAGGAGGCTTCAGGCTGGCTAGCCAGATAGCCATATATGCTTCCAGCGTTCTTGTTGGCAAGAGTGAAATCCACCAAGCTAACAGCTTGTTCAATGCATTTTCCCACTAGCTAGCTTGCAGCTAGTCTGTTTCTAATACACAAAAATGATACATAGTCTGCATAAAATAAGTCTCTATAACATGGTTTGGTGTCACAAAAATGTAAACTTTGATGAAATTGCAAGGGGAGTTGTGAGTTTTGTAGATGTTTCCAAATAATAGCGATCTTTGCCGAGCCTCTGCAGATCGCGCAGAGCAGTTGCCACGGTAACAAGGGACTCAACTGCGTTGTTACAGCTGAAACTGTAAAACACTAAATACAAGTCCTTAGCTGAGGAGATCATTTAGGGGCATCATGCAACGCTCCTGAAGAAACCCCTGGCCTCAGGGAATTATTTGCCTAAAGCGACAAAGTTAAGTTTGACACCTAATGTTTTTCATGCAACTGGGCACTCAGATAATCGTCGTTTGATGCGTCTTTTAAATGTCAAAAGCTCCATGTCCTTGGTGGCTCAAACTTACATTGAGTGTCCTTGGGCTTAGTATCATGTACACGCCACCATAAAAGTCCTCCGCTTTCACAAAAGACAGCTTTTTGGAGCCGGAAGCTATAGCTACTGCTATAGCGCGTCAGCGTCATCAGCGTGGTGATGCGACATCTCACTAAGCGTTGACTGACTGACTGACTGACCTGAATTTGGCTCGTGATGCCCTCGGCTGCGCTGTGGGAAAAACTACTATTATCATACCCTTGAGCATGGCAGTTAGACTCATTCATTCCGGAGCGGTTGAGGGGTCAAGTGCCTCGCTCAAGGCCACATTGATGCTCAGCAAATCTTTCCTCATGCTCAAAAAACCTAAATAGTACAAGTCTTTGGTGTTGAAACGCCCACTGAGTAACCCATTTCACTGTTATTTTGTACTGATGAGAGAAGTAGAACATAGTCGCAGTCTGTTTCGTAGTCAACGGGAACTTAAAACTGAGCGCTGGAAGACGGAGTCTGTCTTATTAGTCCCCATCAAAGGAAGTCGTGACAGACTCAATCCTAGTAATCCATCTTCACAAGAGTTCAGTGGAGTTCTACAGCCATATGCAGGTCACTGTGCCCTCACCAGGGAATTAGAGTGGAGAGTGGATGTGTTGTGATTAGGATGTAGAGGAGACCGAGGCAGTAACAGCCTCCCCATCTGCTTCTATAGTTAGCCTTCCTTCCATATCACACAACTCATGTTCATCAGCTCTGCTCTTTGAAACCAGCGGTTATTTTAGGCTCGTAACCACTAAATATTTAGTGATTCCTATACGATGCCCCGACATGCATGTATAGAATAGTGAACTGTAATTCCAGTGATATGTATATATACATTTTTTTTTTTTCATTTTCAGGCTGTTTCACGTAATTACTTATCAGAGGAAGCCTAGAGCGGAATAATGTTCATTAGTTCAAAAGAAGAAAGAATTCATCATAACAGTTACACACAATAAAGTATTTCTAGATTAGATTACATGAGATTTCATGTTCCATAAATCATTTTGGGAAAACTGCAAATCATCATACAATCCCCTTGAGGGTCCCAACCGCAAACTTGAGATCTGCCCAGTCTGTTCACAGTGGGCTATTGTACCAGAAGAGCCACCTGTAAGATCTGTCGCATAGATACACATGGAGAGGAGGAAACACTTGTCTCCCACACACTTAGATTCTCATCCAAACAACTTATTTTTAGGTCGTTGGTAAATCAAATCTTGACATTTATTTAGAATGTTTCATCATGTCTGCTCTGTCAACACTTCCATGTTTATGTGTCACCACTGTCAAGGATGTAAAATGGTAAGAAATGATAAGTTACTAGCAAAAAAAAAAAAAAATACTAGCAAGACTAGCTTGGCAGATGTATCCTTCAAGTATTTCATCAGTCAGTTTCATCAATTATCACTCAAGTACGATAATTCCCTGCTGCTGGACAAGAGCGGGGTTGTGCTGAGGTTATTAAATAGTTTTAATGAGTGAGATGATATGAAGAAGAGGAATTTAATTATGGAGAGTATCAGAACCTGCAGAATTGGTTTTAAATAGATCTTATTGAATTGTGCAAATCTATCAAAATGCATGTTTATTTTTGCATAAATATCACCTTTTTTTCTGAGCTGGTGCAAATACATAAAAGGGAGGCTGCATTCCAAAAGCATTCAAATTCTAAAGCACACCTAATGTACCCGGAGCTCACATCCACTCTTTCAAGCCCGTAATCGACTTTGCATAGACATAATCACGTTATCGTGTGTTCTCTTTTACGGGATAAATTTACATGCAAGGCCGTTGTTGCATAGATACATCACATACGTGCAGCTCGTATTTATGATTGAACTTTGTGTTCAAAAAGGGAAAAAAAAAAACCCTGTAACACTTTCAGTCCACCCCGTATTTTACCCCCTCCTACACACGCACAGACATTGATTATGATTATATAGTGATTATGTATTCAGCATGCCAGCCACGGAGTGAAGAGTGGAGGGGAGCATTAAGGGGCTTGGCGACTGTGGGACCCCCTGCTGAGATGAGAGGGGAGGTAAGAGCCAAGGAAAGGGGATTGTGGGGAAGGCTAACCAATCGGCTGCGCGCTGGGAACGGGACCAATCATGGCTACTGCTCGGGGCTCTGTTGCTCTCTCTCTCCCTCTGTCTGTAATTCTCCCTTTCTTCTTACATCTCTGTCTTATTTACTTCTCTTCTCCTAATCGCTCTTTCTCTCTCTCTCCAACTCTTTCCCTTCTCTCTCACTGCAATCTCTTGCCGCGGTCTGCCTCATGAATCATGGGATTGCGCCTCGCCCACCTCCGTCAGGTCCTCCCACCCCCACCCTTACCCTTACCCCACCCCCCCCCCCACCCCACCCAGGGCTTCTCCCCACCTCCACCCTAACACTTTACCCCCTCTTTTCCTCCCCCACCAGCCGCCGCGCCTCCCACATTCCACTCCCCCTCGTCAGATTATTATTCTGTCTGCAGTCACTAAGGAGATGCGCACACCATCCATCACAATGTACAAATTCTCAGTGCGCGGATTCGGTCGGGTCCTAATTAAAAAGCCTTTCCACTCGTTTTCTTGAGAGATAATTAGACTTTCATCTCACCAGGACGCCACGTCCATAGATCCATTCTCTTCTTTCTGGAAAGCCTATAGGAAAAGAAATACAAGGGTCTTTAACCGCTCTCCTTCAGGGCAGGAGTCAATAATTAAAGATATCTTGGGATACAAAAAAAGTCAGCCTTGAGTAAAAAAAAAAAAGAAGTAGAAGTAATATGTTCAATTCTTTGAGAAAATTAGTTCAACTGGACGGAGACTACGAGAGACTTTTTCTTATAAAGGTTGAGATTTCACAGCACAGCAATAAGGCTTCGTATATGGCAGCCCTCCGACTTGAAGACATTGATTTTTAAGTAACAACTCTGCTGCGAGGGGTCCATTTATAGGAGGTCCACCGCAGTGCCTGAGTAAAACTCTGATGTGAGCTCGGAGGCCGTGGAGCTTTGGGCCTGATATGAGACAGCTGGAAGGGTTGAATAATTGAAGAGCGCGGACCGGCTCTGAAACACGGGCCATGTCCTCCCAGCTGCTCCGTGTGCTGAAGCCGACACTTCAGCAGTCGTCAGACGTGTGCAGTTAACAGGGTCCATCTGTTATTGAGGCGTAATGAACACAGTCAGAGCCATGGAGAAATGAATCACCGCCACTTTATTAGCGTATGACAATGGCAATGATTGTGCCATCCGTACAGTTGCAACAGTAATAATTATGATATTTCTGATTATAATGATGATTAGGATGCAGATGATGGCAGTGGAGATGATGATGATGATGATGATAATGAAGGTGATGATGTCTGTAATGGTGATGACAGTGCACGAAAAGAGGAGCTGGAAAAATCAACATTGGTGACAACGTTCGCATTTATGCTCATTATGCATGCAAGAAACAAAAATGATTTGCATATCTGCGCTGGACTGCAAGACCTGCAGGACTGCGGAAAATAACACAAAGCAACATTAAAATGATCATTGCTGTAATTGTTGACAGTTCCACGTAAACACCTGCCAAATTGAAAACTCATCATTCTAATGTAGAACAGGCCAGCGATGAAAGGCATGCAGAGTGTAACCTCCAAAATCAATAACCAGCCTGCCTTTCATTACATAAGTGAAATTTGTATTCATCTCAGAGATATATATTTATCCCACTTATACCCTTGGCCCAGGAGCAAATTCATTTAGTAATGATTACCTGACTCAGGTAAAACCAATTTCCATTCACTTGTTACCCCAAGTCGGTGACAAGGGCGCAGCCAGGGTCACTTTTCAGCAGTTTTTGGTTGCAGGCGCACCATCAGCACTTGATGTCATAGACATAGTGTGCGTGTATGGGGCGGTGTGTGTGTGTTTGTGTGCATCCAATTCCTATAAGACTGTCTAAGTAGGTACGTTGCAATGACACAAACACGGTGGTAATACTGCATCTTGACTTCACTGCTGTTGCAGGGTTTGAAGGCTGTCAGAGAGGCTGTGTGGGCGTTCAGCAGTCTCACTCCCCTTGAGATCTGCATTCAGATAAAAATACTCAAACCACTCACAGAACGCCGAAGGGGTTGTGGTGTATATACAGTATTTTTCTATGTGAAACTGTAGGAAAGTAGCTTTTCTTAAAGGGGAATAACACTCTAAGAATTTAAGAGTTCACATTACTTCCACAGCCGAGGAGAGCCCAATTTATACTTGTCGACTTGAAAAACGTTCGCCCCAAGCTTGATACCAAGACTCGAGTTTTTGATGTCATCAAGATGTGACAACTGGATCGACTCCATTGAGAGTGAATCGGATGCTAACCTTGTGGATTATCACAGGTGTGACAAATTAACTCCGGCCATTATATAAATACAAATGCTGTCGTTAGCTGATTGATTGATCAAAAGGTTAACTCGTATGCACATTAACACGCGTCCCTTTGTGTCAGAGGCCTGGCTGCGGGGCAGGCTTCAGTCCAGGGGGATGGGGAATGGATTTTTGCTTTGTTTTTCTGGTTTTGTGTTCAGGATTTTCTGTGGCCATGGTTCAGTTGGATGAATTTTGTTTGTTCAACCTGTGAAACTGCTCTGAAGAAAAGAATACGTTTACATTGACTTTTCTGTTAACATCACACGACTCTCTTGAGTAAATCAATTTTCAGTAATCCCAACAATTATGAAGCGTAATATGTATCATTATCAGTATATCTCCCTGAGTAGCTTATTGTCTCCATTGCCTGTTCGAGCATTTCCTATAAATTATCAATGGAACTGCATGGTGTGACATTACATTCACAATTAGAAACACGTTATTGCAAATGAAAGTAAACGCAGATGAATTTGCGTCTGGTTCATTGGTGCAGCTAACATAGTAACAGCTAACATAGTAACAAGTACAGTACGTACTGGCACACATGGCAGAGGGACAGCAGGACCTCACATTCTTTAGACAGACTATACATATCATTCCTAGGTAAACAACACAAATATTAACACAAAATCTGCACAAAAGACAAGGCCACCAAAGACTGTGGCTGCCAGGCACGACGCCAACTGGAAGGAACTGGAGGTGGGCTGTTTCATTCTCATTTCAGGCTATCTAAACAGAACTAGTGGGCCAAGGGGAAAACACATTTTAATACTGAATCAGTGGTATTTTCTTTTAACTAAGGCACTGATTTTATGGTAAGAAAGGGAGGAGATAAGAGAGTAACTTTCAGTGATGTTCAGCTCTAGTTGAAGAAAGAAGGCTTAATGAAGTTTATTTAACTCCTCAGGCTCATCGAGATAAAACAGTTACCAGCTGCACCCCACGAGGCTACATTTGGAATTTCACAGATCATAAGGTTCGCTCGCAGTTTCATTTACAAACCTATTCAATTTGTTTCTCTATTACAAACCATAGGGATAATTGCAGATGATGCCATCAGCAGTCATTTTGTCCATCGTCAGGCTGTATCTTTTTATGATGTGACTTGTATAACACAAGTTTGGTCTCCGTGCATGTAATTAATGTCTGAATTAATGGTTCCTAGGCCTGAGATCAGCACTTGCCACAATTAATAACAGTGGTTGAACTCCCCGTAGTGTCGAAATTAAACATCTTGTACTCTAGCAGTGAGGGCATATGCAGCGCTTCCTACATGACATCTTGTTCCCATACAATTACCAGAGATCCAATCCCTGATCATTCAGTTAGCCGAGTGTTTATGTGTAAACCGATCTTTCATCCTCCGAGATGCCGCTCCGAAGATGGGAGTTCTCATTAGCGCTGACATCACCAGAAGTGGCTCCGGTTACATCAGTATCATGCTTGATCTCTATCAATGTGCTTTTCCTTCATGAAGAGTTCTGTCGGATTCACTTTGACTCGGACATCAGTTGGTTTGTGTTTTTTTCCGGAAATGAATTGAAGTACATAGGCGACATATTGTTTACATGTCTCTGCGTTTCATTTTCCCTTGTTTTTTCTCATTAATCTACCTATAGCAAAAGTCCTCGTTCATTTCAGTTTTAGACCCTCTCTAATTAGTTACTGTGAGCATCTGACAGGAACAACAACATCTTTGTTGCTCTGTGGGGGGTAGCAGAGAGGGTCAAACAGCATGGCGCAGGAAACAGCACAACAGCAACACACTCCAACTAACACTTTCCAGATAAATTCATGCAAAACAATCTGGAGGATAGCTTCAGTATAGTGACATATGTTTACGATGATCTGAAAGTGAACATGCATCTCCCAGTTAGCACAGTCATGCGGAGCTGCCTGTTGCCGTGTCAGACATGCACCTAACCTAACAAGGATTTGTTATGAATAATGAACAGTTCGAGACAATTTTTGGAGAAGAAACACCGTGGCGCATCAGGCGTATTAGCCGTTGCTTTTGATTCCTGTCCTGCTTTAGGGAGAGACGTTCAAAGCTCTGCCTCGGCGAAATGCCGCCCCGCTTTCAAAGACCCCCTGCTGCTTGTGTCAGAGCACCAGTTCTCTCTGTACTCCATAAATTAAAGTTATCCCAAATGTCTTGTGGCATAAATGGGAGGCTTCAATCCTTCCCACACATTAATTAGTACTATAACACAACCTCACTGCATTCTCATAAACAGCAAATGGTTTTATAACAACGTCAGTGTCCAGGCCCAACCAAAATGCGTCAGCTTTAGTTGTTCTACATTACAATGCGAGGAATGAGAGCAATGTTCTACTTAGGAGCTTACAGCTATAGAGACAGACCTGAAAGCTATTATTTGAAGCAATACTGTCCATTATTATGGGCCGTATTATTATGATTATGATTATTATCTTGCTCGCAAGGTTAATAGTCATCAGGTTTAATCCAAGTAAGATACTGACAGATTTCCCACACTCTTGAGACAGCATTTCTATTTTGGTAATCTGTAGGATTGCTAAAACTCCACTGCCCATTTCTGTGATTTCAAATAAGGCTTTGTTATATGGAATATTGATGGAAATGCCATCTCAAGGGAATATACCTTATTGCATACTCTCACTATTGAAACCCCAGTGGTGAGAGGATTGATTACATTTTACAGTGTTCACTTGGCCTAATTAAAGATCTAAGGGATAGCTTCCTCATGGGAAAACCAACTCCTCTGTTTCAACTGAATGCCACAGCATCCGGGTCACATCATAACAGTAGACCTCCTCTCTTACCTATGGATGCACGCTTCTTAAGCAGATTGTTTATGGTGCTCAGTGCCCCAAGGAGTTTCTATATTTGGAGGGTTGATGGGTTCGCTGTGTGCAACTCTGAAGAACAACGCCCATCACTGAAAGCACACAGGGACGTTCAAACATCCATGTGATTTCCTGCGCTATCTCTCCGATATGACATTATGCATTATTTCATCCGTATGGAGAACTGAAAAGAATACTCACAGGAAATGACATATGCCTACATTGCAGAAGCTGCTTGTAGAGGCTCTTGAAAATGACAAAAAAAAACAACAACAGAGAGGAAGGGACTTATCATAGCTTCTTCACACTCATTCAGCATCCCATATTGCACAACAAGGGAACATATGGTGAGGCATAAAAAGATAGTCAGTTCCATTGATTCAGCGACAGATGCCAATCAAAGTGCCGTCGCTGATGACGTTGATGATGACAGAACGCAGAGTTAACACGCTTCATTATGCTTCCTCATTATCTGGAGTGACGCATGCCAGCGAGTTTCGACAAATGGACCTCTCGCCTCCCCCAACAGCTTCATTTGAATCCAAATCAATAATTCTCTCTCCAACCTGAAAGAAAACAAATGATCAAAACAGGGACTACAATACTCTCAGCGCTCCAGAGGACCTTTTCTTTTGCTTGCCAAGAAATTGGCCTTAAATTGAATTTGGAAATCAGCACGGGTAAAAAAAATCTTTACTAAACAAATGAGCGTACATTGTCTGTTGGTATCTGAAGTCAGCAGGGAGAGGAGAGGTGTCCAACCCTGATTGGGAGCTCTATTGCCAACAAAACAATTCAATTGCGGTGCACAGATTGGTTATTTGTCTCAATCGCCCAAATAATTCCTCCTACATTCATTCTAATTAACTTCAATTGAATTGGTTGTGTTCTAGGAAGCAGTGGTAACAGTGGTCAGTGCTCAGAAGACACTAACGCTGATTTGATTACTTTGCCTTAATTCTATTCAATTTCCTGTCCCAAGTGTATTGAAACACCCCATGAAGCGAAAAATGCATTTGAAACAAGACTTTTTTTTTTAACCATTATGTTATCCATGGAAATAATACAGGCCAAACATATCCCATAAAGAATGCATTTCAAGAAATTTGGGCTCAACACAGTAGAAAAAAAATGTCTCCATACTTCCACTCAGAAGTGTGTGACGAAGTGCATCATCCTGCGCTCGGGGCATGACTTTTTGATTGGCATTGATTAACAAACAGTCACCTATAATATAGAGAAGACTTGCACTGCTGACTCAATTAATGCTCACAGCTCGTTAAGCCCACTCAGCGCACTTCAGAAACCATATTGGACTACGAACAAATAAATTAACATGATGCGATTCAAAGCAAGCGCTGCTGAGCTTTTGAAGATACAGTGAAAAAATAAGATGAGTGCAAGGAGCTGGTGTTGAACACCCATCATGTGTATCAACAGGAATCTCCACACACTATTTGTTTTGGATAATTATCAGATATTTCATATAACTACTACGCTGCCACTCTATACCAGAATTTACTCCACTCTCACTTACTTTGTGTTCATCATTCCTGCCGTATAGCTCAGAATTCCACATCAGCAAGACCAATCCTTCAGGAAGGGTCAGAAATTCTTTCACTCTGTAGCCCCACATCTTATCGCATGTCTGCCTGTCTATTTAACAAAGGCTAGATTGACACTTACATTCCTCCATTGCAGAATTTCTAGTCTAAGTTGTCAAGATTCTTGACAAATTGCTTCATAAGCGGCTAGTCAAAGAGCAGCTGTTGTCATAGCTGTTAGGCATCAGCATGAATAGCAGCGCCAGAGCTTTACCTCCTGCCCAGTTCTGTCCACACACACACACACACACACACACTGCAGCTTGCGATATAGCTTTCCCATTAAATTGCTGTCACATGGCTTCCCTATATACGCTGTCACATGTTTATCAGGTTTAGAGCACGAAACTTCTCAACAACGCTTTTCTCACGGTTGCTACGCCTTTTTCACATTTCAAAATTCCATTGTTTTTCCAAACAAAATTTCTTGGCTGGATATAAAAATGCACCCAATGCATGCTGGGATTGGCTCCAGCCCCCTGTGACTCTGAATGGGAATAAGCTGGTATGGAAAATGAATGAATGTTATAAAAATGTTGGTCATGGTTCAATATGACACAAGCTGATAGTGGCTTGTCAAAACAATGAGGCTGGATCACTCTATAGCTGAATATTATTCACAACAGCAAATCACAATATGTGAAATGACAATGGGTATAAAATAATCAAAATATATAGTCATGTGTGCATTGGGACTGAGCAATAATATTTTTCCATACCCTTCCAGAGATTGTGTGCAGTTCAGAAATATTTCAAACCGTGAAAATTATAAATCATTTAAGACATCCAGAACTGGGTAGGAAACCTGCTTTTTCCTTTTTAATTTTTAAACACATTTAGAGCTAAAAGTGAACACTTGCTGTAACACTTTTCTGGTGATACCTTCCATGAAAGTCATCCATTGCAATGACACTTTTGTTTGGTCAATTTTTTCTGTTTTCAGGATAACATACATGTATCATTTGGTTGATGCATTTATCTAAAGTGCCTTACAGTAGCACGAGCACACAGATTTGTTAGAGACAAATGTTACAACCATTTAGCTATAAAGCACCAGGATTGTAGATCGTTTTATACTGCCGGTGCAAGTGTTGTTCTTGATAGTTTGCAAATGTTCCTGCACATTTTCCACTAAGTAGACTATTTACAAACCCAATGATGGCCGTTACTTGCACCGGCTAAATGAAGTGCAGATTTTATACGGTCAGATGGTGACTGATGCAGACTTATTACCTATAACTTGAAGGCTAAGAGTATTTTAGTATTTTTACACATCCAATATTCAGAGAAAATCCGAAAGAGCATTACTGTATTTTATACTGCCAATACATCCAGTCCAGAAATCTATAATCTAGTCCAGAAACATATTTAGTCCAGAAACATACATAGATACATACATACAAACATAGTTACAATAGGCATATTTGACATATTTAGTTTACCCATTAACTACAGTTTTGTTAGCGGACGTGATTTTCAGAAGAAACCTGAAGTCCTGACATTACATGTGTATTATTACATGAGTATTTGCCACCAAGCTCTAGTTGAACTGGCAACATGCAGGTCACTCTCTCTGAACTTGCAACACAGCCTGACTCATATTCACTTCAGGATTACTTTTCTGCCAACAAGTAAAAAAAAAAAAAAAAAAGTCCCAGGCTAATTTGATAAAGCTATTTTGGCTTTCCTGACAAGTGCGACTTTCCAAGCGATACCATCCTATCTCTCTGAACTAAGCCTTCCTAGTATACTTATACTGGAGATACATAAAAGCCCCCAAATTGCTGTGTACGTCAGTGAAGTTGATGGTAGCACAAACTCCTCATATTTGCAATGGAAGGTGGAATGGCCGCTCAGCAGTTCACAGTTAAGACAAGTAAATTGCCTGAGTTACAATTTGCCTGAGTTATCTTGCTCTGCCGCGCATGACAATTTCACCATGGGGATTGATAAAGTATCATATTTATCGCTGTACATATGTGAGTTTCTCCTCTGGGCATTATTACCAGTATAAAAATAATAGAATAAATTAGTATTCAGTAAAATTAATGAATTATTAGACCCGGTGGTCTGCAGTGTGAAATCTTTAAGAGAAGACAAGGTAAGGTAAAAGGAATAACAAAGAGCAACTTGAGGGGAGCCAAATGTAATTCATTTATCTGTCTGTACAACTTCTGGAAAGATATTTAAAATACTTTTCCAATTATTTGATAACAATCCTTGTCGCAAAGTCAAAAATTCAGAAAATCCTTAAGGAATCAAATCGGAATTTATCATATTTTGGAACCAATCCTCTAAGATTTATAGCCCAAAGAAGGATCTGTGGGCCAAATTCTGCTCTGCTCCAAATTCATTTTGACACTCCGAGGGTTCAAGAGTAATTCTGAGATAATTTGCCATATTAATAAAAGACATGATGACATAAGACCTAAGAAGCAATTATTTACTCATTAAATGGGTTAGCAGGTTGGCCTAAAGCTAGAGAGGCTAATTAATAAGGTGGTTGGCTCAATCCCCGACAGGAGGCTGTATTCCTCTGTGAGCCGGTGACTGAAGGGCGGCGGCTCTTACATCTACGCCGCTAAACAACACTGGCAAAGTGCCCTTGAGAAAGGCCCTTAACCCCAAACTGCTCCAGGGCTGCTGCACTCCAGCTCATGAAACTTCGGGAAAAGAGCACAATGTGTTAAAGTGCACATAATGAATAATGTGCTCCGACCATGAAAGGTGAAATAAAAGTCTCCCCGCCACGAAAGGATTACATGGAGGAAACATAACTAAAAACAGGCAGCAGTTTGACATTGAAATAGCACAGTGGGAAGTAAAACTGTGGAGGTCGGAGCGGCGGATGGGAGTAAACATTTGCCTTCAACTCCGGCAACCTAGGTTCAGTTTCCAACTTGTTAAGAATGATTATACCGTTAGTGAAGTTTTCCTTTTCAACGCTAAAGTTGTTTTCCTCGCCTGAACTGTTTTAAACCGTCGTCACCTCGAACATGCGAAAATGGCGAGTCCAATTCCTGCTATTGTCACACAAACATAAACATAAACCTTCACATTCACGACATGTAATCTGTGTTTCAGAGAGTTCATGCTCATTTGACAAAATGGTTTCGAGACTGTGTTGGTAAAAATGCATGTGCTGGGGGTTATGCATGTGAGAACACACAACAAAAAAAAACCACACAAATTCCAATTACTTTGAGTAAATTAGCTAAAAAAAAAAGAAGTAGTCTTAATCTTCCTCTAAATGAATCTAATTAAGAATGTTTAGTTTCTTATGACTATCACCCATGTTGTTTCCAGCCGTTGGCCATCCATGTCACAAAGTTTGGGCACGGCTGATTTACAGAGAGCTGTTGGACTCAGAAGGATTTTTTACAAGCTTAAAGGAGAAACGCAAGGGGAAATTTTCTTTGGCAAGGTTCAGAGAAAAGTCATATTTAATGCTTTTTGGTTGTGCCGGAATCTAAAGGAGTTTTTGACTGTGGCACTTCCACATGATTTTGAAATCAAATTCACACAGATTTGATCCAACAGCAAAAAAACTCACAATGCAGCTCTTTTGCATCACCCGAGGCCTTGAGAATGAGCCAAGTTGTTAAACATGCTGAGGAACAAATTACTTGTCTGCCAATAATACAATGGCAGGAATAATTTAATCTGAACCATCATACACGCAGTGGCTTGGCAAAAACTCTGGAGTCGCACCACCACCACTGCTTCAAGGCTAACGTCCTATAGCGACAGCAGAGAGTTTGAAAAAAACAGTTCATCAGTATCTCATCAAACGATTTGTATCCCACCTCAGCATGCGGAGGTTACTCCTCCCCAGATACTTGTGTGTCTTATCAGGGCTTCTCAGGCAGCAGGGAATAGAGAGGGGAAAAGAAAAGACAGACGTGCCACTGCCAATGTTGGAAAAAAGTGCCTCTGCTTGCTCTCTTATGCGTGAAGAGGAATTTAAATCTCCAGAGTAATACCTGAGGTTTTGTGATACATTTACTGAGACTTTCTTTTTTTTTTTTTTTTTTTGCTCTAAAGACATCTCAAAACTCCCTTAAAACACCTTTTGAAGATGTTTAGGGATCTGCTTTTTGTAGTAGTTGGATCCAGTGGAGTGGAAGAATCATGCATTTTACCACACGCTAACACTGCGTCTTCTCGAGAAAACAGTCCCATAATATGCACTTCATCTCTTTTTTTTTTTTTTTTATTGCAAATTTGTATTGTGCTTTCAGCTAGTGTATTGCTGAAACAGCTTAAACACATCAGCCGGCTGTCAACCAGACCTCAGCCACTTAGAAATCTGATTAAAGCATTGTGTGTTTTTTTTTATGTGCACAGCAATTCATTTTACAATCAGCTTCGTCATGTGAGTGCAAGGCTAAAGCTTTATCATTAGATGCACTGTGTCACAAACAGAATAGCAGAACGGTATTGTGTGGTTAATGCTTCAGCCCCATCCTCTGGATCAGAGGCACAATTACATTGTGATTGACTTGGTTGGATCACTAAAGCTACTGATGAACACTGTCCTGTCACTTCTCTTTGTCTAAACAGTGTTTTCCCCTCCCAACAGAGGGACTTTAATAGACCCACAGTGTGTGGAGGGCATCCAAATCCTTTACTGAGATGTTTACATTTATCAGCGGCGACAACAAAAAGAGGAGTTCAAGACTGATTTCAAGTAAATGGAAAGAACAGCGCCAAAATATACATAATAGAATTACAGAGCCTTGTCCCAACTGCAACTTTGCTCAAGACTTTTAATGTTTTTCTAAGTTAATCCCCAAGTCCAATTCCTTCCCTTGATGTCCTTGGGGTCTTTTTCATTCCACTTTATTCAAATTGATTTCTGGGAAATGTAGCACCTTTAAGTGAAATGAAAATGTGAAAAATGAGTAATGCATAAGTCCCTGCTGCCATTTTTCATATTTTCACAAAACAAGCTACACCTGATTGTATCATTTATCATATTGCAATTGCAGTGTACGAGAGAGTACATTATGCATTATTACACTGACTAGACTAAGCATCGGGTAAACTGTGCATGAACACTGGCTAGTGTGAATTTTATGAAAAATAAATGGTCAGTTGATACACTTTTCTTATACAAATGCATATCAGAGAAAGTGTCTCTCCAATTTCTCCAAGGACATGATGCTAACAATAAGGCAGTAAAGAGAGCTATCAATAAGTAAAACATCGATCATGTAAACAAGAAGGAGATCAAGGTTTGCGGCTAAGGAAATGCTGCATGATACTAATATACAGTCAGGAAAAACTAATACTTCATCCTACAATTACCTGAAATCAATCTTAGAATCAGATGTAGCCTAACAGAGTAGATTGTGCCACATTGTACGCAGAAACACAGAACGATTATTTGATTCCATAGGTGGACTTGAACAGTTTTTGTCCAAGAAGACAGACTGAACAGTGTTTGGTAAATTTCTGCTATGGATCTCATACACAATAAACACATTCACCCGCCCACAGTAAGGGACGGATCATGACAGCATCCCGTTATATGGTACACAGTATTCTCCGTTCTCAAACTTGTCTATTTTTCCCTGGGACTTCAACACAACGCATGACATCCAATTGGGCATTGTCTCGCTGTTAGTTAGAAGTCTCACTGTTAGTTAGGAGTGCATGCCTGGATTTGTCTTTAATCCGGCATGTCTGACAGTCTGCTCAGCAAGCTTTGACAAAAGGAAAAAGCAAACATTGAATGGCCTTGAATCCTAGTTTATAGGAGACTCAAACATTCAATCACAAATAATACAGCTGTATCTAAGCCGCTGAAGCCTCTGTAGATGGCTGACTGACTATTCAGATTTGCTAACATGATCTCAAGAGCTGACATGACTGGATGTTTCACAATATCGTCTTAGATCCCACACAATTATGGACTGGGCTGGCTCATTAGAAGGCATATTATTGTATGAAACTGACATTTCTTGGACATATATGCACTTTTATATGTAAAAATGTAAACAGGAGAGTGTATTTGTAAGGGATTTGATTTATTTTGCACTGTGGGCATTTGACTGGCTTAATTCAGTACATAAGAGCCAGGGGGCGCACTTTGTTTTTCACCATTTTTAAGTGGCCATTTCTCTAGGTGACTTAACTATGAAACTTGGAATTCACGGCCTTTTGAGTTTTGTTTTGGTTTCAGCCTTCAACTTCAACTTTAAGATTAGCTTTTTGACCATTACTGTTGCAAGAAATTATAATATATGAACAAAACATAGTTGCGCTCTGTTAAAAACAATGAATATATAACAATATATATATATTGTCTTTAGTGTAGTATTCTCCATCTGTATTACAATCAGATTTTTTTTTCATGTGATAAGAGTACAAAAAAGCTAAAAACAACAAAAAAAAAGTTATCAATAAGTTAAAAAAAGTTAACAATAGCATAAATGCTGAGGTTGCAATACATAATTAATTAGCGTATTGAGTCATTTATATAAACTAATAACTACTAATGTGTTTTAATAAAAAAAATGTCAAAGCTTTGTAATGGGTCAGTCATCCCAATAATTGTTTAATGCATAAGAATAGCACAGTTGGTCACTAAACCTGAGAGAAACAAGGTGTGTCACATAAATTAGCAATTAGCAAAGTAATTGGGGTTTTATTGGCTAGGTTTTAAAGGAATAAATTTGGAATATGGCTCCCATTTTTTCATTGTAACTTCATGAAAAAAAAAATCGGCAACTTCTCTGGTGGGAGTACTTTATTAACTGACGTTGTTTGATAGATTTGGGTTATGTTTTCTCTGAAGACAGATCTGTTCCGCGGCATACTTATTCCTGTGCCAGGCATTAAGTGAGATTTTTTCTTGTTCTTGTCCGACAGCTGCTATCGCTGCTTACCTAGCTGGCATTTTACCCCATATATTTCCTTTGAAACTCTGCATGTCTTTCAACAGACCTGTTAATGCTACCATCTGAACTTCTCCATTTGCAACTGTTTTACAAAGGCAGGTCTCTGGACAAATCTTCATACCATCTGTTTTCGACACCAAGGTAAAACGTAAAATAGAGCTAATTGACTTTGCTGGCGTTGAAAATAATTAGAAAACCTCCTGTGGTTTTTCTGTGCTAACTTTATTTTCTGTGTTCAGGGGATGAATTGAATTGCATTGACTTGCTAAGTTTCGGTAGAAATCTGACACTCCAAAAACTGGTTTGGCTGAGATTGTATTCCCATAAGTAATCTCATTAACTGTTCTTTCTAAGCATTTGCAACATCAACAGGCCCAGTGAAGCAGCTGTAGTTCAATATCATCATGAATAATAAATTGTAGAATTTTGTTTAGTGCTTGAAAAGAAATAAAGTCTCCAAAATCCCTGTTTCATGTTGAAATCATGTGCCCACATTGCTCATTTGTCTGTGATCCCTAAGTTCTCTCGATCAACAACAGTGTTTTCCTATCAGTTCAGCAGCTAAATGGTGTTTAATAGTCTAAAAAAAACCCCAATGTTTTTTGAGACTACTGTGACCAAAAGAGCTTCATTTTGCAGCAGGTTTTCTCAAAAATTCTGGTGCAATTTGCAGAGTTTTAGGTGTTTTCAGCAGTAATTGCAAGAATTGGTATCGCAAGTCAAGCAAAAAAAAGAGAAGATATGCCAAAAGAGATGCCAAAAATCTGATTTTTATAACTACTTCCCATGAAGAAAGAGTCATTCACAATCACTACCTGTGATAAGTATAGGCCTACTGCATATCACAGAAACTTTTGTGCTCATTCTTTTTTTAATTTTCTGAACAGAAAAAGACACTTACAAAGTTACAACAAAGGAAAACATTGCACTTGAATTCCAGTCTTTACTCAGGTCTTTAATATACCTTCAGCTTAACATCAGGAAGTACTAAATAAAATCAGTCTATTTGAATGTTTCATGATAATACAACTGTGTAGCTTAAGTTTTGGTTTCATTCAAAGTGCTCGTTTTTGTTTGAGGTAGACTTTTTGTTCTTCTGACTAGCTGTATGCAAAGTAAAGCCTTGTGATAAATGGAAACTATAGTAATGCAGCCTAAATGAAAAACAAAGTGTACTCAGCTTCTTACACCTGTAAGGTTGAATAAAACTAAAAAAAATGAAACTACCACTCGTCCTCTGAATTATCCTCTGTTTCCTCCCTCTCAAACGCTCCACTGTGGAATTGCTGGTTATAGCAGAAGACCAAGGTAGACATACTTTATTATTATGGATTGATTCGACCATTTTATGCAAACAAGTGTGATAATTGGCCAAAATTTACAAGCGCTCTGCTGATTTGGCCATTTCATGCGGATAAATTGCTGTAATTTAGCAAAATTGCAGGGATTGGTTGAATTTGCATTCATGCGATTGCACAACTGGAAAATCTTGGAAGGACTGTATAGCTGAGCATGATATTCTGTTGCAAAACAGTTACAAATACTGACACCAAGTGGTACACACTGGTACTGCAGTCACACAAAAGTGACCAAACACATTGAAAACCAAATAAAATCTCACAGAACCTTGGAAAACGGGACTTCAAAATTAGAATCTCTATTTTATTCCCTGTTTTCTGATAAAATACATTTAGCATAACAAACTAGGGATTAATGATGAGTTTGAGTGAGACAAAATTTTCCAATGTTGACAAAGTTTGCCATTTGTTGCTACAAACTGTCAGCAGCTATACGTTCGTCGAAATGTTGCCCAGCTGTAGCATTTGGTCAATCAGTAAGCAGGTATTGGCCAAAAAACATTATACTTCAATGTGGTCAGTGGGTTGAACATCGACACATCTACATGCTTCTTTTATGATGCCATATCTTACACACACAGTGACATTGTTTATACCCTCTGAGACAGCTATGAAGGACATTATGAAACAGCTTGAAAGGACATTGGTGATTGATGAAGTTATCATTAAAAAGCAATTCCTTTAGCTGGTGTTCTTTAATTTCGATCAATAACACAGGTGAAAGTAATAATACTCTCCGTCTCTCTCATCTGTTTTCTCTCCATCAGATGCCCCTGTCAAAATAACGCTAGGACTTCCCATTGTTTAAGGAAAAACCAATGAATAAAATATAAGTGAAAATTGTATTTTCCATATGAATAATGTAAAAGAGGGCACGCTGTTGGCGTTCACGTCTCAAGGTTAGACTATATTGTTAGTTTCCCCGCCTGGCCCATGCTTTGTTCTTGTTTGGTAGGAAATGAGAGGATCCAATTCTATCAACAGTTTTCTGTTCTGGGGGAAACTTTGCCTCCTCCCCTGAGCTATATTATTCCTGGAAATTGAAAGAAAAATTTCCAAACCCAGCATGAGGTATATAGTGTCAAGGCATTGCCATATGGTATGAGTCGGACAGTACGCCAGAACTTTTCACTACAGCTGTTTCCTTCGCTCCGTCACCGTGAACTGCTTCCTACCAGGAGGTAAATCGGAGGAGACAAGGAAAGGAAGGAAGAAGAGAGGAAGGGAGGAAGAGGATGTGAGGGGGAGACTGGGATAGGTTACTGTGCTTAATGATGACACACAAGATGTCTTCATGCCAATAATGTTCTTAAAAGGGAGCTTAGCAACACTCAGACCATTGAATCTAAAGGTTTGCATCAGTCATTGCTTTTCCTTCTTTGAAAGGCCAATAATTTCTCCTTTGAGCAGCGGGTGTATGAGTGAACTGCGCTAGACATTCATGCAATTGTATTCTTTATAAACAGAATCTATCAGGGAAAACAAGGAGGACAGTTTTGCACCGAACTAAAACTGAACTGTCAGTGTATGATGCATGCACAGGGAGAAATTTCAGTGAGCTCGTCCGCCTTTTTTCCATTGGAAGTTGCACATGTGTGAAACACTTCTTTCTGGGCTCCTGTATTGACACTGCCCACTCCTTATTTATAGCATACTCCTACATACAAATATAGTAAGCGATCGTGATAAATCTGGGCTATATTCCATCACAAAGGGGTCATCTCCTATATTCCCTGCATCCGTTCCTGGAAAGCAAAACCTCAGCTTCCTTCTGTACTCAATTCCGGTCCTCGAGGGCCGGTGTCCTGCAGGGTTTCGTTCCTCCCTGGTGGTGAATGAGCCACACCTGGCCTGCATCTACCTGACACCAGGTGTGGCTCATTAACTATCAGGGAGGAACAAAACCCTGCAGGACACCGGCCCTCGAGGACCGGAATTGAGTATCTAGAGACTCTAAGCTCACCAGCACAGTGGTTCTCAATCCTTGGGATCCAGAGTACTGCTGGTTTTCTATTCTACCAGGTAGTTAGTTAATTGCATTTACCTGGCATCCCAGGTGTGACTCAGCCACTGATTTGATGGCCAGAATGAAAACCAGCAGGGCTCTGGGTCTTGAGAACCACTGCACTTACAGGCCGCCATACATTGGTAACTGTGCTTGGCCTACATGGAGACACAATTAAAGATGCACTGAATAATGTTTTTACTGCCCCATGCTGAGATTTCTGGCTTTCAAAACTCTCTCTCTGGCCCGAACTCCCCTCTGTCCCTCTGTGTTCACCAGATGTTTCTGTTATTTCTCTGCTCTAATTAGCTAGGTTAGTCATTCTACTGTAAAAATGTGACTTTTATATTTCTTTACAGGTCACCATAAGCTGTGCCAGAGAGCTGTCGATGTTGCAATTCCTTGGTCACTGATAGAGGTTGATACAGCATTATTTAAAGTCCCAATGAAACGGCAACTTGCTTCCTTAATGTGATGTGTTCTTGTTGAAACAGGATATTGGGGTGGGACATAATACAGGGAGGAATAATTCAAAAGTGTGAACCAATGGGATATCAGTTAGGGAGAGAAACAGTTTTATTTGATGGTAGGGGTGGAGGGGTTGGTTGGAATTTTAATGTACGCCTCCTGGTACATGATGAAGTCACCACTAAATATAGTCTGTTTTCCAAGGAAAAAAAGTAACCAGATTTTGATATAAAAATATAATTAATTATTATATATATATATATATATATATATATATATATATATATATATATATATATATACACATAAAAAATGTGGTCTTTTCTTTGGCATAAATTGTCAAATAGGGATATTGTATAATAGTTAGAATGAGCTAAAAATGACTTTAAATGTGACTTTAACACCTATTTACTTACTTTATTATTTACTATTTACTTTACTGTTGATTACAAGACAGTATGACTTAACATGAATCAAACGTAATTCTCTTAGAAAGTTATAGCCTATTAGAAAATTGCCCGGCCACAGTTTGCACAAATGAACAGCTGCTGCTTTGATCCCAATAGCCACATGGACAAAAAATGGTGGAAATGCCTCCTATGTAACTTAGTAAATACACAGTTTGCATGCAGCTTTGCATTGGTTAAATTTAGCTATCAAAGATCCAGGTGCCATAATAAGAAACACAACAGATTTATTAGAAATGTCTCAGCGATTGGTATTTGACGTACTGTCCCTTTAATGAGGAGCCCGCCCACTGAGCATGTGACACAACCACAACAAGGAAGTTTGAATCGGCCTCAACGCTCATGAAACTACACAGTATTTCTCTACTGCGAATTATTTTGAGGAAACATTACATTTAATAGTCTACTCTGTATTAATTGGCAGACTTTGGGTGCTCAAGTGGCGTGAAAAACAGCAATGAATGCGACGCAACTATCCACAGCCGCACTGTAATGTTCCAGCAACTTAAGACAAAATGTTTACACCACTACTGATTTATATGTTGCTATTTCCCTTCGGGCATGCATCATTACCTCTCGTTATCAATACGTGGCCATTCAAGGATGCAACGGCTGCAGGTAGGCCCATAGTTAACAATGTATGTAACTATGAATCTAACTAGGTTTTCAATCATGTACCATCGTGAATCAAAGAGTCTGCAGGTTTTCATTCCAACCAGGCACAGATCAGATCAGCTGATTTCACTAGCTGGCTCCTCCTCTCTGGTTGAAGGTGAGCTAATTAGTGAACTCAGCTGGTGTAGTGATTGGTACACGACTGAAGGCCACTAATTTAGTGCATCTAATGTCAGATCACTACATGTTTACAAGAGGTTAATGCATTTAGTAGGCAGGCTGAGGCAGTGACTGATTTATTACAACGGTCATAACTTAAACATCTCATCGTCTGATTGATGGAGAAGCTTTCATTAATGAGATTTATATCACAGCTTTTCCCCCGAGGCAGGTATTAAAATTAAAAAGTAGCCTGTTATTTGTGGATAGCTATTTAAAAAAGTAGTGAGCTACCACTATTGATCAGTCTATGCAAATGGGTTTTCCCCTGGGGGCTTGTACAAGCAGCTGACAATAACAAGCTAATCTCTTGTGAAAACGAATTAATATTCCAAGTGAAAATGATAGAGATGCTGAAGTTGATTTCCAAGATTAAAGAACTGATTTATAGTTGAAGTGGATGTAGTCTTCAGTAGTTGTCTGCTGAAAATAGACTCTAATAGGGCTGCAACTAACAATTATTTTCATTTTCGTTTAATCTAGCTATTATTTTTTTAATTGATCGATTAATCATTTAGTCTATAAATGGCACAAATTATGACAAATGCTCATCACAAGTTACCAGAGCCCAAAATGATGTCTTAAAATTGCTTACTCAGTCTGACTAGCAGCCAAAAAAAAAAAACCCAAAGTATTAATTTTATAATGATCTGAAACAGAGAAAAAAGCAAGCAAATATTGGGATTTGTGAAGCTGTAACCAGCAAATGTTTGGTATTTTTTACTTGATAAATGCCTAAAACAATCAATCGCTTATCAAAACGATGTATGTATGGTGTGTAAAGCCCTTTGAGACTTGCTTGTGATAAAGGGCTATATAAATGAACAAGACTGGACCGGACTAGACAATTATAATCAATTTATATTCTGTTGATGGACTAATCAATTAATTGACTAACCGTCTCAGCACTAGACTCTAAAATAGATGTGAGAATGTGGTTGCAGGCTGGTGACAATGCCACCAGTTGGTAGTTTGATCCCTCTCCGCTCTGAGGGGATCTGTGACCAAATGTTAGTCGGCACACACTCCGTCTGTCAGAAATCCACTGCACTGGTCATCTTGTACATCAGCTGAACTTTTAACTCCTCTGCTCAAGTGGATATGTAGTTGGGCAAAGAGTTTTAATTTATTCACTGAGAAATCTCTTTTGATTGGCATGTGGCCTGTCTTAGTGTGTTGCAGTACAGTGTGTGATGTATTTCCATTACTTACACTACTTATTTAACAGAATTTAAAATAGATACTTTCCAGGAAATTACAGTATGAGATCACTTTGAAGTTGCTAGCATATATATTGCACAACACGCATTACTGTAATAAGCAATAAGCAGTTTACAGTATGTGTTTCTAATGTTCTCAAGGTTATGGGGGCAGCAGATAATTTGCTGTGGGAGATCTTTTGTGATTTCCGTGTGTTGTAATACAGGATGTTACAGTGTGTCTCCTACAATGTGTCATGAGTTTCTTACATTCAGGGCAGGGAACAAAGTTTTTGTCTGCAGGCTCAGTTCAACAGCTGCTTTCACTATTTTAACGAGTCAACTAGACATTTACAGTAAAGTATTTTAAAAAAATGGTTAGTTAGCTGCCACAAATATCTGGCAGAATATACATACATACAAACCATATAGCCAACATTTAGCATTTGGCTGGTGGTAATTTCCCCCCGGTGTGTACAGTGTCTGTTTCTTAGTGTTGTGGAAGAAAACTCAGGAGGAGAAAGTGGCAGTTTGACAGTTTATTCAGTTTGCAGTTTGGGAGCCAAGGAACTCAAAATCTGGATGATTAAACAGAGTTTTATAGTGTTGAATGTTCATGACCATGTCAATACAGATAGAATATAATAAAGCTATTGGTCAAAAGTATAAGGTCATATGAACAAGACTGAACAACCAAGAAGAAGACAAGTTAGACAGTTATTATTTTGTCAAGGCCACTTGGTCAGTGTTATCTATGAGATTTGGGCATTTGCACATTCCAGGCTCACAGTTGTGTGAGAAACACACAATATGTTACTTTAGAGTTTAATCTTATAATGGTGAAGCAGATTCAGTATTTTTGAGTTTTAGGAACTTAAGGTGTAAATATGGGTCAAAGGTTACATATTAAGTGAGCCAGTCAAAAGTTTGGACACACCTGATTGAACGTACTATGTTTTTCATTATCTTAAAGCTATTTTGATCTAAAGGCTTATTCTTACATTCTTGAAATTTGCTTCTTAGACAAATATAAATAGTGAAGTTGATGCCTTTTGTATGAATTTCTTTCCAAAGCCTTTGCCTTTCCATCAAGGCAAAGGGCGGCTACTTTAAAGTATCTAAAATATAAGATAGTTTTGATTTGTTTAACACTTTTTTTGGTCACTGCATAATTCCATTTGTGTTATTTCACAGTTTTGATGTCTTTACTATTATTCTACAATGTAGAAGAAAAATGTGGTTTGTCCAAACGTTTGACTGGTAGTTTAGGAATGTTGCTTGGTATTTTTCCATTTCTGCCTCATCAGTGTATGTACAGTATGTGTTTCAGTGTGTTTTCTTCTCCGCAGCATGGAGTGTCCTGCAGTCGGGCGGCTCGGTGTTGGATGCGGTGGAGAAAGGCTGCGCCCGCTGTCAGGCGGACCAGTGCGATGGCAGCGTGGGCTACGGCGGAAGCCCAGACGAGGCTGGAGAGACCACACTGGATGCCATGATCATGAACGGGTAAGCCTCATCCAAAATACAGATGTGCATGAGGTGGATGTCAGCCATCGAAATAAACTGGGTTGTTGCCACCAGCATAACAGGAAACATAGTAAAGATAAAGAATGTAATAATTCAAGAAATGCAGTATAAAGAAGCAGTAAAAAATAGGTAATAAGGAAAATTAATTGTTTCTTATACTGACATTTCACAGTCGTTACGTTTCCATCCAACTGTCAAGCCAATTTTAAGCAAACATTTGAAATGGGAAAAAAATAAAATGAGAATTTGGTGTGTTTCCATCAGCCGGGTTGAAGCCAATAACTAGGCTTCCTGAACGTAGCTATGTCAGAAAATACATCCAGAGGAAAAATGGAAATAATGGAAATGGTCTTTATGCTATGTCACTATGTAACACATTTCCATGGCTATTTATCAGAATTTCTTTATCACCAAAAAAAAAACATTCCCACCTCATGTGAGTGCATAAACTTCTGTTTTGATATTGAGGAAAATGTATTGAAATTAGATGTTTCCATTATGCTGATCTGATTCGATACCTCACAGTTCATTTAAATATACTTGATACTTGGATAGAAACCCAGCTAGTGACAACTCTGGACAACTGGCTAATTCACATATTGATGCTAAATCAGAGCTGGTCATAACACGTGCTGCACAGTGGTCAAATACATTTCTACACAGGTGCAAAGAATTTTTACATAATCTGTTGAATAGGATTCCAAAGTGTATTAGTCAAATCCTGTTATATTCTATGAAAATAAGCCATTAGACACACCTAAAGCCTACATGTTGATTGTTTTCATCTTTTTCCAGGAAGATTCACATTTATCTAAACTCCATTCCACATCAGTTATTCCGTCAAGTTGACTATAAATATAAAACTGTCACTGCTAGCCTACACAACTTAGATTTCTTGAGCTACAAAAGTGATGTACCAGAGACTTGTGTAGGAGGAGACAAGTTCTATTGATGTTATTGCTATTCCTGCCACAGATATAAAGCGTTAAAGGTCATAGTCATAGATTACTCACTTCCCCTTGCTAATAGTGTTTGGTAACTCAGCAGGGGAGTTTATTCAGTGTATTTTCTGTGAGCAGTGATAAGATGGAGGTGGGTGCGGTTGCAGACCTGAGAAGGATCAAGAACGCCATTGGAGTAGCGAGAGCTGTGATGGAGCGCACCGATCACACACTCCTAGTGGGAGAGTCGGGTACGGCAGGAATAATGTTTACAGTTGTGAAGGAGGAGGAAGGCTCTCATCCAGTATGCTTATGAGGTGCTGGCTGACAGGGATCAACTCATAAAAAGAGAACGGAAAGCCGCACACTCATCATCTGCTCCCAGGATACCATTTATTTTGAACCAACGTTTCGGCACAGTGTTTTCATCAGGGTTTGTCAGGTTTGTTAGTTCAAAATAAATGCTATCCTTGTAGCAGATGATGAGTGTGCGGCGTTCCATTCTCTTTTTAGGAATAATGTTCATGAAAATATTAATAAATGATTGTTACTATTGGAAGGGATACCTGTAGTTGCTAATTATTCTTCCAACACACATACATGAATTCAAAGTGCTGACCAACAGTGATCTTACAATTCTTTTTAGAGTTCTGTTTTAAATCCAGTTGGATAGAGCCGAATTATTCCAGTTTGAATGGAATGTAATGAAATAAGATTTTGAGTTGCGACCAGCAGCTAGAATAAGTCACTGTCAGTTGGTCTTGTCAGCTCTGTGCCTCTAAATGAATATATAGCCTAGAGTAGGCTAACCTTTTTATTGTGCCATGAGTTCAGTTTCCTGATTGAAGCCACAGCCTGAAACGAAAAAATTAGAGGGGAGAGACCAATTAAAATAATTACAATAAATCTGCATTCCGGTTGATGCATGGCTCACCTATAAATGAGGTAAATTACAAAACGCACTGAAGAAAAACACCTCAAACAATCTAAAGTCTGGCTGTGGCTGCTGCTGGTGGACTTTACATGGACGACCCCAGTGATGTGACCGCCACGCCACGGAGCCGGAACGCACGCACACACACACACACACACACACACACACACACACACACACACACACACACACACACACACACACACACACACACACACACACACCGCAGCCCGTGGACACCGGCCTTAATCCTTCTCAAAGCGCCAAGCTGGCCGCAGCTTATCACAAATTACACGCTTGTTAAAGGGATACTTTGACATTTGAATTTGAATTAGTTATTCTCTTCACCAGACACTCTTGTCACATTAGAGGAAAAAAATTGTAGGCACATATCTGCAAGAGCAGAATAAGCTTAAATTCCTAGATCTGACATTATAAGACACCAATAAGGGAGGAATGCATGTGTCAGAGCCATAGTGCTCTGATAATGACAGAATGATCATGTAAGAGACAAGTGCTTGGAAAGGAATCCGAATACAAGCTAAGGTGAGGAATAGAGGGGATTTTATTTTTTATTTTTTTTACATTTTCAATAGCTAAAAGTTGGAGTAAGAGGAAGATGAGAACACCTTGCTGCAAGCCATTTTTCGGAAACTGAAGGACAACGTAGAAACCTTTCTTTCCAGTATGAAAAGTGTCTTGTGAGGAAAATAACTTGAATTGAATGTTAAGGTATCCCAATGACAACTTCTTTTATTCCATTCCATTGAAACTGAAATCATTTGCCTCTCTTTCAGCCAAATTTAAAGCAGCACTATTGTGGCAATTTTTAAAGTCACTGTTATTCAGCAGTTTGCATTTATAGTATACATTTTGCATATGTGTGCACACATGCTGTATAAAGCAATAACAAAACACAAATACTAGCGATGTAAGGCTTGTCCTCCTTCACAAGCCTATATGAAATGAGACTGCCTCCTTTCCCACCTGTTTTCTGGAACAAGATGGACCTAGAATGTGTAAACTTGACCTGCTAGTATTATCTCTCTCTTTATAGCTTCTGTGTTTGCTGAAAACATGGGCTTCGTTGCAGAAGACCTGACTACCAACAAATCTATGAACATTTTCTCACAGTGGCTGAAGGGCAACTGCCAACCTAATTATCGAAAGGTGTGTTTTGGTTTTTTTTCCTCGCTTATTTTGTTCTGTGGCTACGGGCGTGCAACTTCTAAAAGATTAATATTAAGTGGGGAAATTGACAGGCATATTACAGTAGTTCATAAAAACTCAGCTTTTGTCTGAGAGGTGATGCCCTGCAGTGTTGGATGGTTGCTATTCTTGAAACCATTCCGTTCAGCTCCCAAATGATGTCTGAAAATTTACAGAATCAGATTGATTTTTTATTTTTTTTATTATAATTAAACCTTTATCTATCCAGGGAAGGTATGCATGTTTTTTCTTTTTTTTTTTCTTTTTTTATCACAGTTACACTATTACAGACATTCACGCCTGGGAGCTGTTGCAGACCTGAGAAGAATAAAACTAGAGTTAAGTAGTTGTGGATTTTCCCAGTTAGCACAGGGATTCAAGTTTGCAAACATCTGTTCACCAGTCCTCCTTGAGCCTTTAGTCCTACCTGTGCCACAGAATCACTTTATTTGTCAGGTACAATAAATGTACAGGAATTTGTCTAGATGGAGTTGGTGCAGAGAGGTATAGACACCTTTCAGTTTGACAGAAAAAACTGACACATGGTGCAAACCGTAACAGACATAATATAGATAATAGACTGTACAGTATCAGTCTCAATATATGGATTCAATATCTAAGTACTGTACATTTATACCAAAATGAGAGCAACAATCACCAGTCACGATCCTTAACAAGGTGTGCAACAATGGAATCAAGTGAGATTCACAGCTGTGCCCATTTAAATTGGCAGGAATATGTCATTATTCCCCTTTTACCTTGTAAAGCAATTATTCACCTGAAAGGCTTTGTTTTTTTTTTTATTGCAAATTGTTGCCGAGGTCACTGGAGAGCGATTTCACCCGTGTTCTTTATAATTAAAGGGAAAGTTTTCAAGGGTTTTACCTTCACCTTCATAAGATGGAATAACACAGGCATTGCTTTATGAATAATGCACCAACACTTTAATAAAACAGACTTGTTGATCCCAACTTGCTGTTATTGATGGCATGATGAAAGCCCTGTAGGAATGTAATGCAGACACAGCCTCAGCCAGTTTTGCTTGAAAAGGCTTTTATGTTTTAAGTTTAACTTTTAAGACTCCGAGTCCACATTTTAAATTAGTCTCGATATAACAATAACTTTTTTTTTTTTTTAAATCAATTTACTCGGAAAGTGGCCATATCTGAATTTTGTGTAAAGGGTTCAACAAAAATGCCAGGTTTCGTGACTGCTGTATTGGAACTCATAGTTTAAACTTTTCAACCTTAATTCCAGTTCCCTTTAACATCAAAGGAGCGGAAGGCGAGTGAATGAACTTTTCACATCTCCCAGCAGGTAGAGGTGGCACAGTCAGCCACACAGGAGCAGAGAAGAAGCCTTTGAGGTAGAGACAGGGAAACCTTTTTTTTTTTTATTTTTTCAATTACACTAAACTCATTTACATATACATCTTAGGCAGGTAGTGGAAGCGTTCTGTATCTTACTCAAGGATGCTTCGACAGGACGAATGGCTGCTAATAGACACACACAGGCTGTTGTAGGAATCAAATTTGTGACTTTTTGTTCACAAGATGGTTTCTCCAACTACTCGGCCACCACATTCACAACACTCATTGCATTTAACATCCATTGTTTTGGTTTTACTAGTCTGGAAACAGGATTTTGACTAGATTATACAAATATTAAGGTGCACTGCCCATCAAAATATCATCTAAATGGCATCTTTACTTTCCTATATACAGATTTGACATAATCCAAACTGCCACCGCCTCTGTAGTTTATTGTTGTGGTGTTTGCGTGGCGATGGCATTTAAATACCAAAGCACTTGGTGACAATAGTTTTGTTTCATCACATCGCGTCAAATTAAGGCAACTGTCTCTAGATCAACATTTGTCTTGGCTGGTGTGCTATGACATTAATTAAGTCCCAGGAGAATGGCACAAAGCAAACAATGATGCTGAAATTTTCTCTTGCTGTCAACAGAATGTGTTTCCAGATCCTTCCAAGTTCTGTGGACCCTACAAGCCCAGGGCGACACTGACACCGAGCCGGAGAGCACGACGCACTGATATACACTCCCATGACACCATAGGTAGGTTATAAATGAACGTAGAAGTATTGTACACAGTTTAGTATAAGATACAAACACATACAGCCCTAGTACAGGACTGATTCCCAGGCAGTTAGACGAATCTGCCCAACTGCCAGGTCGCTCCCTCCATAAATAAAATGCAATTACGAGGCCTTGCAACATGACTGGCAATAATGAAAATGCATTGCTGCCAAATAAATGACGAAAATGAATGTGAGCCTTAAATAATCCCCATAGGGAAGTTCTCTTTTCGCTTGCACAGGGTCATCGACAGAACAGAACAGCACCCATAGAGAAGACAGGGATTCAGTGTTTTGGTTTTGTTTTTTTTGTTTTTTTTATACTTTTGCATTAGTATGTCAATTGTCATTGCACCAGGAATGATTGCTATCGATGAAGATGGTCAGGTGGCAGCGGGTACGTCAACCAATGGAGCGAATCACAAAGTTCCAGGGTAAGTACGTCATGTCGATTTCACTTCCCAAAACAATCAGCTGTCACAATTTTATGACAACACTGTTTTTAATGAGTCAAAATACGGGAGCTTTGTAGGAAGCCTAATGGATAAGGGGACAGCAGTGTTTAAAGCACAAAAGATTTAGCTCTTTCAGAAACTTGGCTAACTGAAGAATCAGCATCTCTTCATTGTAACTTATTGTGTTTGTATTTTTTTGTTTAATTTTGTCTTAGTATAAGCCCATAGTTTTGTTTTGGGGGTGGGGGGGGGTTAATCTCACCTACACAATTTGTTTCTTGTCATTTTGTTTTTTTTCCTGTTTCATTACATTGTGCAAATAAACCTTAATTTAAAGCAAAAAATTGTTAGTACAAGCTGAAAGCCAATATGTGGCATTGATCTGTGTTTACTCCGTGGTTATGTTCCCGTCCTGCAGTCGTGTCGGGGATTCTCCTATTCCTGGAGCCGGGGCGTATGCAGACAGCTCAGCCGGCGGTGCCGCAGCTACTGGAAATGGAGACGTCATGATGCGCCTCCTGCCCAGGTACCAGGACCTCACCCACTGGGCCTCATGATGAAAGAGCTTAAAGCATAGTTTTAAGTTATTTTCAACCCGGGCCTTATTTTCTTTGTTTTTGCCATCATGACAATTGTGTTGAAAATGTCATCACTTAACTGTAGAGCGCTCATACCCCCAGGCTGCTGCTGTCCATTTCTTGTATTTACCCTACTATTATTGGACAAAAACCACGGATTTGCAAAAAGCTTGTTTTCAAGAACGTGGAAGAGTGCTTATTTTCTCACTGCTTCCCATGTATTTTGAAAATCATACACTGGGGCTTTAACAGATTCCAACAGCCCAAGGTCTTAACGGTAATGCAACACAAAACTAACAATATAAAATTTCAATTCAACTAACAAAAACACCAACATATTTTTTCGTCGTACCTCGACTATTGTAATTCCTTGTACACCTGCTTTATTCAGCAGAGTATATCCAGAATATTGTTAGTCCAAAAGTTTCTTCCACGCCTAAACAATGTGTGAAGATAGGTGTTGTAATAATATTTGTATAAGGATGGTTTCCTACCTTGGCTATTCATCAATCTGAACTTTTATAACAATGGTGCATTAAAAATTCCACAGCCAGATGCTTTGGCTGGGTAGTAAATTTATTCCTACCCCTCCCTGCACCCTAACCAGGGTTCATATCTCACCCCACACTTTGCCCCACCCTTAATAATAATAATAATACTAGGGCTTTTGCTTGACAGAGGCATTATGCTTAAAGCTGCAGAAAATATTGACATCTGTGACACCTGTGGTTTGAAACAGCCTATTTCTGGTGTGAGCCTCTAGATGCAAGTGCAACAGTGCCATTATGCTGAGAGGAGGTATGACTGTCGCCCCAAAAATGTCATTTGTACATTCCACAGAAGAGTTTAAATTTCACTAAAGCTTCTGTTTGTTTCCAGGCTGGGGAAAATGTGGCAGTCTCAAAAATTTATTTATCCAGGATAGTTTGCTGAGCACACACACTCTCCATTTTTTTTCCAGCAACACCCTGCTTCACATTCATACAATTACACACAATCACACCTGGGGGCTGCCTGTTACAACCGCGGTTTTCTGAATAGCTTCACTGGAGCAATTGGGAGTTCAGTTTTCTCAAGGGGACCTTGTTAGTAGTTGTTGACAGAGAAGAGTGTGTTCCTCGTTCACTCTCCCTGCTCAGAGTTTTCCCACCAATCCAGGGATTTGAACTAATGACCTCTGCCTCTGGAAGTGCTATTGTCACCCATGCTGTCACCCCATAGCAGCAACAGACTAACACTAGCGATGGGCCATTTCAGAAATACATGTGCCATGTTCGTTGGCATGACCAGTAGGGCTGAAAGATATTGGAAATTTGTTTTATAACTTAAAGAAAAGTGATTTTGTTAAAAAAAAAAAAAAAATAGATGTCACTATGCAGGATTTACTGAGTTTAAGTATGATGAAAAGTTTTCAAAAATATTGTACTTGCTTCTTGGACCAAAGATTACCTGGAGCTCTAAAACACCTTGTTTAGAAATCTGTTTTGGATGCCCCTCAGCAATTAATTGCAGCCTCTGCAGTTTGGAAATTATTCATATTGCAATTTCGATTTTATTTTCATTAATTGTTCAGCTCTAATGACCAGTTAGTGAGAAAACTTTATACTGCAGGTCCAAAAATCCCGAACCTTCCCTTTAAGGAGAGTCATGGGATGCATTCAAATTCAAACTAATTTGCTTGCTATCTTGTGTGGAAAAACCCACTTACATGGTACATCTCCTGTTAGAAGTATTAACCGAGGAACGGGGTTCCTACACATTTTCCATTTTTAAAATCCCATACTTTTCCAGAACTCAATTTTTAAACACTGCAGATTTGTCACTCATTGTTTCACGTTTGACCTTAGGCTAATGGAGTTAATGGCGCACACAGTGTCTGCGAGGAGCAAGCAATTTGCATTGTGGTGATGGTGAATTACTACAATTTCTCACCATTTCCTGACTTTGCATACTTGTCAAGACCTGGAAAGTGACAAAATCATCTTCCATACTTTCCGGACATGCTTGTGAACCCTGGAGTGAGGCTGTGGATACTGCCATGTTTTATCATATTTAATCAGTGCTTTATTGACATCATATTTATCTGCATATTTATCACATGCCATAAATGTAAGCACGTCCCCATCGTCTTTCTTAATCTTGGTTGGTGGCCTTTTAGTTTGCCTCATGTTCTGCATGTAATCCTGCCAACAGTTACTTGGCTGTGGAGCTGATGAGGGCCGGGGCAGATCCCTCGGCAGCCTGCAAGACGGCCATTTTCAGAATCAAGAGGCATTACCCAGAGTTCTTTGGAGCTGTCATCTGCGCAAACACAACAGGCCATTATGGTGAGTGTTTTGATTCACAAATACAAACTGTGCATTTTCTGCCAAAGATGCTAAGACACATGCCAGACTGGAATGATATATCATTCCAGTCTTGGTGTATGTATGTGTGTATGTATGTAAGTATGCATGTATGTGTATATGAAAAATTAAATAAAGGGTCTGGAGCCAGAGGGTCAAAGGTTTGAAGCCAGTAAAAACTAAACTTATCAACTTGATGTCCAAAATCTTAACCAGACTATTAGACCCCATTTACACCTGGTATTAAAATGTGATCTGTAGAAGTCTATCTGCATAAGGAAAAATGCATGTTATTGCAAGGTGTAAATGTAAACAACGCAGTGCCATCAGATCTGACAGGTATAGATGCAATCCCTACAGTGTATTTGCATTTGTGAGCAAGTACCACCCATGAGGAGAAACGTCATATCTCACTATTAAGTTTGTCATCTACTCAGCCTCACTGAAGCACTCTATCATGATCCACGCCCAGCAGTAATCGCTCATTTCCTTCATCCACAGTGAAGGAGTCACTGTAGTTTAATTCACAGCAGCTGCAAAGTCTGCAAACACTGTTGCAGCAAAAACGATCCTTCGCCGTTTCTGTTGCCTCAGATGAAAGAGTCGTAAAAAAAACAAAACCTCAAATGAAAAGTAAATTCAGGCTGTTCAGTATCATGTCTAATGATACTGAACACCCGCTGTTTGTTTTTGTTGACAATACCACCTCCCCACCTACTGCCTGCTTTGCATAGTGCATGCAAAAAATTAGATCCGATTACAATGCAGACAAAATCCACAAACACATAGGCTAAATACTAGTTGTAATGGAAGGAAGAGGTCATATTGATCATTATCCGGATACAGATCACATTTTCATACCAGGTGTAATTGGAGCTTTAATGAGAAGGGAATATGTATTTTGGTTCTCCAGCTGACTCCCAGGCGCTCATATAGGAGTCATATTTTATTTTTTTTCTTTAATCTCCCAAGGTGCGGCCTGTAACAAACTCCCTGGCTTTTCCCAGTTCCACTACATGGTGTCAGACTCCCAGTCGAACACGCCACTCCTGAAATCTGTGGACTGCTTTTAAATTGCTTTGTAGTATCGATTATGTTAATTGATACTATTGTGTGCTTCTCTATTGTATAAATGAATTATCAGTCTTTATACTGTATTTTTTTAATGCCTATTGTAGTGGAAATTATATTATACCATTCTGTTTCTCTATGCATGAAGCACTGTCTTATTTCTATGTTGTCTGCTCTCAGTACATTTCCACTGGCTTGAGACAATGGCTACTGTGTGAAGATGACCCTGGGAACGCTAGCCCGTTTATCTTTGTTTTGCACAGATGTACCCAAATCGTAGAATGTTTCAAGTATAAGAATGTGCCAGACTTCTCATGACTCAGCTGTTTCTACTACATGATTATAAGAAGGGTGGACAAAGCTCATTGCTTCGCTCTTTGTCTCACACACTTGCTGGGTGAGCATTGCGCCTTGCCTGCAGACAATAAAGATATCAGGACAACTTCTCATCTCCAAGTCTCTTTATTACAGAAAACTCCCACCACACCTATGATTTTGGTTCCAATTTCTTAATAAATTTTAATGATCAAGCCAAGATTACAATTTGAAATTTGAATTGACACTGCTCTCACTGACATGTTTAGATCCTTTAATACACATTTATTACACATTTCTCTCATGATAACATTGAAAAATGGAGGTACTTAGTTAAAATATTGTTTTCCACAGAGACAGATGAGACAACAAACATAAATTTAAATGTACACTTGGATGGGTACAAAACTGTATCAGTTTTCATCAGGGCAAATTAACAAGTACCTGGGCATTTCACATTCAAAATGTGTGACTTGGAGGTTGTAAATGCCTGAACTTGTTGAATAATTAGATAAGTCTGATAGATACTTGATAACCTTCTATAAGTATGTAGTTCTGTGCAAATCTGGGTATGTGTGGAAGATAATGAAAAATACTCAGTGTCTGTTTGTCCATATCTATCCTCACATGAACATGTAGGCATCAGGGTTTGATTTCAAAACGGTGCATTTTTAAAACAAATCTCAACAGCCAGGAAGGATGGACACCCCTGGCCCATTCTGTGCCCACTGGAAAAAGTCACACTGTTTACCCTTTGTAAAGCTGCAGACATAAAAATTGCGGCCGTTGTTCGGTCCCAGTTTTAGAACCGTCCTCATTAGACAGCGTTTCCCATGGTGACACACAGGGAAGTGCAAATCTGCCCACTGCCAACAGAAAAAAAAAAAAAGTCAGGATTTATCAATTTAGTTGTAAACTTTCATTTCAGTCGTTGGATTTTGATGCAAGTACATTACAGTGTATGAAATGTCTCCACTCAAGATATATTTTTGAAACGTTCATTACAGTTAATCATTTTCCAGACCACATAATGCCATAGAGATGTTGTGTAGCTTTCCATTTTCACCTCAAAGAAGTTGCACTTGGTCTCTCTGGGGAGGGAGCAGACGTAGAACTGCCGTCCCTTATTCTCCCCCTCCTTGTGGACCACTCTGAGGACAGCTGGACGACCATGGGACGCACAACAAGGGGCGCTGGGACTGGGAGAAGTGGAGGAGCCGCCGTTTGTCGGTTTGATTTGCCGTGAACTGACAGAATTGAAGAAACGGTCTCATTAGTTTGAAATAGATTGAAAATAAAAACACAGGAATGACTGTCATATCGACCCTTATTAACAAGCAAACAACCTTTCTTCAAAGTATGTGAAGATATGTGTTGGTAATAATCTTAGAGTATGTGGATGGTTTCCTACAATGGCTATTCATCAATCTGAGCTTTTCTAACAATGGTGCATTAAAAATTCCACAGCCAGATGCTTTTTCATCCCACTTATCTCCCTCAAGTTGCAAAAACTTCTCTTATTATAAACTTTTATTCATGAATCGCCAAGCGAGGAATCCACTCACCCGGAGTAGGGGGTTCCATTTTGAGCATTGTTACTGGGAAAGGGACTGTGATCAATTCTCATTTTCTTGGATGGGTGACTGTAGGAGGCCAGTGATTCCCCATTGGAGAGCTCGGCACTTTGCTTCTGCCAGCCACCAGAGGCATAATTGGGGCTTGTTGTCCCTTGGCAGACGCTGTATTTATATAAACCTCTCTCTGGCGCCAAGGAATTCAAATGACTGCCGACTGGGGAGAGTGGGAAGTTTACATGCCTTGGCTTCTTGCTCAAGTCGGAGAAAACAAGGGTGGAAGTCCCGAATGCAGACCTCCAGTTGACTTTGAGCTCCTCTTGTGGTTTGCTGAAGGCATTGCAGGGGTATTTAATCAAATCTGTGGTGAAGGGTGACGCTTCAGTAATGTCGTCTTTGTGGACTGTGGATAGGGAGGCACAATGAGACACTCAATTTCATATCCAGCAGCCCCAGCTTATTCTAATGCATTGCCTAGTCTCATAAAATCCAAGTTGTTGTTAGGTTTAAATGGTTAGCTTGCCATAAAACTCACCAATAAGCAGCAAACTGCTGTGCAGTGTAGTCAAATAAAATGTGTCACACAATCTGTTCTGCTGACGATGCCTTCATGCAAAATTCTGTGTGCCCACATAACACAACTTTGAAAGCAAGATGTTTTCATTTACGGTGAACTGCAATGCCCTACATCAGAGTCATACTAGGTGGGGATGTGAATGAATAAAACTCACCTCTCCCTCAACAACTACCAACAAACAAATACCACTGCTCTTGAATTTCCCCGGATAAATAAAGGCTGAAAATAAATAAATAAATATATATATAAATAAAAGACCATAGGTTAGTGGCCATTGTGCATTTGCAAATTAATTAAGCGAGTGTTCACACCAAGTATGTTTGCAGTGTATATTCCTTTAGTTAATTACCTCCGTCAAGGATGTTATGTTTTCAGTGCCGTTTGTTTGTTTGTCTGTTTTTCAGCAGGATTACGGAAAAACTACTGACCTGATTTTCATGAAACTTCATGGAAGGGTGTAGCATGGGCCAAGGAAGAACCCATTAAATTTTGGAGCGGATCCGTATATTGGTTGCGCTTGCACATTTGCATATCATAGAAGACTGGACTATTGGCCTTGGCGGAGGTCTGCACTCTCCGAGTGCCCTTCTAGTTTTGTTTTTGGCCAGGTGAGAACAAGGTCATTCAAACTCAGGTGTCACCAAATAACCGCACAGAGATGCCTGAAAATGCAGGTCTCAGTCTTCTTCCAAGAGAACTATGGTGTGGTTCGTTATTGAGTGAGAATATAATCTGAACCCACTGCAGGAAATGACCCCAAAATGCAAGGTTTTATGGGTATAAGGAGACATAGTATAACAAAATGAACCGAGGGCAAACTGCAGTTGAGTGATGCTCATATTCAGCCATTCATTCAGCTTTTGTTGACAAGCCCTGGTTAATTTGTAATTGGGTTGTGTGAACCCGGACAAACCAAATACAAAGTAAAGGTTTCCACTCTGGTTTGGACCCAAAGAAGACAAAATGTAGGTGTGATCAAACCCTAAACCCTTTCTCTCCAACATTAGAACACTGCTGCTATAATGCATCTCATGATAGTCAGAGGCAAAAGACCAACTGACAGACACACACTCGTTACTCTCTCACACACACATACAGAGAAGACAGAGTGCCAGATTGTAGTGTCACTCGGACAGTTTGTAGTTTAATGCCTTGCTCAGAAGTACTTTAGCAACAATGGCCGCTGTAGAAGCGTCACTCAGCCAACCAGCAATACTGCAGCCACTATCTTGTATCTCTAATCTCAAGGGCATACTGCCACCCCATTAAATCCACTGACTGTAAACGCAGAACATTTCACTCACCCTCAGGTCTTGGAGTGAGGCAGGCATCACAGGCTTTTGCTGCTGGCTGGTTGATGAGCGTGCAGAGTTGACAGGCCCATTCCTCTTCCTCCCTCTTAGCCACATGATCATTGGTTCCTTCCTTGTAGGCCCAGCCAATCAGACTGTTCCTGACTGGGAGCTTACTGGATGTAGGAAAACACGAGAGGACGACAACAGTGATTCACACGGTCATAATAAACCTTTGCCTCTAGAACAGGCGATGAGATGATGGAAGTGTAACCATGAAGCAGACATTATCTAAAATAAATATATGCAGTAGAGGAACCACATGCATTGCAGCAGGAATATTTTTACTATATAAAAACAAAATTCAAGCTCCCCTGAATTATGTTTAAACACACACACAGATTACTCTGACAACTTGACACATATACACTTATGATGTCGAATGTGGAAGTGCAACGCCAACTTACTCTTCATTTTAGATATTAGACTTTTGGAAAAGAGCAGACTCTCCCATATAATGGGAATTCAATTTACATTACATTAACATTTTAGGTATTTAGCTGAGGCTCTTCTCCACAGCTACTTACAATGAGTGCAAAAGTAAACTTCAATTCCTAGATCATCAACATTACAAGCAACTACTCATCGTAACTGCAAGTGTGAAAATTGGCAATAAATATAACAAATATTCGTGACTCCATAGAAAATATCAGGGCAAATAAATAAGCCAGGGAGAAACAAGGTTTTCTTAAACTACACAAGCATTTTCAGTGCAAGTAGAGGATAAAGATATGGGAGAAGGCACTGTGATTCATTCAGTTGCTCCAAGGCTACATGTTAGCATTATGACATGAAGCTAGACTATGTTTGACAAGGAGGCAAAGCTGAAGGGCCAATAGTCATGGAGGAGGAGAGTAGCATCGGATTTCAGGAAACTTTTCTCACAGATTGCTTTATCAGCTGTGTAACGCGCTGTAAGGGCTTTAGGCTCTAACCCCTCGCAAAGCTTTGCTCAAACACAACCCAGGAGGCGCTGAGCCCGTGCCCTGTCTGGCAAACACGGCCTTATATGCACATTATTTCCCCCCATAACACTTCCCACTCCCTGCCAAGCCCATCTGCCCACAAAGATGGCCTGTCTAATTTTGCACGGTTTGTTTAAAAGGCTTTAGAACTTTCCGCGAGGACTGGATTTTGAAAAACGATAGCTATCGTTACGGTGTTGACTTTTGGTATTTGGTAGTGTTGATATATCAAAATGTATTAAAAATTCTAGTCAACAAGCTGCAAAATGTTGTAGTGTTACAAATGGATCTCAGGTTTTCTACTATCAGTACTGAATAGTGAGATATGCATTAATTTTACCAACAAAAGGCATTGCTTTAGGCTCATATCTTACTTTAAGTACTGGTATCAAACAATTTCCAACAACACCCAGACCGACCTTCAGCGGACCAATGCTAACTAAGGAAGCAAGACGATACGGTTTCAGTCACAGTGCCAGAGATCCACGAGGGTTTGTACCTGAGGTCTACTTCAGCAGGGTCTCCCCTCTGACAGCGGTCGCAGAAGTAAGTCATCCTGCCGTTGTCTCCAAGGCGACAGACGGTGATGACGCCGGGGCACTGGCCGCACCGGGGACGCTTGTAGACTTTGTAATGTTTGTAGAGAGGAGAGCCGGATTTACGACACTGATGGAGAAGGAGAGGGTGGACAAGAGTGAATATAAAGATGAGGATAAAGACAACAGACAAAGAACTTGACCTTTTCTGCCGGGCTCTTACTTGTTTACCGTCTTGTCTATTATACATGGAGATGGAAAACAGGAATATTTGTTACATCTATTGTCGAGGCACTGGGGCTTTGACCTCTGTACTCCCTTCTACTGTTTGTTTTTAATGTTGGCAATCTTGGAAATTTAAGTTAATTCTACTGTTGTGAGTCAATCTGAATGAGGTTTCAGCTAAATAACTAAAATCTAAATGTGTATTTATCTTAATGCACACATACGGGTGTATAAGAGACTAGTTTTTAGCGCATAGATGTTGTTGCTACTGATGTACAAATGCCCAACCTTATAAAACAGGAGAGTGAAGTCACGCGTCATCTTCACCAAGTGGTGGATCTGCTCGTCTGTCAGCTGCTGAACCTGAAAATGAAGCGGCACAGTTAGTTACAGTTCAAGTAAACCTTATTTGTATAGCTCTTCTTTTTCAAAACAGAGTTAAAAAGTGCTTTACAGCCAGCAAATCAATAATACAAGTATATAAAAAATGCCAGACATGGATTAAAAACTGGATAAAAATAATCCAATAAAGAATATATATAAAAGCCACTTGAAGCCCAGACAGCAAAGGCCTGGGTGAAAAGATGCGAGACACACAAACACACACCACTTGTAGCTCTTCATGGTGATCCTAATATAACCTGCTGTAGTGACACCTAGGGGCTCGATAATGGAGAAAAAGCTTCAAGATTCAGTGGTCCCTGAAGAAGAGGGGGCCAGAAATCTTAGATTAATAGTGTTTTGGTATGGTGCTGTGGTTTCATATATACCCAATGTTCTGTGGCCTTGCACCCTGTCTAACACTTCGTCAAGAGGACCAGACATCCTAGCAGAGTCGCTGGAAATAGCGGATATGTCGGAATATTTGTGCTGGAAAGTGAGTGTCCCTCATTAGTAGTGGATAAGTCACTCTGTTGCGATGTAAATTATAGCAACTGTGTTAAAGAGCGCTGAATTCAATACTTGGATGCCTCAAGGACTGCAATATCAGCTCCAAAATGATTATTTTCTTCCATGCTTTTCTTTGCTGAAAAGGTAGAAAGGTATTTTCTGTGTAACGTTTGTGCATGCTATCTGATTTTCTAGATTAGAATTCATTCAACTGATATCCGCAATAAAAATGCTCATAAATCAGAGGAAAAAAACTTCTGAGTCTCAATAAAGACAATATATATATATATATATATATTTATAGAAATAACAGATAAAAGTCCTCATTGTATTGTCTGATGCACTGCATTAGTGCAAACTGCACCCAGAGAAATGCCCATTTGAGCCGCAATGCGCTTGTTTGTGTGTGTTTTCTTCCCTCTTTACTGTAATGCATCAGTCAATAAAATAGTCTTTAACTTTTCTATGAGAAGGTGTGCCTGGAATTTTTTTTACTCTTTTTTTTTTGTTCTCCTGCTGAACACAATCCATCATCTTTGCCGTACCTTCACGGCTGGGTGGAGGCCGGAGTCAAACAGGGCTTCGTTTTTAATGATGTTGCCGACTCCCGGCAGGACGGCCTGGTCGAGGAGGACGTCACAGAGCATCCTGCCACCTTGCCTCCTCGTCGCCTCCTCAGCGCGGGGGAAGCTGAACTTAGAGGAGCACACATCCAAACTCTCCATTGCCCTCACCCTCTGCTCACAGTCCTCCGTCAGCCTGCAAGCAAACATTTTTCAAGCACTGGGCGAAGCTAGGAAACATATGGCTGCTCTTCCTGCAAGTGTGCCACCAGGTCAACCGGTGCGTTAGTGCAGTTATATATTTTATGATTTATTTTTATATATTCCATTCCGTTTTTATGATGTGGGGCAGCATAGGTGAAATGCGTTCAGCCAGTAAAATAAATATCTGTCTGGACACGGAAGAATAGCCTACATCGGGACAAATGTCTCGCTAAAATGTTTCCTTTTCCATGCAACAATACCCGCTGCTTTCAGACACGAGCCCTAATGTAGGACACACTCAGTGAATGAGACTCATCCCCCAAGGTGAACTTGTGTCATTTCAATCTATCTAGGCTAGGCTAGCGTCCCCGTTACCTTATTTCCACAGCGCTGTCGAAGAAGCAGACAATGTCGTTAGTCAGGTGGATTTCCAGCGCTGGGACGGAGCCTTTCCTGTCCTTCCTCTCTGAAGGGTTTATACGCATTGATCCGTTCATGCCGAAGTGGACTCTGCAGGATGTAAGCATGAAAGACAGAAAGAAAGATTTAATTTGAAGACATTATTACTGTATTAGTAGAAGGCTTGTGGCCTGGTGGTTGGAGAGACCATCTTGTAACAGAAACGTCACAGGCTTCATCCATACAGTATCCAGTGAATCAGAATCAGATTTATTTTCGCCAGGTACATTTTCACATACTAGGAATTTGACTGCAGTGCAATATACAGGCATTTAGACAGACAAACAAGTAGCAATCAAGCTTTACAAATTGAATTTAAATATCAAATATCAGAGACAAAGAAGAAAAGAAAGAAGAGATTCCATCAACATCAACAGCCATGTGACCTGTCAAACAAACATCAAACTATCAGCTGAATGTCTAAAATGTAAACTTAACATGAAATGAGTTAACTTTAGCAGACAGATCTAACTATTTCCCAGGCTAATCAAAAACCTAGGTGACTTTTAGTTAGAAAATAAAGAGTGCCTGAGTGTAACTAACTTACTTTACCTTAAAGCTCTTGGACCAAAGTACATGAAGAGCTCCTTCCCCAGGGTTTCAACACCAGTGTATTGACATCCATGAAAAACACGGAATGTATTTCCCTCTGTGTTGTTTCTCTGTGAGCAGACAGACATTGGTTAGCATGCAGCTGGCTAGCATGCAGCTGGCTAGCATACAGCTGGTTAGCATGCAGCTGGCTAGCATGACAAGGATAGCAGTGTAGTTACTTTCTCTCTCACACACAATTTGTTGCATTAACAGAACGGTTGGCAGCTAATGTACGCTATATTGCGGGCGTTTATTGGCAATTTCGTGAGGTTAACGAACCAGCGAAGCTAATTTTCTTTAGTGTTAGTGAACATGTTACAACTTACTGTGTTCGACGTTGTCAAACTGCCCCTGATCTCTTTCAATTTCTGTCCTTTCTGGACTTTTGAACGGATTTTCTCTCCGTTTAACGTGCATCCCGGGCCTTCAACCATTTTCGTGTTCAATTAAAACAAATCCCAGTCGGTTAACCGGATTGTAGCTGTCCAGCAGTTTGCGTTAAACACTGTCTTGAAGTGAGCATGGGAGTAATATATAGGAAGAGAGAGGTTACCAAACAAACATTCCCCGCCACATGATTCAAAGCTGCGCAGGCGCGGTGCGATTTGTACCCGGAAGTAGGCGTCGAATGAAAATATTGGATTAACCTATTTATCTTATTTCTCTAGGCTCCTTACTGGAAAAATGCGGTCCAAAGACATCATTCAATCAACTCACATATAATAATGATATCATATCACAGATAGTTTGCAAGATATAAAAATAAATCAAGGTGGATCCATAGATACAATTTAAATTGGTGCTTAAAATAAAAAAAAACGTATTTTTTTTCTCAAATGTTATTTATTGAAAAATATAACACAAACATATGATACTCAACTCAGATGCTGTATTAATATCCCAATAAGATGTTCCCACAGCACCAAATAAAGCACAAGGGTCAGTCATGTCATTGTTTGGGAGCTTTATTTATTTATTTATTTATTTTTAGGTACGGTAGTTAGGTCTACTTAGTTATTCATTCATTCATTCATTCATTCATTTATTCTCCAAGTCGCTCTATTAAAAAAATGCAGTGCAGAAAATATGACACCATAATAAATTGCAGGGGATCAAAAGATATAATTTCAATTGTTGCCTTATTTACACTGCTACCTGTACATGCTGAGCAGACTTTCCCTAATCTGCACATCCATCAGCTCCTTCATCTCCTTCACCAAATGAAATAACATAATCATTACAGCCTGTGCAGTAATGACACAATAACCTTTAAAGCTAATTTCTGGGTGCCAGCTGCTCTCAACTCTATTGTCATCACTTTTGAGTACTCAAATCTCTGATATCATAAAATATCTGGCACACTGACTAATTATGGTGTATCATGTTGCAGGTTTATTTTGAAGCTCACTCCGAACTGTTGTGCGACAGTTCCCTCTACTGGAAGGCTTTGGCTTGTTACCAGAAAAAAATTGAAATGGCCCATCCAGGTTTTGTAGAGTGCCATAAAGTCCTAATGTGACCAATCACCATAAAACCAGGCTCAAGGAGAGTCTCACTTTTCAGGAGACTCATTTACAATAGAAAAAGTGTGATCAAAATGCCCTTTTAAGATTCCATAATTAATAATTCAAACAAAATAATATATTGACCCCTATTATGCAACATGCCATTTACAGCTCCATGTACAAACATCAATAATCAGAAAAAACAACAGCAAAAAAAGGCCCACAATGTACCCTTTTTTTCATGTTGGGTCAAAATATTGAGAGCCATTCGAAAAGTATTCGGTCTATCAGCATTGCAAAAATATATTATAGGGATTTTAGCCTTTTGTATGCAAAACGTTGATAAAGTGTAATACAGTTACTGTAGTCTTGGACTATGATTGTTGATTCTGTAATTCCAATATCTTATGCCAAGTTCATTTTTCATAGATTTGACAGATGCAGACATTATAATCTACAGCAATGGCTCTCAATGGGGAGGTCCGGGGGTTCCAGGGGGTCCCCAGCAAATTGATGAATTGTTAAACTTCACCATTATTTCATTTACAAGAAGTTATGCGGAAGAATGATTATTTTGATCGTAGTTTAACTGTTATCTCTCTACCTACAATACAGATAGTCATGGAATTCTGGACAAAATCATATCTAACAATAAAAATATTCTCAGATTTGGGTCAGACAGAAAAAATCTCATCAAATGAGGGTCTGTGGCTCTAATGTGGACTAAATTAGGGGTCCTTGATATGAAAAAGGTTAAGAATCACTGATCTACATCTATTACCCATGGGTGTTTGAGGTGAGTGGATTTTTTTTTACCTTCCACTTGAGGGCGCTGTAGCATCAGTTTTGGACCTGCAGCTCACACAGCTACATGTGTCTGTGATGCAACTGGATGTGTAATATTAGATGGATGTGGGCCATAATGATGTAGTGGCTAGAATACTGATTAAATTAGGATTTTTTTGTCACTGATCCACACATAATATCAAAATGTCATTTATTTACAAATTCTTATATTTCACAAAAATCTAAAGTATATTCAGTAAATAAGTATCTGATGCCAATTCAACACTCATTTAACATTGGTGCATCCAAATTCCTTTGAAGGGACAGGGGTTGCAAATTAGCCATTATTGTATTTTATATATGAGACAATGTTTTATGCATTTGTCCCTGTTAAATAAACGAGTAAATAAAATAAAATTAATGTCCTTGAGATGTCTCTACATCTCAATCCAGTATACCATCATCCCATGTTGAATTTTTAGCTGCTGTATGTGTGTCATTATGGTTTAATCATATTACCTCCCATAACCCTACCATGTTAATTTGAGGTGTTCCATCTATCTGAAGAAATGCAAAGGAATTATAATTTGCATTAATGTCAAAAGACTTTCTGCACGACTTGCTTGTGTAATTGCAACAATTTGTTTGCTCTGCAGTTTTACCATCCAGAAACCCTTCTGTGGGCCCAGATAAAAATAGATAGGCTACATGTTCTCCAGCCAAGTGTACAGCCATGCCCTCCTTCAGAAAAGGCAGCGCTCAGCAATAATGTGTATTAAAATCCGAAGCTGCTCTCTGATTGGCTGTTAGGGAAGTGGAGCACTTGAAGCTGGGTTTCTCCTAGGCAATTAAAATGTAATTCAATCCAAGTTGCCAAAAACTGCATCGTGCCCCCTTGCAGTCCTCTGTACTGCCTCAGGACCTACAGTATCACGGGATGAAAGCAAGAATTTCCCCTGTGTATCTCTGCAGCTCTGCTCCCTCGACAGAATGGAACGTACTGAAGATGAAAGGGCAACAAGTCCATATGATGTCTTCTTATCAGGGTCAAACGCTTCAGATCCAGTTTGAACAAAGTTGATGAAGTTCTTTTTTCAGTACAGCGTGTATCAAAGCTCAGCTCTACATTAGCATAAAGACTTCCACAGCACAACAACACCCCACATAACAAAATAACATCAAAAATAAAAGAGCATCCTCTATAAGATATTGCACATGGATTAACAGTGCAGGGAAGCAAGTGCATATCAATACACTGGCTTATATTCACTTAAACATGCAAAGTGGGCTAAATGTGCAGATTACATAACATTAATGCTGAGAAAAAAATCGAATACTTGCATAAATAAATAAACAAGCAAACCAATAAATAAATAAATACGTAACTTCTGTCATACTAATGTGTTGCAGCATTGGACCTCATCACTTACTAAGTTGCTGTGTATTCAATATAAGTTCTGAAAGGCTTACTGTATGGATTTTAATTGACTGAAAGAACATCAGCTAAGGATATAGAACTAATAATATCCATAAAATACATTACTTGAAACTTATTTCCTATACTCAGTTTAACTACCTCATGGCAAACTGCAACTACAACCATACTGTATGTTTCCCGAAAGTAAATAGTGACTGAATACTGATTTGTAGTGTGATATTTATATTCTACTGTCTAGTCCTTGTCCTTCACTGTCCCCTTGTGCTTTATGAATTCCTGTTTTCCCTGTTCTTTGTGTCAGTTTGTGCTGTGAAACTCTGTTGATTTCTCTCTATGCCAATGCCACAAAGAAAAATCATTGTATTGTATTCAGAATGAATAAAGAATAAAGTGATTCTGGTATTGACCGATTACGTACTCAGTGTCCATAACCTTCTAAAACTAGTTCTACCATTTCACTGATCCCACATGATCGAGATACTGACATCTGTTTTGACGATGTATAAGAAGCAGCAGTATGCTTAAAGGGAGTTTTACTCTGGGAAACCTCTCCGACTAAACTAAACCATAGACCCAATGGAGCGAATAACAAACGGCCTATACATAGACTGTGCGCTAAAAGATAAAGCGTGCAGCTACAGAACTACAGTATTCCAGGGCCCAGATGATCATCCAGGCGTGGCGAGCAAACAGATGAGCGCTGGGTGGGAAAGTGTCAAGATAAATGCACAGTGCGCTCAGGTGTGGCTCACAGAAAGCAGCCAAAGTGGATCCTCAGAATGTGGCTTTGGGCAACTTTGCCTTATGTATATGCAAATAGAGGTGTGTATGTGAGTGTGTGTGTGTGTGTGTGTGTGCATTTATGTGTGTCCGTGTGTGCGCGCTGAGTGCAATATAGTATGCTACATGTGGTATCATACTTTCATATTCCTCTCGTATTCTTTACATCTATATTTTATTTTTTGAAAGTCTTCAACTTCTTCATATCTTTGTACTGTTCTGCTGCTACTGCTGCTTTTTGCACATCCTATGAATGCTGGAACTTCCTAGCACATTTTCAAGCATACATTTCTACTAAATGTGTGTTGAAATTGTTGGTTGGGTATGTTTATATAATCCCCATTTGCTTTATTCTTATTTATATCCTATTTTTCTCTGATGTATCCCATACGTCTGCTGCAACAGCTCAATTTCCCCAAGGGGATTATTAAAGTTTCATCTAATTTTATTTGAACCAATCTAATTAATGTTAGCCACATTTAGGATCCAATTCATCACTGAATATACTATATTCAGCCCCAAACGTATAACAGACATGGATGTGCAGCTAGCGTCACATTGCTGTTTTCCATGATTGGATAATTTCACCCTCACTAACTGCTGCATGGAATCATAGGCAACTTGATGTCTTACTACTGTATTGATACTATATTCCTGATGCCTAAATGTAGAAATAACTATAATATACAGTTATTTTAAGATTATGGAAGTTGATGAAATTTGCTCATGAAGTCATTTCATATTCAGTGACAATATTAATCTTTAGTGACTTTGGATAGTCCCTTTGTGTCTGTGTCTGAGCCTGTTTGTGTGAGAGTGTGAAGTGGTTGGTTACACACAATCACATCTGGGAGACATTCAGAGCCACCAGTCTTCTACTGTTGGGAAAAATATCTTGATTTAAACATGAAATATCTGAATAATCGGTGCAGTTGGGGATTAAGAGTCTCGCTCAAGGAAGTAACAGGGAAAAACATTAATTACAGTACACTGACATTATCATTTAATGCCCCTTTAACCTTTCGCACACCACTGCAGTTACATGTACTGCAGTTAATAATGCATCATGTGTTCAAGTTCAAACAGAAACAATCATGCACACACATGCACACACACACACACACACACACACACACACACACACACACACACACACACACACACACACACACACACACACACACACACTTTATCCCTTATATGGTTCCTGAACATCCCAGCATAAATCTGACTCATTCAACAGCGGGCTGCATGGCTCCCCTCTGGATTACAGTAATAGTGTGTGTGTGTGTGTATGTGTGCATATGTGCTTGAGCACATCCACACATATTCTCAACCATGCATGTGCACATGAGAGCGAGTCTGCATGTGTGTGTGTGTGTTTGTGTTTATGGGCTATTTGTGTGTGTATGCATATCTATTAGCCAGAATGTGTCCAACATACTAAAACATAGATTCTAATGAAGGCCAATTCTGTCTGTCTAAGTGAAAGTTTGATGAATACTTCATGAGCTTTATAGTGAAGTAAGATTTCATTCACTGAACGAATGAGAATCAAGAACCTGTTCAACTGCTGGGAAGTGGAGCATAAAACAATGACCTGGCTATTGACTACATAATAAATTGGTTCAACACTGTAAAAAATGCTAACTTAAGCAAGTCTTTTATTCAGATATTTCAGGCTTACATCAAGGTATTTTCTGGAAAAATCAGCGTTTCCCTTTTGGGAGATAATTTTGCAGGTCTCAAAACAACGTCAAGACATTTATTTGGAATGCTTGTGAAATTACTTTGAAAATAAGGCAAAATTTCCCCCCTAGAATTCCTCCTTTTAATTAAATATCTAGAAATATATTCAAAACCTCTGAAGACAAGATTAAAAAGACTTTCTTAGTTGGAAAATGCCTGAGTCAGACCTCTGATTGGCCCTGGTCCCTTATTAATGCTGGTGTTTCCTTTTTTCTTGTTCTCATATTTAGTATAACCAGAGAATCCAGATGGGTGGCTGTTAGCATGCCAGCTGAAGCTGAGAGATTGTAAAAGAGAGAAAGTAAGAAACCTTGATATAGTGCCAATGTTATAAATATTAAAGATTATTAAGTGACATATTGTTCTTCAGCTATTAGCTTTGCTTAGACTGCTGTCATAGTATGCATATAGTTATATATATACACAACTAAATATTTTTATGGCCGTAAGACAACATACTGTAGGATTTTATAATAAAGCAGAAAGTCTCCAAACATTACAGTAATTCTCCATAGAAGAGATGAAGGCAGCTGATCAACTAGGGAGCCAGAAAGCTGAAATCACATTCAAAATAAACTGATAATTAGTTGTAGGCTATGTCATCACCACAAGTCTGCTGTGGGACTGTACAGAATCTGTGCTTGTTAACAAAACATACGCTGACGACAACAGAGACTGACAGTACATTTGACTGCTGTGTTGAGAAGTCACACGTGTCCCAAACTAGACATTTGGATGTGTTGAAAACGACTCATCCTTTTTAAGAGTGTAGAAACATCAACTGTCTCTCCAAACAGAATGATGTTGATGTTTTCCCTGGGAAAGTTTGATTGTATAAAACTACCTGTGAAGCAATAATGTCAGTTGTTTCTGCAGCAGAGAGGAGCTAAACTGCGGTTGGAGATGTGTTGCTATGCAACTGGGATTTCAAAAGTACATGCCGCGCCAGGGCCACATTTCAATGACTGTCTCCACCAGCTTGGCAGGAGCTGATGACTGCTAATAATACTATTTTTGAAGCGCCTCATTCGCCTCTCGAAATGTGAATATTCCATGGTGTACAATTTGGCATGATTCTTTACTGTTTCTGCATATTATTTATGGAAAAATAACTTTTCTACCTTTTCTCCCAGGTTCTTATTTCTTTATCTAGCACTTCTCCATCATACATGATCATTCAGGACAGTTACATTTATTACATCTCTTGTGAGGGGGCTGTGGCTTTATGCACTCCTTACTATAGCCAATATTGGTTGTTACTAACAATCTATGAATTTAAGCTTATTCTGATGCTGCACTTGCTGTAAGTCACTCAGGATAAGAGTTAAGGTAAACACCTAAACTGTAAAATGTAAAATGTGATGGAGATGTCAAAGGCTAATAAAATCCTGCACTACTAATGACGTTCTGCTTTTGAAACTCTTATTATCGACTTTGTCTGTTACCTTTAAAAATATTTCCTTCCTCAGCTACTTCTTACATTTTTCCCATGGACTGGTGAATATTGGGTTAAGGAGGCTGAGTTTATTCACTGATTCCCACATCCCAACACCCCCACCCAATCCCCAGTCCCTAATCTACAGGATGTATTAAGTGCACTCCATACACTATATAAAGTGTTCATTGTTTTATATTGCCCAGAGGATTTTATTATTGTTCCATCCTTACTTTCACTGCCCAAGGGTTGTGCCAGGCGGATGAATAGTAGCACACATTCATCACATTCATGGGTGAGGAAAAATGACTAGTCACCCCTCCTCCCCACTCTACTCTTAACACCCACCCACCCACTATTCACCCCCCAACCCCAGCACACACTCTCTCTCCCTCTCTTTCTCTCTCTCTCTCTCTCTCTCTCTCTCTCTCTCCCCCTACCTCCTTAAGAAAGTCCTTCTTGTTCGGCCCTCGGCTGGAAACATCCTGGAGAGCTCTGTTTCATCTCTGTAAACTGCAGAGGTCACGCTACTGCGCTGCAAGAAATGTCAACAATCATAACAAGGCTTTCAATCTCGTGCATTGTCTTAAAATCTTAAAACAAGTAAAAAAAACAAAACAATGGAATGGGATAACTTGACTTGTTTTCCATGCAACTTAATGTCACTTGATGCAACCTTCAGTCAAGTGAAATTGCCTTGAATCACAATCTTCCTTCTTTCAAAGCAGTGTAATTTATTTCAAGAGAATTCTTAAAACAAGCAAAACTGCACTGGAAACAAGAGAAGTCACCTCACCCCATAAGCAGATCATACTTTTTCCACATTTTTGTATTTTTATTTTTTGCAAAAATATGATTTTAAGACTGAATATTAGATTAAATGACTTGTTAAGACAGACATTTTTTGCAGTGAGCTATACTCGCTCAGGCCGCCACGGCCCGGTTCACCACATCAAGCCCCCCCCCAGCACTCCACACACACACACTGCACCTTTCAGACAGGAGGCCCTCTGGGAGAGAGGTCAGCCCAGCGGGGCGGGTTGGCTGCTGAGACACGGCGCGACCCTATGAAGTCATGCACTGTGTCGACCGAGGAATGACCAGGGGAAGAGGAAACAACTGACACTGTTTCTTTTTATGTGCTGTCATTCACTGCAATGAGAGAACACCCCCCCCACACACACAACACACACACACACACACACATACACACATGCTGGAGGCGATCAAAGGGGCAAAATGCTGACAAAACAACCCAAAACAGCAGATGCCCTTGAGCTATGTGAACAGCAAGGTACACATGCCAAGTTAGGGGCTGGCTTTTGACATGTAGGAGGGACGTATTGATTCAGAACAAAATGGCTGCAAGGAAACAACCACAGCTAGATGTTAACGGATCTCTCCTGTAGATGGCAGTGTTTCCTTCTTCATCAGTGACGCTCCCTCCCAGAGGAAAATCGGAGAAAAAGCAAAAGTTGCCTCCCCACAATCACCAGGTTGCACTTGTCACTGGGTGGACTGGTGGAACGTCAGGCATCGGAATAATTGGAGAAAATCAAGACATCCAGCGCTGTGAGCTCATCCACATGCTGTCAGAGAAAACACTTAATAGTCAGAGGGCATCGTCACTGTAATCTCTATTACCCCCACGTAGTTCATACTGTTAAACTAATTTGATAATGGCCCATTTAATTAGATGTAAATGATGACACTAGTAGTATTGGACATGTAGAGTGAATCTCACTATAATGTTGTCAGACAACTCTGAACATCAGCAGCTACGCCTCGACAAGAGAGACTGTCCTGCAGCTGGAGGAGCGGGGGTTCAAACCCCCGTGTCAGCAAACAGCCCGCCCTGCTGAAGTGTCCTTGAGCAAAACACACTGAATCTCTGCCAGCTCCAGGAGTGACCTCTGACCTCTGGAGAAGGCAAGCAAAAAGAGAGAATTTGCCTATAGGAAGCAATGAGGCATCACATTATCATTATTTATTATCAAATCCCACCCACTTGGAAGCAGTGACATCAGTATCACGTGATCTACACCAAATTCTGTATAGGGTGAATTAAAAAAAAAAAAAAAAATCTACTGTTCGGTTCCAGCACGGTTCCATTAATAATCCAGGATTAATTCAGGATAGCACAGACATGTATCTGGCTGCATTTGAGTGTTTTTGACTAAAGCAGGCATTTAACATAAAATATCTCTCCCAGTATTATTGTTACATTACCAATATGAAGGCTGGAAGATAAGATTATTATTTCTCCTTGGATGATCATACAGGTTGTGTGTGAACAGAAGAAAAACATTGGTTCCCTTTTTCATTTTCCCATGTTTTTTTCCACTGACCTCGTATTACATGGAGTAGTGAGGTCATGTCTTTGTGTCATGTGTGTCATCATGTACTGTGAAACTCTGTCATCAAGACAAATCCCTGTGCATTTATTATACTTGGCGATTGAAGTAATTCTGATTATGTGGGTTTGAGCAATGTTAAAGCATATCTACTGTATGTAGCCACAGATTAGACTGACCTTTTGCAGCTGTAAAACCCATTATGGGATTTTTTTTAGGCAGACTTCCCCAAAAAAGGGAAACTGCCAGAGACAAATTGTGGGGAGAAGCATGGATGTCATTTTCCTTGTAAGCAAAAATTATGAACATACCTCCCACTTGATTTGAGGGAAAATGCCATTCGTAATTACATCTTGTCTCAAAGAGAATTTTGCAGCGCTCCCTCTTTATCAATTCTAAACAAATCACCCCCTGCCAAAGGACACTGAATGATTAACTGAGCATTTCCTGTGAGACCATGTAGATGGCTTGAAGATTTCACGACCTCAATTATGACTGTTTTAGGCCATTTCTGTCTATCTAACTAACCCTATCTGAAATTTAGGAGGCTGCAAAAAATACTGTCCGCATCCCATGAGCCTTAAAAGGGCACATCAACAGATAACTAAATAACAACATGAAGCCAGCACAAGCTTTTACTTGGCCTCCGCCCAATGTCCTTAACATTTTTCATCGTAAATACTCAATAATACAACAGGCAGAGCTTATTAACAATTTATGTTTTCCATTATAATGTGACGGCAATTCACATTTTGCTTACAGAAATATTCCACAAACATAGAGCAGTGTAGAGGCTCACACACACCCAGTCAAATTTGTATTATGGAACAAAATATATTTTTTATGATGTAATAGACTTCAAAAATATAAATCAACACAACATAGTTAGGAATTATTTCAACTGAGCAGGGTTTTGTAAAATTGTGTAATTCCCTTAAAACTTTTGTTTCAGACACATTCCAGTTGTTACAAAACTAGTGTAACTGTTGTTATACAACATTTACTGCATTATAAAACAGTGTCATTTTACTAGAATATCTATATTACATTGTAAAGCAGTCTCATTTTACTGGTTTTAGCTGCTAACTGCAGTGCAATTTAGAAAACAATCCAGACAGGGCATCACCGTGGCAAAATATCCAAAACTGCTGGAAATGTGCTTAAAAAATGTGAACATGTTCTTGGGGGTGGCTCCCCAAATCTCCATGACAAATTTTGTTTCCTCATCAGTATCAGAATCAATTTATTTGCCAAGAAAAATAAATGTACGTGAATCTGTCTTGGCAATATTGGAGCAGGAATATATTTACAATTCCCTTAGCGACAGTACTGGCATGCAGAGACAACAGAACCTCACACTTGGTGCAGAGGGACACTGTAGGAGACACAGTACAATAGACAGCAGACAATACATATGAATCTATATATAGACAAAAAGTGAATTCAAGCAGCGCGGCATGCAGTAGTTTGCAGCCGGAGGTGAGATTGCATTGCAGTGGATGGAAATGCACAAAATACATTCTGAGCCTTGTGGAGCATGAAAATGGTTCCATCATGACAAACACTGTTGCGTCTTTTTTATTTACAGATATAGATCTTTGAACGTGGCACAAGTTTGAAAAAAAAAAAAAAAAGAGCTTGGGTCAGCGGTTTGGGGCAATTTGTAGATCGCTGGACTCAGTCTGAAGATTTGAACTATTCCTGCTTGAGGTTCAATCAAGCTAATCCTCAAAGAGAGAAACCGATGTTGCACTTGATATCAATTTAATCAAATGTGCATATTTGATGTTTTCCACAGTTAAGAGCGATGAGTGGTGCACTGGAGCATCACTTCGTGGAGTTTGAGGTACCCACGTACTCTTTGAATTACGGCTTTTGAAGCTGATACTACAAAGGAACGTTCCAGAGGAATTTGGTGCATATTTTCCAGGCACTTTCCCTCAACTCCACCTCCACTTTCAGTTTGGCTGACACTCATCCTGAATTAGCATTTTACTCTGCTTCATTATCCAGCCCCAACCTGCCATCATCAGAGCTGCTTTCCCGATGTTCCCACTGAGGTGTGTTACGCCAAAGGAATTCATCAGCAACAGGATCATCCCCAAGGACAATCATGTTTCAGTCCTCAACCCTGGATCATCTATAATTAATAACAACATGGCATTTGATGTAATCCACAAATGCTGTAGCACTTTATGCACACAAGTACATGTAAACAAATGCTAGTGTGTATTGTGCAGTAAATTCCAATCTCAAACTGATCACTCAGGCACTTGTGGCCACTTAGCTTGAATGTTTAGATCAATCACTGGCTTTGTGTTGAGGTTAATTGGAGATTTGAGATAGTAAAACATTACAGTCAATTTCAAGCTGTCATTTGGCAGCATTCCACAACCACATGGGACACCAGCTGAAAAACAGCCCATCCCATGCTCTGCTGGTCATGCTTCATTCATGTCACCCTATTGTTTTGTTCAGAACAAGGCCGACTCAGTGCAGCCCCTAACTTGGCAAGCCCGACTAGAAGGCTTGACACCTGTGAGATCAAACTCCCACTTCAGAGGGAGCCAGGCCAAACCCCTAAATGTATCACATTAGGACAGAGTGGGCATGGCCAAGAAAAAATTCAGGGGTTGGATCCAGGGACACTGTTAGTCTCACCCCTTCTGTCTTTTCCCTGTAGTCTTTTTTTTTTAACATAGAGCATGAAAACATATGCTTGGTTTCTGATCCTTCCAAGGTTGTACAAAGAACGTAATAAGAACTAAAACTTAGAACATAAGAACTAAACTCTCCATTGAAACCCGGATAATGAAAATGTCTTAAGGTTAGCAGCTCTTTAGGGCAGGATGACCAACCTCATTTATTCAATGGCAGGGAAACCCTAGCATAGATTGTTACCTTTAAATGAAAAATTAATTTATGTTAAACATTATTAAACAATTAAATTAGTAAATAAAACGTACAAAGTAAATATCATTTCATTGTTCATTTCAAGTTTTATGGATTATTTTTATGTAGCAGTGGTCAGGGATGAACCTCCATTGTATCGGCAGTGGACCACATGACTGGTTAATATCCAATATTTAATAAAAGGTCAATATTGACCCAATATATCGACAAACCGCTACATCAGTCTAACCCTACTCTCTATGCCTGTTAGCTTTAGTTATCTTACCAGTCTTACCAGAGGGGATAGCCAAAAATCTAGGGGTCAACATAGCTAACATTAAGAAAGGCTAACAGAAATTAAAACAGAAAATAACAGATTTTTATATGAGGTTCACCAACAATCTAAAAATTCTTGTGATGGATGGGAATCTGTGTGTGGAGGATATTAGCCCCACCTACCTTGAATCAAGTAACAGTTGTTTTCCTTGTCAGAGACATAACATTCATACTGGTCTGACTGAGTAACAGTGGTGTGAGAGGATGAGAAAACGAAGAAGAATGGCACTGGAAGTAACCACAGTCACGCTTGAATATTATCATCCTGCAACTCATTTAGGTGAAATGAGATTACGGGGAGAACATCGACAATGTACTGGAACCAGCCATGAGTCAATTAAAGTGTGACAGTCATACCTACCACTTCCCATTTTAATTCTGCGTCCTTACCTAATACAGTTCTGAGACATACACACACACACTCATTAGTTTGCCCGGTGCATAGATTTCCACAGCTAATCCTTTGATCTGGAGCCTTGATTTTTTGGGGAGCTGCTGTGTTCACGGTTGCCTGAGGCTGCATTTGAGTTCTATTATTTATCGCTGAGTGTCACGAGGCCCAGACAGGGAAGGGAAGACGAGGGAAAACAAGGCTCATCCTCCGCTGTTCTTTGATACGCCTCCACAGACAAAACAAGGCAGCGTGGCTCGTGTGCTCAGCGTTAGTGTGACTTAGAGTTGTAATTGGTCTATTTCAGCAAGTCGTCATAATTTAATGAGTAGTCTGCGCCTCATGGTCCGTGGTTTTAAGACCATGGACCAAAAAGAGTTTTGAGATGCCAGTTTCAACGTATGCTTCAACAAAACACAGTCTTCTTCACGAGGGTAATGTTGCAGTGTAGTTAGGCCAGATCTGGTCTACTAAAATATACTCGAAGTACTGATTAATGAACACATACATTTGAACAGTCATATTTAAAGTGATACACTCACTGTAGCCAACTTGATGACTTTGTCACTAGATTTAGTGACTTTTCAGACCCCTCTGGCAACTTTATTTCTCAAAAAGCAACTGGTGACAAATCTAGTGACTTTAAATATGACATGTTTTTATTAATCAGTACTTTGATACAGTATATTTTTGCAGCACAGACAGTAACTGGCCTAACTGGAACCCATTAGCTATTTTTGACCCCTCATACATTTTCATGTCCCTCCAAATTATCCAGAAATATATGTTACATATAAACATATTGTATGTTGATGCAATGTAATTATATCTGAGCCAGGATTTTTTTTTTCATTAATGCATATGTCATGATGATGACAACAACAATAATTGTATTGATTATAATATTGACAACAACAACAACAACAACAATAAAAAATAAAAATGATAATAATACTAATAATAATACATTATAATTCAAAACATTGGTACTTTATAAACAATAACATTTAAATTCAACGATGAGATGACTTAGTACACAGGCTAATTTACAGGAATAAGATTTTATGCGTGCATTTATGAGCACTAGATCCCAACTACTGTAAAACATCAGTAATTAAGAACGAGCCTGTAAGTGAACTTAAAGGAACAGGGAGTTTAGTTCCACAAATAGCCCGTTTTTTGGTGCGCTGTAATCCAGATGTGTCTGGACATAATTATTCTCTGCAGTCTGCAGCACTAATGACCTGGGTTAAGAGAGTAAACAAGTCCTGCGGTGCGCTGACCAAGACAAATGACACATTCCTCTTCCTCCTTAGCCCTCACGCACTTTGCCGTGCATCCAGCTGGGCTTCCACCAGGGACTGCTGCACGTTTTTATGGTCAGGCTTAAATTTTCTGTCTCGTAAAAAGAACGAAAGAATGAGAAGGAGGAGCAGAAGGGATGCTCTAATTATCTAATTGGCCACTTGTGTGTCTTTCCTCTGTGGAAATGGCCTTGTAACGTCTCCATAATGGGTTCGGTCTGACACAGGTGCTTTCCCAGTGCGACTCCGGCCACCAACGCAGACGGAGGAAGGAGAGGTGCTTCATCTTAGTCTTCCTCCCACAGTCACTTACCATTATATAGGCCTACATTTATGGATTGCTTGTTTATTTCTTTTCATTTATCTGTCTTTACAATGCCGCACACCACTATTCTACTGATGTTTTATAATGTTTTTGTTATGATCTATCTATCTATCTATCTATCTATCTATCTATCTATCTATCTATCACCACACTTTTCCATCTCTTTTCTCCATCCACTGGGATTCACAGATTGAAATAATTGCCCCTCATCTGTTCTCTCTTTGCATTTGAATTTAGGTTTTAAAATGGCACCTACTCGTCTCAAGGTTTTCATTTTCTTTGAAGGAAAGAGCTTTAATCATTGATACCGCCTTGTCCTTCAAATTCCACATGTTCTTGTGTGACGGTGATATAGGCCAGGGTGGGAATCTTTACACTCTAAGTTACAGGTTTTTTTTTAATTGCCTAGCAACCAGGTTGGTGGAGTTTGTTTCAGCACAGATGACAAATGACTACCGGTAAGGGAGAAGCAGATGAATAGCGATGCAGCCAGGCTGATGTAGCTAACATCGTGACAGGCGGCCAACAAAAATAAACAAAAGATGTTTAGATTTGGTCGCCCGACAATCTAAAAATACACGAGTGGGAGTCTATAAGTGGGGAATGAGTGTGTAAGACGTTAGCATGTTTTGCTTGATTAGCCCTGCCTCTCTATGTGGATGTGTGCTGTCAAAGCAGATGACAGATGTTTTTTGTGAATCTGGTCCATTGCCATACAATGTATGGACCGATACATTTAGTCAGAGAGAAAGAGGATGTAGACAGAAGAAAGGGAGAGATAAATGGAAAGAGGGGGGGGACGGGGGACAAAGAGAGAGAGACAGTGAAAGAGAGAGAGGAAGGAATAACAAAGCGAGAGAGAGGGAAATAAAGACGGAGGAAGGTGTAGGCGGGTGGAACTCAGCTCCTGACCAGACAGCAGGTCTTTAACGAGGCCTGAAAATATCTCCAGGCGCTTTAATGGGCAGATTTTCCAGGTCTCACAACTCACCCACAGGCACAGTAGTGTAATGTCGGAGCCAAGTGCAGGAGAAAAAAAAAATCCCCTCATATTATAAACTAAATTTGAAGCATGATGTCATTATCTCTGAGCTATGGCCTCATATCAAAGAAAAAGTACTTTGATAAATTACAGGAAAATTGCAAGTCAGAGATTGCCGGGACCAAATTCAGTCGGGGTCGTCAGTCATAGTGGAACTTTAAAATAGACTGTTTTGTGTGACCAGTCGCTGACAAAGAGAGAAGCAGAAATATATATGCACAGCTGATATATTGCTTTTCAGAAGACATGGCACTGGCATCAAACATTTATGCCTCTCCTTGACCAGTCATTTGAAATTCATTACAAAGATATTTTATGTCTAATGCAAAAACGGTGCAATCACTGAAATTTGACCTCGAGCGGGAAAAAAAGAAAACATCACACTGTAGGAAGAATATCCTTATGAGTGATTCTTTTTAGACCAAAATGATTGGTATTGCTGTCATAAGCAGTATATGTATTGGTCAGTACTGTGTCCTGGGCTACTCTCATACTCTCACTCTATGTTTCTCTAATTAAGAAAGTTCAAGACCGCTTATGTGATCTTCTGGCTACTGAACCAGCTCACTGGCTGAAAACGGCTACTGATTCCCAGCCAGAGCGCTTAATGCCGCTGGCCAAGAAAATGATAGAAATCATAATTTATTTTAGAAGTCTAAAATCCCAGCTGTGCAATACATCTCCATGTTTGTCAGCAGCTGGATCTAGTAAGTATTACCATTTCTCAAAGGGGAGAACATAAAGGAGTTACATTAGAGTTGGCACTTATTTTCTTAGTGAAAACAGTATAATTGATTAGATCCATATACCAGGGGATGGTCAACCTCTACCTAGCAAGCTGGGTGAGGTGATAAACAGAGTATGATCACTTATCCAGACAGGAGAGCATTTGGCGCTATAGTGAAATGTGTTTTCCCCACATGCTGTGAAGCAGGATGTAATCATCGTTCACCAGATAAGAATATTTCTAATTCTGTTTCTGTTCAACAACATGAAAGTCATGACAATTCTGCCAACACTTAAGATCTACTGTAATATTTCATAGTACTTATTTTTCTTTGTATCTGGCCTTTATACCCATATTTTTTGATTATTCTGGTGGCAGTATGACATTATTACTAACAATACTATTTCTGAAGTGTTTTATTCACCCCTTGAAACTTGGTATGGTTTAATTTACTTTTTCTGAATGTTGCTTATGAAAAATACCTTCTCTACCTTTTCACCCTAACTCTTTTTTAACCAAGCATCTCTAGCATAAATTACCATTCCAGTAATATGGGTGTATTTGTAAAAGTCTATTGTCATGGCTCTGTGGCTCTGACCCTTCCTCTCTTTACTTTTGGTTACGTATAATATTGCTGCTCTGTGATTTTAAGCTTATTCTACCGTCTCACTTTAGACAAGACACTCTGGGTAACACCATCATCTAAATCCCTAAAATGTTAATGTAACGAAAGCACCAATGTATCTTCTCTTAATTGCTTTGTGAAAATCCAAACTGACACTGTGGTCGTCTGAGTTGTTTAAATGAAACGTCTGACTCGTGTTGCAAGGCTTCCTGTTGAAACCCACTGTGCAGCATGGTTTAGCTAAAGAGACTCCAGTGCCAGCAGCTCGCAGTGCGGTTGCCCGGCAACCAGTCGTATAGTCTCAAATAGTTCAGACAAGAGCTGCAGCCTAGAAAATATAAACCCCCTCTCTTTATATCACCAGGCTGGGAGTTTCCTCGCTGCCCAGTTTTGCCTTCAAAACTGGATTAGTTCATGTCACTTGCTCCCATATATCATGTGAAATCCATAAACGCAGCACTCTGCAATGGATGTAATCACAATGTTAAATCAAATAATTCTGCACTTTCAGCTGCGCAACATTGTTTCATTGTGTTTTTGTATGTTTGTATTTGTTTGTGTGTGCATGTTAAAGTCAAAGGACTCATTAAACCACCGACAGGCTGACCCGGTTGACTCGTCTCCCCTGCCTGTGGTCTTGAATATAGAAATTTAGACAAGTGAGCCTATGTAAGGTTCGGCATCCGTTTGCTAACACGAATATCCCATTCAACACCTGGCAAGATAAACAAAAGTCAGGAAGCGGATATGTTCCGCTTTCTTCATGCGTCACTCCATGCTCGCGCTGCCGCTAGCACGACAGTCCGAGAGCTAGCCAGGGGATTTAACATACCACATAACATTTGGTGGACACTTTCATCCAAAGCGGCTCACAGTACCCACTGAACTCTACGTGACAGGGTTTCGTGGACCGGTTGAGAAGGAGGCCTCCTCTAACCACAGATGGACGGGGGCAACTTCCTGCGCTTCAAGAGGAAAGCCTCTGGAAAGCTGCAGGCCAAGAAGAAGTCTGGTAGAAGGCTGTTTGTTCGCCTTGGATATCTGTGCAGGTTACTGTTGAGTACTGTTAAGTATTTTCATCTTGTAATTCACGCTAGTTTTGTTAAACCAAGTGAAAAAATCTACAGATGGGTAAACATTATGTCACTTGTTTCTAATGCAATTCCACTTGTTTCACGAATTCCTCATTTGTGTGTGTGTGTGTGTGTATCTGATGCAAGAATTTTCTGTTGGATACTGTCAGCTTACCTTGCATCCAAGTGAATATACAGAATCCCGCCACGTATGACGGCAGTTTGACCCTCTTTCTACCCGTGTGCCCTCCGGCAGCCTCATTCATGTGTTGCTTGAGGGAGATGTTTGCATACGGTAACTCTCCTCACAGAGACCGTCTCCCCCGTGTGCCAGTCAGGATGCTTATTTCCATAGCAACCCTATCTCAGAGACAGCTTGAGTGGGGCTTTGAACAGGCAAGCAGGCTGTTGCACCGTCTCTGCCAGTCGCTCTCAACTACGCCTGTTTGATCAAAGGCAAAGAGAGCGCTTTATTAATTAGAACCGCACTTAAATAAAGGCATGATATCTATAATGTCTGAGGATAGTGCAATAAACGTTCAATGCATCTGAAAATGACTGTAGCCCCAGTATATTTCACTCAGTTGTTTTAATGCTTAAAACTGATAAGAGTTGATGCTTTGGTGCCGTGTGTGAGCTCTTTTTTGATTGATTTCCACATCTGAGTTTTGCATGGCGGTAAATTCTCAGACATCTAATGTAGTTAGCTGTGAGATAGACTGTCTAGACAAGTGGATGAGGCGGGTACTGATAGTGTACACAAGGGGGCTGCACACTGCAAAAAATGTCCATCCTAACAAGCCATTTAATCTCATATTCAGTGCTCAAAATCTTATTTTTCTCAAAATAAGTGAGAAAATGTGCGAGATAATTCCACTTGTTTCCAATGCAGTTCTACTAGTTTCAATATCTTGTTAATATCTTGAAAAAAGGCAGAATGAGGTAGATCACTCCACAAGTATCACTAAAATGTCACTTGATTCTAGAAAATTGTTGAAACGAGTTTATTTGCATTGGAAACAGGCGACTTTAATGCTCACTACTGGAGAAAGTGGCTTATTATGATGGATATTCCTCATCCTGCCATATATCTTATGAAGCCACATTATCTGTTTTATGTAAAGTGGACACACACAGCTCTTAAAATGTTGATGCTCATTTTCTCACGATGGAGAAGACCATTTTGGGTCATTTTCCTTTGAAAAACATGGACATGGAGTGGTCAGGACTCCAGTGGTCTGGGGTGTGGCCGCCAGCGCGGAGGAGTTTGTTTTAATATGTCCACTTGGAAAATCCTCAGGGGAAATATCATGGATTCTGCTGCAGATGTTTCAGTGTGTTTGCATGCTTGGAATCGGGGCTAGGCCCTTTGATCTAAACGAAAACGCACCACAGAGGTTTGCAGCGCGGGTGAGTCGAAGCTCTGTTCAGAGAGCGAATCAGAAAGCGTTCCCACCGCCGGATTTTCCCAGGTTCCCCTGCTGAGTCTACCTTCTGTGCTCAGAGACCTGGGAATACCACGGCCCGTCGCCTTGATCCATCTCGGTCTTGGCACCGCCTGCGACCATTTGGCATCTCCGGTGGAAACGCTCTGACTCGGTGCCAGCAGTGGCAGACCACCAATGCCTGCACGCTTCCTCCCACAGAGTTCAATTTTATATCAACTGCGCTCTATCTACAGTCTACAGTTTCACCATTTATTCTCTCTCGAATACAAAATGGTTGAACAGTTAACCAAGCGAGAGTTAATTAACTACAGAAAAACTACACAGATTTTGTTGGCTACGAACAAATCTAATTATCTTTGACCACAATGGGTTTCAATACCTACAGCATCAAGTTCCACAAAAACCTTTTATGACCCAAAGTGCTTCACTGCAAGGCTTTCAGTATAATTCATTCAAGTTTTGTTCTAAAGCAATCTAACCCTATAGTGTCCCCAAATACACAAATGCACAAACAAACAAAAGCTTAAATGCTTGAAATTTGTTTTTTAGACAAATATAAATAGTGAAGTTGATGCCTATGTATGAATTTCTTTCCAAAGCCTTTGCCTTTACATCAAAGCAAAAGGTGGCTACTTTATAAAATCTAAAATATAAGATGGTTTTGATTTGTTTAACACTTTTTTGGTCACAGCATAATTCCATTTGTGTGTCCGAACTTTTGACTGGTAGTGTATATCAAGAGACAGTGTGTGTGTGTGTGTGTGTGTGTGTGTGTGTGAGAGAGAGAGAGAGAGAGAGAGTGTATGGTCCCTGCACAGGATCTCCAGTATGCCCTACTGACCTTGTGAGGCCTGCTGGAGGAGTCTAGTCCCCTGGTAGGTGAGTGTGGGAACCGGCCTGACTGACTTTGCCCTCTGCAGATGTTCCCAAGCTCCAGCTGACTGCTCACACACACACACACACACACACACACACACACACACACACACACACACAGCCCGGCCTCCATTCTGTCCCCCTGGGGACTGACACACGCTTGCTGTGTGAAGTCGGATTTCCACTGTTATCCTAGAAAACCAGTACCTGCAACACCTGCCTGGACCGTCTGCGCTACGCTTGATATACCTTCATGCGTTTACATCAGGGTGAGAAATTACCTGGAAGACTTTTTTCCAGGGGGCGTTTTTTTACTCCCTTGATCAAATTTTTAGGGACATTTTGGTTCTTTTGCCAGATAAAAGACATTTTTATTTTCCGTTGAAAACCCTGTTACCAAAGACCTTCCACTCACTACTTTGATGTTTATTTTCTGTACCACTCTCTTGTCTTTCTCTTGAACTTAATTTCACCAGCACCTACTACATATTGTGTATTTATGAGCCACTGTTCTCCCAGATGGCTACTCATACGTCACTGTTTTACGTGTTTAAGATTTCTCCTTCCTTTCTGCCTTCCATTTTGAAATGCGAGGAGATTTGCTAGATCTGCAACTGTAATTCATTTCAAAAACAGATTATAAATAATCCTAAAATAGTTCTGTCTGATTCTGGCATGATTTTAAGAACTAATTCTCTACTAGGCTGTTCCTCTGTCTTCCCTCACTGAAAGAAAAGCCATCGCTGGGGAAAATAGGGATTCCTCTGATATAGTTCCTCCAACACCTAAAGTTCAGATGGTGACAGTTTTGATGTCATTCTGCTGAAACTAGTCAGAATCAGTCTACAAAATGAAGGCTGACAGTTTTGAGAGGCAAACCTCACTTTGCCAAATCGATCTAAATGCTGTGAGCGCAGGTACCGTCTCCGTCCCATCTGAGACCTCTCAGACAGATAGCGGAGAGCGAGAGACCTCATCAGCTTTCACCCTCGATAATCATCAGGCAGACCCTCGCGTCACACACTGACAGGGTGAAAAGGTTTGATGTTCTCCGCCCTCGGGCAAGTTCACATTCTGAGATGTCTACGGGGGGCTTTTCTGTTGTGTTTTCTTTAAGTGTCGTAAGATGAAAGCGCTGCGCGTTAAATGCACCATTCACATCTTTTACACATAAAACAGCTTCTGACTAACGCTGCCCTGATGTTATTTCCAAATAAAACAGTGAAATAAAACATAACCACAGGCATCTACTGTAGATGCACTATGTTGTAAATCAGGTAGCTGAACTGGGATCTCATTAATTGAAAAGTCCCTCCACATTTGCCACAATAATAACGCAGTTCATCTCTCTCTAGGGTTGTGAGATTTGAGTTAGTAGCACTTCATGCGTCATACAGTGATGTAAAAACCCCAAACACACGAGGAGGTGAGGGCTTTATCAATTAGATGGAATGTAAATAATTGAATTGTGGTTAAAATAATTAAAAACCGACCTGCTTACTAGCGAAGTTGAAAGCAAAGTCAGGACCTCACAAGCTATTTAAGACACCGCGGGCCATGCCTGCTCAGGCTGAACTCACCATGAGCCAAGCACTAAGAAGCCAATAAAAACAGCCTTATTTAAGCCGCAATTACCTGGCGCTATGCTTTTGAAAGCAACCAGTCTCTACGCCCCATCAAGTTCATGTAGTGTTCTGCATGTACAGTATGCAAGCTGCACAAAATCATAGCGTCATAGTATGAAGTCAGTACTTGTTCTTTGCAGGGTCAGTATAAAGTACAGCAGGCCTAGACACAGTTAAAGGGATTACCATTCTCCACACTACTGTGGCACTGTTACCACTTTTAATAATTTATCTAACAATAGATATGGACAGAGAGTCACTGAAAAGTCAGAAAGAGTTGCCAGAAAAGCGTGACACCAGGACAATACGCTGGTCCAAAGATCCATTTTTCATTTGCCATGCCATGATCCGAACCTTGATGACAATGTAATCCCTTGTGGAATGATTCTGTGGACAGCTGGGTAGCTCAGCACATGAAGAGAATATTGCTGCTATCACAGAAAAACTACATGTTTCAAGTACAAGTGTTTTTTTTACTTGAAGTGAAAGTTTACATGGTCATTTTACAAGTGTTATGTGAGTTTCATGACCCTTGGGCTCTTCAAACTTGTGGTATAATTTCAAAAATACATGACCGTCAAGGAGAAAATACACACTGTTTTCATTCCTGAAAAGTTTACTTTTTGGAGATATGTGATTTTTTATCTGACAGCAGCGATACGTTAGTGATCCACAAGTCATATCACACAACCGTAACCTATGCAAGCCAGTACCTGGAGGGGTCAGGAGGCTTTGAGGCTTTGCAGACCTAAGAGTGGGTGGATAAAGTTTTTGATACATGGTGGTTATATATTTAGTGATTCCGTAACAGTTTTATATTAGAATGTTTGATCTTACTGATCTGAGCCAGACTTCAAAGACATTTTTATAAGGAAAGTTTCAGCAGTTGATACGCTATAAAAACCATACAATGCTCTAAATGCCAGATAGTCTCAGGAGAAAAAGAAACTGGGAAACTTGTGCAAACTTTTAGATTGAGGGGTGTGTTTGTGATTTTTACATCAAAGGCTACTCGATTACAACATAGATTGAATTTCCAATTGCAAATCTCTCAGCAGGTTGTGACAAAGGTTTTCATTTGAAAAGAGAAGAGCACCTGCAACAAAGGATAACATCCATTTGCTGAAATGCTTATCTCTACTGTATATCCACCAGAGTTGCATGAAATTGCTGAAAAAACATGATGCAACTGATTTAACGATTGCGATAAGAATTGCAGTACCTGTGGACACAGCTTTTCCACTTGGTTTATATTTCAGTACTTTCAGTACTAAAAATTGGAGGGGGCAAGAAGAATGCCAGTGCTTGGGATTAGCACAAGAATAGGTGGTGCAAGAATAGCCTTCTGTGTTTGGGACACTGTCTTTAACACCTTTCCCTGTTAGAAAAAACTACAGCCTCTTGTGATTTTGAAATTGCAGTAGTCAATATTGCAATTTATTGTGCAGCCCTGATATACACCTTCTCTTGAGATCTGGGGAGCAATTTGGCACAAGACCTTGGATGCTTTCTCAACAAGATCCAGTCTCAGGCAGTGTTTGGAGACATTACAAAGAACAATAGCTGAAACACACTCGGTGGTCTCAGTGGTGCGCTGATGGCAAGAGTTTAGGCTCAAACAATATCAGCAGAGGTGCCGCCTTTAATGTATGGTGGATCCACAGCGATGAACAGGGGTATCACTCTCTTCGTAAAAAAAATAATCCTTTTATTATGGCATTAAAGGCGGGATGTTGTGGTGGTGCCAGAGGTCAGACTTGTGACTGGACGGGTGCCAGTCAAATCCCTGCACCGGCTGAGAAAATCTGGGTGGGGAAAATATTCCTTTGTCCAATACTTGATCATATATGAAAAGCGCTAAGTAGGTAAAGAAATCAGAGCCAAGAGTGTCTCTTTCTCTCTCTTTCTTTCTCTCTGTCTCTCTCCAATTAGGCCACATACACCCCACCCAACATCGTCCTGGCTAAAGATAGGGAGCGACACCTGGACAGGCCCAGCAGTTTCTGTAAGCTCTACTCTGCTGAGAGGGACACAGCTGGTGATTTATGCACTTCAAAGTCAAGCGCTCCCCCTCGGACCAGACAGGCCTTTGTGGATGAAAACCCTACCACAGAACATCAGCTCAATGCCAAAAAATAAAGAAAAAAACCCAACGTCTATTTGCAAGAAAGTGGTACCACTGTGTATAAAAACTGAGTTAGAAAGGGACTGAGCTAGTTAAAATGATTGGCAGCAAAGACAAACACTTGGCATCTGATGTTGTCTTTGGCCTTTCTTGAAAGTAGATGTTGCCCACCATCATGTTTCATGAATGCTGGTATACCCAAACAAACATTGTTCTTTCTCTAAAAAGAGCTTGGCCAGTCTATGTTTATTAGGTTATGTGATGGCAGAGTTTATTTTAGCCTCACTAAGGACTTAATTTGAAATACTTGTCTACATTGTTAACAGGGAAAGGAAGCAGAGAAAAGGCTGAATATGATTGTGCTGGGAGCTCTGCTTTGGTGTGTGTGTCATCTAAAATAAAAAGGATATTTAAGGGTTACCTCTAATTCCTAGTTTGTGCAGTGTGCTAGATCGATTTCAGGTCAAGATAAACAGACATTTGCTTCAGATTAGTGCTGTGCTGATGCTATCAGCACTGAATACGCTGATGCTGGGTGTTCACCAGTGCCTTGCATAATTATGAGGGACGTTTTGTTGAGATTTTCCAGAAGCTGATTTGGAAATGACTGGAAAGTCTGCCCTCTGAGGAGAGAAGCCGCCCCGTGTCGTCAGCCAAGGCTGGTTTCCTAAATTTGTACACCTTCACTACTGGAGCGTAAACTGACCCCGTCTGTTGTGTTTTTTTTTCCCAGTGACCACATCAGTGGAGTAGATTTTAAGAACTGGCCCAGCGGTGCCGCAACATGAATGGGACATTTAGTGAACTGCTGACTGGGACCTGTGTTGCGCCTCACATGTGGTCTGTGACCCTCATTTCAAACAGTGTCTCAAAAGAAAACAGGATGCATAAACCATTTGACTCGGCCCGTTTGTGCGTGTGACTAAAAGTGAGGCCATTTGTAGTGCAGCGGGCAAGTCCAGACTTGTAGAAAAGAAAATAATTAAATGATGGTCTGTGTCTCCTGAGCCTGCTGTGCCTGATCCATGATCTAATGCTCTGCCCTTGAGATGCAGAGCAAACTTTGTACTTTGACTTCCCACACAAACTGTTACATACAATTACTCACCCTTCCACGGAAACCAGCATTCAAGTCTCTCCTCTTACTAACCAAGCTCAATTTAAGTTTTTTTCAGCCAGTAATTCTGCTGTTGTTTCAACACCAATGAGACAATTTCACATCAAGTTATACTGCCCTTAAAAATGGTTCCTCTTAATATTGTCTGGTAATTCTCTGCGTACAGTTTTGACTGTAGGGCATTTTGTAATTTTTGAAAGCTTTGTAGATAACAGTAAAATTTAGTTCTACTAATCTCTTTTATGACTTTTTAATGTGTAACTACTTAACCAGCTCATGCTTGATTAAAAGTTGAAAATGTTATGGCATGTGTAGAGTTCTTTTTTTCTTTTTCCAAATTCCATTCACACTACAGAAATCATTGTAGACAGAAAGTCCTTTTATCTGTCGACCAAAATCCCCCTCCCAAACTTTCACTCCCCTGTAAACCTTTGTAGCGTGAATGCAACTTGAGATTCAGGAAGTTCTTTTTCCCACTACTAAAATAATGCTGCGTAGAAAACTCTAGTTTATATATGGTACCATTTTGGCCTTTCCCCCTAGGAAAGAATAACAAATGGCATTAGATCCCATTAATCTCTGTCTGGTGTGTGACAGAGAGCCCCTGTGTTTAGCTAATGCTCGGATGTAAAGCTAACATGGAGCGGAGGTGAGCCGTCTCCCTCTAAGGACCATGTCCTAATTGGCTGATGTAAATGAGGAAATCACTCTGGTTATTTTTGAAGGGATGTGAAATTGTCAGGGAGGGACATGGAACTAACTTTTTTATTCTCACGGCCACAGTAGCTGATACATCCCAAAATTCATCCGCTACTTTTATATTTCAATTCGATTTTTAGAGAAGGAAAGGATATCCAAATTTACAAATTTACCAGCCAAAGCTAAAATTTAGCAACATACATGGCTGGTGTTCATTTCCCACCCTGGTAGCAAATGTCCAAGTTATTACTTTACAATCAATAAAGAATATAGGGTGGCAGTTGACTGGTGAAACGTGTTTGATGTAAAACTATCAGGAAATTGTGTGTTTCAAGTCACTGATGACTTCATGTTGTTGAGTCATTTTTTAGTTTCTTGTGAACTAGCTGTATAATAACTTGCACACTTATTGTGAAACAAGTAAACATAGATGATGCAGGGACGCCTTTTATCAAAACCAGACCAATGGTGTAGCAGTTTTAGCCGGTTTTTAAACACAATGTGAAGATGCATCGTCCCACTGATTTTCATCAAAATCAGACCAGTGGCGTCTGAGTCATTGCCTGAGATATCACTCAGGCAGCAGACGAACAGACAGCTCGATCCATAAACACATAAAAGTAGTGAAAGTCGGTCTGGGTCTGGTCGGTGCTGTGATTGGGTAGAGGAGAGGGTTCTGGTTTTAGGGACAGCAGGATTTACTGTTGAGCCTAGAGATATAGTGGCACACAGACACACTAACATCCAAATCAGGTTTCTACATAGGTGGTCAGTGTGGCTTAAAGTCCCACTGAAATGAAAAATTACTTTTTTGCCTTTTTAACTCATTCTATCATACCATACACCAATTTGACAAGTTTTTATTTTTAAAATGGTTTTACAACATTTTATTGTATTTTTATATCAAAATCTCATTACTTTTCCTTCCTTAAATCTTTAGTGGTGTCAAAAAGATATAGCTATACTTAGTGAATTATTAACGCTACAAACTTCATATCATCATCTCAACCATCACCTTTATTAGGGTTTTACTGATAAATAAAACCAACATTACTAAAACCAACATGTGATACGTGTGTTGGTTTTATGATTAATCTTCACTGATTGTTCACCAACTGTATCTGAATTTGTCTCAGTAAGCAGACGAATGGCGACTTATCAGTAGGAGGAAGGAAAAGCTCATTCAAACCTACCTACAAAGAACTTCCCTTAACTCACTCCTACCCCATAAATAAACAGAGGGAGTGATAAACTTGATATGAAAGCTAGCAGAAGCCTGCTCCCCTCTGCAGCTTTGACACGCGGGATTCAGGTTTCGTTCATTAACCTTTATAACACTTTGATTAAGCATTGTTTTGAAGAAACTCACCTAATCAGCCAACACCGCTCTCATTTCAGCACTCAACACAGTATGTCTCGCAATAAGGAGGCAATTATGTGTAAGTATGAGTCATACTTTATCATAGACTTACTGGTAAATCTGATTATAAAACAGCATGTAAACACTGGATTCACTTCCACACACTTTAAAATGACCCAACGAGTGCATCTTTTTTTTTTGTCCCAAAGTGCATCATCTCTGTATGTAGTTTTGATTTGTGCCAGGAAGGGGAAAGCGCAGACAGCTCCAGGTAATTCCTCAAGTGTCAGGGAGAGTCTCGTTGTACATCTGTCAGTGTCAGAGCGGCGTGGAGATCTGCGTCCCCCTGGCCACCGTAGGGAGCTCGCACTGAATGATTACCCACGTGCCCCTGGGAGATCATGTGACCTCCGCCGCTCGGGGCCATATGGAGCACGCATCTGTCACCTACGAGCCCGCTACATATCAGTCACCTGCTACGACATCCAGCACTTCATATGCATAAAAAGCTTTGGCATCCGCCGCTCCATCCAGCTGGCAGGCATAGCAGTGTCAAATACCTGAGAAGCGTGTTGATAGGTGAGGATGGTGACTAGCATGCTAAAAGAGCATTGGATTGGCCAAAAAAATATTCTGTTCTGAAGACAAAGTATTATGCAAACCTATTGTGTTGAGCTGAAGAATATATTTAAAGTAATATGTATAGCCTAATTGTCCGTATTATGTCTTTAACCATCCATGTTATATGTTTGTTTTATGTCTGCAACCGTGTAACTGTGCTGCTGCCTGTCTTGGCCAGGACACTCTTGAAAAAGAGATTTTTAATCTCAATGAGACTCCACTCCTGGTTAAATAAAGGTTAAATAAATAAATAAAAAATTTGTATGTGAAGTCCTGTTATTCTTCTATTGTTTGTATCAGTATCTAAAGTTGTACTAGACAACTTTACACGTTGGCGGCCCCAAATAGCAGTGAGAGGCAACTGTTTGAAAAAAAAAAATGAAAATCTGGACTACAGAAATCCTGTAAAATGATGTCAATAAACTGCACAGAGCACACTTTATACCAAAGGAAACCAAAGGGACGAGAGAGGAAAAGATCTAATCTTAATGAGTCCAGTTTTTTCTGGACGGAGCGCTGCTGCTCACTGCTGTTTAGGAGACACTTTGTATTTCACTCTTAAATTTCAATTTGTCACTTTTTGTGGGTGGAGAAGTGCACATACCCGACACCAGAACTTCATTTGGACAAATAGGGTGAATCTACAGCCTCTCAATCAGAGGGGAGGAGGCAGCTCTTCTCTGTTGCAGCCCCAACTGATTTAGGCTGATAAGACGAGTGTATTTTTACATAAAAATCTGTAAATGATCAATATGTCTCTGCACCAAGACACATTCCTATACATGTTTTGCACTGCAATTACAATCATTCTGAATCTGATGTACTGTATCGTGGAGGAAACATTCTCAAAAGACAACTACTTCTATATAAGGTTACAATAGCTTGCCGGCAGTTACTGAAGCCATTACTATACACATAACAGTAAACTGTCACCAATCTTCCTTAGCTGACACACCATTAGCAGGCCTTGTCTATACTACTGCTTAAAATGATCTAACAGGTTTACATTCCCAGTGTGAGTTTATGCTGAAAGACAGGCTTTTTATGCAGAATTCCTGCACGCCTTAACAGCCCGGTCTCACGAAACTTCACGATGTCTTAAAATGCAAATAATGCATAAATATGTTTCCTCACCACAAAAGGAATAACATGGAGGAGACACGACTAGAAACAGGAAGTAGTTTGACAGATGGGAGTATATGTTTGTCTTCAAATCCAGCGACCTGGGTTCAATTCCCGACTTGTGAATTAGCTTTCTACTGCGAGTGAAGTTTTGATTTTCAGCAAAAGTTTTCCTTATTTTATCATGACCAAAACCATACCCTAATTGTTTTAATTGTCTAACCTTAACCGTAACCCATCCTTCACCAAAGTTGTTGTACTTGCAACTTAACTGTTAGCCAACCCTTTCATGTGATGAACAGGTGAAAATGGCTTGTTCAATTTGTGCTATTGTCACATAAATTTTTCGTGGTGGAGGAATAATCTTCTAATAAGAATTTGCGCTCATTTTACAAAATTTTGTGAGACTGTGTTGGCCTGAAACTGGAGCCTAGGCCTCTTTTGTTTTACTCAGAGAAAAGTTTGAATCAAAAAGTCCTTATTCTCTGGAAATGCATTCAACACAACATTTTTTATTATTTTACCTTTCCACAAGGATCGACATTAAAAATAGACCACACTAAAGGCTAACATTTTTTTTTTTTTTTCCTACCTTTTTTTTTTTTACCTGCTTTCTCCTGGTTCGGATTCATCATGACAAACACAAAAGATGTACCTCCTGGGCTTAGCAATAGACACTTCCAGTTAACCGGATGAAACAGGAATCAGTGACTTTTGACCTTGCTTTCTATTAAGGATGCATTCCCCTCATGGCCGTGGGGGCGGCTGGATGTTTGTGAGTCATAGTATCAACTGTGAGAGGCTTGTCAGAGCTCATCAGTCCTGGACCCTCGCTATCCACAATACTGCCAGCATGCTGTGTGTATTGTAGAAGATATGCCATGAGATTAAAGTACCACACGCTATCACTGGGCCAGATGTGCTCGGGGATAAACCGCGGCTCTTAGTCAGATGGCATTTGCTTAGCGATTTAAAAGTGACATGATAGCATTGAAGCAGAGGAGTTGAAAACTTGCCTGACTCAGATCCAGTTTGGTTTCAAAATATGATATCCATTACTTGAAAGAACTAACATCTACTCGTAGAAAATGATTGGTAGGGCAAAAATTGTGGTAGTTTTAAAGGATAATAAGCCACTTAAGTCGTTTGCTGACAAGATGATAAGCTTTTACAAACCGGTTCCTATTGTAAAGATACTGAATGATGAACTCTAAAAAATGATATATAGCATTTTGGAATAAAACTCACTGGTAGATGAACAAACGACACTGATTGACAATGATGACAATGATTACCTGCATGGTGATTTATAGTGATTTAAGTTTCTAGTGATTGATGGTGGTTTAAATGTATTCAGGTATTCTCCTTTGCCCTGGAGTCGTTGTCAGTTTTGTAAAGCTGTTGTGCATATTGGACATTTACTTATTTGATTTATGGCAGGCGCTTTAATGCATGTCATAAAGTTCATAGTCGATGTAAAAACCTTTCATCTCCGTGTGGTAACGTGGAGTGGTTTAATGTTGGACGTAATGAGGAGATGAGGAGAGAAGCGATCATGCAAACTGAAACGGGAGACATCTGTCAAATGGTTTAACCTATATTTAACATGGGCTTCTCCTCTGCTGTGCCGCTTGGTAAACGATTTCCTGACCCATGATTAATACTATACACTGAAGTGGAGGACCTTACATTCCCACCAACAGCAGCCGCTTCTCCAAAAACCGCTGCTGCAGCACCCTATAATTATCAAAACATAACATGCACCCGTCAATTTGGCCTTTCCTTCCATACCCTGAACCAATTAGGGATGCTGGAGATGTCATCTGGATATGGCTGCTGTATTTTCCCCATCACTCAGTGCTCAAAGACCCAGCACGGTTATAAACGACCTCAAGTTGCAATCGATTCCCAGGCCGCATGTCGAAATTTATAGTCACTTGCCGCTTACAGAAGATTGAGGGTTGCAATGCAAGGGCTATGCAACGGCTATAGTGAATCTTTGTATCTTTAAAGATTTCTTCTTCTATATACAACAATGTGGCTTAAAGGAAAATGTGAAAATGCTAGTTTACCTCCACTTTTTGGCTAATTTTCTTGATCACTGGTTTTTAACTAAATAGATAGATAGACAGACAGATAGATAGATAGATAGATAGATAGGTAGATAGATAGACAGACAAGTGGAATAAAAAGAAATGCAAAAGCAACAGACAACTCTGCAGTGATGAATTAGATAAAACACCCAGCTTAGATAAATAATTCCTGTCCGCAGTATATTTGATGAAGTTTCAAACTGAATCGGATCGGTGTGGTGTCAAAGGGATACTTTGACATTTTCAAATGTAGTGTCGTTTTATTCACCAGAAAATGTTTCCATAATTGTCTCTCATTGTCCCTAAAATGGCCTGTTGGCATCATTAGTGTTCCACATTTGAACCAAGGGGCGCAGCTAACCATACGCTTGCAGCAAGCTGTGACCCACGTTTTCAATGGGGACAGGCTAACAGCCACTTTAGGGAAACTGTCTGGAGAATAGATATAAAAACTTAAAAATGGCACAATTTCCCTTCAAAGTCCTGCGTATAACTTGGATTCAAAATGTCACAGCTTTCCTTCTAAGTACCGAAAGGTAACTTGTATTCACATACTGTATCTGAGGACATTGTGTATGCATTTAGCAGCAGTCTAGGAATAGTCTGCAGTAGCAGGGAAATGACAGAGATAAGTGGAAAAACTCAATACCGCTGTTGTTGCTGCCATCCACTAAAGTGCTGGTGGTTGAGATTTGACACAGGGCCAGAGGGATTTTTTAAGCTCTTGGGAACAGACAAGTGTGACAGATGGAGTTTATTCTCTGTATTGTGCAAAACAAACAAGCAAGAAAGCAGCGAACAAACATTCAAGCCTGAATCTGCTCCCTGTGATGCTACTGTAAAATGGAATATGCGATTTCAACCCTTTAAAGGTGACTTTTAATTTCCTTAAAGGGGGATACCACTCAATTTAACAATCTATATGACATTCCTTTGGCCTGAGAGAGTCCAAAATGTATTTGGGAGCATGAGCAACTCTCTCAAAAATCAGCTAAGACTCTCTTGTGTCATGTAATACTGATGTGGAGTACCATTAAGGACTGACTGTATCTAAATGTCACATTGCAGCAGTTTTGACCAGAAATTGCTGTACATTAGTGGGACATCACAGGTTAGTGGGCTTGATAAACTTTTCTTCTTTGGTGTTAAAGGACAGCAGTGATTTTTATGAAAAAACAGCAATGTGTCCTAAACCATGAGAATAAGATACTGAGATGTTAGGTTATATTACATTTAAATTATATATTTTTCACGTCCATAACAAAATAATGACAGATGACTACAAACAGATTTGCAGTAGCAGTAAAGTCACCAATCTGGGGAGTTGAATTTAACTGCTGTAAAACAGAATGTAGCATTTTCAGAACAACCATGTTTCTAATTTCAACATACATTTGTGGTACAATCATAGGCGCCTGAGCAATGGAGCAAGTGGAGCAAATACATCCCCATTATTCAATTAGGGGGAGCAAAGTTATGGTTTTGCTACCCTACTTTTTGTCTTTTTAAAAATAAACTTATCATCATACAGTCCCCGCAATCAGGTGATTATATTTAAGCAGCCTATATCAATGATCATTTCACTATTTTCAGCAACTGACAAAAACAAGTAATAAAAAAATCACACATTTTTGGACCACCCTTTGAGTTGGTTCAGTCGAACCCGTCGCTGATCGTTTGCTACAGCATGCTTTGGCTGTCAATCACAGTCTGTCAATGAATCCACTCAGGAGTCTGTTACAAAGGTAAGAAACATGCCACTTAGCTTAACTGCGATCATTGACTGAAAATAAAACATAGGAAAAGATAGGCTAGCGTATGTTGAATGAACCTGCTTGGCCCACTGACTCCAGCCAAACTTTAAACCAGCTAAAAGTAGGATTGTACTGTCGCCGAAATGCCGAACCGATTTGCGAGTCAACGTTAGCTAACTTTGCCAGCCAATCAAACATGTTTAATATTGTCGGAAGGTAGGTGCGCTCTCTCCAGCACCAAACAGGAAGCAGCAAACCGGGTAGTTACTTTGGTAACGGCCGAAAAAACTCCTCAAATACCATCACACACACATGATAGACGGTGAATTAACAGTGTTATGAGTCGGTGTTTAATTCGGCGTGTATCTGATCCCCCAACCAGCACTTCTTTCAGTGAGAAATCTAATTTTTTAAACGGTTCGCCTCTCATTCCCACGGTCTTCTCCCACTGAAATAGCACAGCTAACCAATGGAGGCTGGTAGCGAGTTGAGGCGACAAAATCCAAAATGTAAAGTTTGTACGGAAATACAGTTTATCTTTATGGATTATATTGATGCCGAATTGACAAGAAGGCTGTCTACATATGACACCTTTTATCTTGTGTTTCTAGAGTTATGTGTTTTTACAGACACGTAAGGAATTGTTAATATGTCATATTTCTTAAAGGGAGTTTGGTGTAATATTTTCCCCGGAGAGCGCAGGGAGCTTCAGTTTAATTCAAACTGCTAATATGTATGTTTTTTTAACGTTTTGTCACCACTACAGAAACACTAGGTAACTGCTAAAGTATGATAAGGTTGTCTGACGTTGACTGCTGTTAGTTATTGGTTTGATTAATGGTTTAATAATGTGTGTTTGTATTGATTACTGACGGTGGCTGATCAGGCTAATTATCAGATAATTGTACTCAGTTTGGCTGTTTCTTGACTTAATCCAAGAGGTTAGGTGGTGCAGAAATGCAGGAAATTTGTTTTAAATTACAATTTTTTTTTCTGGGGGAGCACCCCCAAACCCCCCCGCCAATTATGTATCTTTCCAAGTTTGCTCCCCCATTTTAAAACATAACCAGGCGCCCATGGGTACAATTAAATGCAAGACGTTATTAACAGAATGCATTGTGTCATGCCATGTTAGTGGAAAAAGTTGCTTTGAAAAGTAATTCAAAATGTTCTACTTTGAAAAGTAATACAAATGTGTGATGTCCCGGAAGGCCACACATCTTTTTTATTTCTTCATAAAGGTTTTTGAAAAGTACTGTACTGAAAGGAAATTCATTTCCTTGAATCCTCATTCATTACGTGACCTCTCTTGAGGCTTGGCTCACTGAGTCATCTTAACAGCCGCCTGCCTGGCATTTACAACAAACTTTTGACTATGCTGGATGATGGTCATGAGGGGGAGTAAAGTTAAACAGACAATACAAGCATCCACGCTTTCCCTTGTCAAAAAAAATAAAAATAAAAAATTATTAGGGACAAAGATGTGTGAATACTTCACTGAGGAGCCTCAGAGTGAATAGGATGTTTCAGCTGTTTAGCTATTCAATGGTCAACTCTGCAGTTTAATAGAGGTTCACATGGTGTCTGGTAGTTTAAATCAGTCTTTGCAGGCAGAGATGTGCAGCATGCGAGGATGGTGGAGGTGAGTGTGGAGCTACAATTGTAGAGATGATTAATGTGTTTAAAAAGAGGAAGGAGAAAAGGCAGAAAGACGCTTTTGTGCCACGTACTTGGGTTCAGAGCAAGTGTCAGATTCCAAGAACCTTAAAAGAAAATCTGCGAGATCCTGTTTTGTGATTTAACGACATCTTTGGTGTGAAGCTCTCACTGTTGTGGTGTTTTTGCGCTGCATTTCCCAGAGATCACCTGTCAATCAACCTGTGTGTTCAGTACTTTCATGTCTTTTTCTTTGGATTTTCTGTTGATGAAGTTTTGAGTTTCTGTGGGTGGCGCTCTTTTCTTTGTCTGTTCAGGCATAATGGCTATCGCTGCTCATGCTAACTACCCAGTTCTTCTGCTATTTATTCCAAGCAAACTGCTGTTGCTGCTGCAGGAAATGTAAAACACATCCCTTCCTGTGTGACAGAGGATATTTTCCCAGGAAAGACCTACCAGACACCAGATGTTTAGAACTGCAAATGTAAAAGCTTTCATGAACTGAGTGTAGGATAAATCACTATTGTGTTACAGAATAGCAATTAGCGATACAGAGTAGCAAAATTGACATTTATTCATAGGAAAATGTCACAGGTTATTACTGTAAAAAGTTCTTAAAGTTGAGAGGATTATGGGGAAACCTCTGAGACAACATGAATTAAAAATTATTGTTTTTTGTGTGGTAAGTAGAGACATGCCAATTACAGTATGATGCAATGCAGAAGTCTAGTCTGACTAGTTTCACAATGAGACATGTTTTGATACAGTGGGAGGCAATGAGCAGAGGGGCATCTGGGTGAAGGGTGGAGGTGTCAAGTACTGGATTGTGGCCGTACACACACACACACACACACACACACACACACACACATATACCCACCTAAACACCTACACACTCGCACACACACAAACACACACCAAGAGCCAGACCAACTGCCCATGCTATTTCATATCTTGTGCCAGTGCAATGAGGTTTCCTCTGCAAAGAAACACTGCACCGACTAGGGGAGGGAGTCTGTTTAATATTATAAAAACCACACTGGGAGCCGGCGGGTTTATGCAGTAGCATCTGGCGTCGCCGCGGATGCCTGCCAGGGCGCACATTAGATCAGAATAATTGGCCAGGACAGCAGCGTGAGATGGACAAATGAGAGCCTCCTCCTGGGTGACCTGATGGCCGAGGGGGAGAGCGAACAACGCAGCTCAGTGTCGGGTAGGAAGCTCGTAGAAAAACACAATAGACTTAAGAGACAAGTATCTACTGTGAAGGTTTTATGGTAATGCTTGTGTAATGTTATGTTAAGAATTGGCATGAGGAGATATAGGAGGAGGAGAGAAAAATACAGAGAGAAAAATATGGTAACTCAAACATATACTCACTCATTCACATGCTGTATGCTCACACAAAAGAAAAAAAAAACTAATTACACAGTAATATGGCGATTGAAATTCTCTCTCTCTCTCTCCCTCACACACACACACACACACACACACACACACACTCTTTCACTCACTCACTTGCCCACTCATTCAGAATGTTATCATGCACCATGCCAATAGATAGCATTGTGAGCCAAGTCGTTAATTCTACACCAAATACACTGAAGACGATAAATAAAGAACTGTGGCACTTTGGCAAACTGAAGGTTTCCTGACTTTATTGTTAACACTGCCAACAGGATACAGTTACTGATCTTGATTTATGAGTTATTGGTTTAAATTTATTTGTTTGGGTGTGTATGTTATATATAAAAGCACGTTATCATATGCAAAGCTGCACATTTGTACAGTTATAGACCATTTAGAGCTGCATACACGTACGCACATGCACACACACACACACACACACACACACGGTGGCCTTGTGGTTTGAAGGGCCATCCTGTAACCAGTCAATACCTGCAACAGTGTGAGTGTGTTTATTAATAGCCGTGCGTCCCAACAAAGTGTCCTTAAACAAGATACAGAACCCCTACACACACACACACACACACACACAAGAAGTTCACAAGTTTGATCCCCGCAAGTGTGTGTGTTCATCAGTAACCACAAATGAAGTATGCTGATGAAGTGTCGTTGAGTGAAACACTGAAACCCTACCTGCTCACTCACTGAAAGTCGCTCTGGCTGAGCTAAATGCCTAAAATGTGAATGTAAAATGTTCTGTGCTTTCTCTCTCTGTGAGCCCCGCCCATCTCACATGCTCCCGCCAACGAACCATGAGAGACCAGACAGGATGCAATTAGCACAGGAGTTATATCATTCATTGCATGCACGATTCAATATTCATTCATCAAGGCCCGAGCTCATGGTGAATTAGATGCATTTGAAAATCAATGTGGCGTATTTTTTTGTAGGATTATTGCCAAGATTTAAAAAGCAACAGCTGTTCGAGAGTCAGAGTGTCAACCGTGTGGACACAGGTCGGCTTTTCATTTTTTTTGCCTTAAAGAGATCTAAAATCTTTTTTGTGAGTGAAGAAAGGCAGAAAATCACATTGCTTTGCTTTGATTTCTGACATTTGATTTTTGCCATCTGATTAGTGTTGGGTATTTCTCTGAAGCTCAGTGGGACAAAGTAAATTATATGTGATGTCGTGATGAAAGCAACATCTCTTTGTGAATTTTGATGAAATTATTTTTGTCATGCTTTGAACTTGTGTGAAATCTAAATGTATTCTATTTGAGACATTGAGCAAAAAAAAAGAAAAAGATTATCAAAATTACATTTCAGCTTATGTGTCTTAGCTTAAATGAACTTTGACTTTTCCTGTTAGCTTAATCGGTTCAAAGGAAGTGGTTTGTTTCCTTTGTTCTGTGTTGTGTTATTGGAGACACTTTACTTGAATTGTTGGTTAACTAACTAAAGTGTGTTATAACTAATAATTCAATTAAAATGTTACATCATTATGTGATTAAAATGAGACTTGTTACTCAGCAAGTCCTGAAATGCAGTCCAAGAAAATAACAAATCAATGGATAAATGCTCCGACTTTGCAGCATCATCCATCTCCTTCCATTGCTATGCAGACGATACCCTGTTATACCTCGCAGTAAAACCTGGTGACCCTAACTCCATAGACACTCTAAGCCACGAAGACATCAAATGTTGGATGTCTCAGAACGTTTTGCAACTCAGCAGTGGCAAATTTCAAATCTCATTTGGTCCTCAGAATTCCAGAAATCTTGTTCAAAAGGATCTTGATTGTTTATCCGACAACACAATAGCCAGAAACTTAGGAGTGATTCTTGACAGTGACTTGACTTTTGAAGAGCTGGTAAAGAAAGTAGAGGAGTCTTGCTTCCTATCAAAAATCAAGTCATTTTGAACCTTCACAGATTTAGAGATCCGTCCATTTAGAGATCCATTTACAGCCATCCATACTTTTATCTCATCTTCTTTAGACTACTGCAGCTCAGTCTATTCCTGACTCATTCAAAAGTCACTGTCACATGTCCAGCTTGTTCAAAAAGCATATAGTTATGCTTATAGTTCCCTATGAGTGCAGCTTGAGATCCTCAGGCAGGGAAATTCAGACTATTCCTCAGTGTAAACTCAAGACAACATAATCTTTTAAATCACTTTTTAAAATGCACTTTTATAGACTTGCTTTTATGTATTTTTTTTTGTCTTTCCCACTTTTAAGCTCTTATTGTTTATTTTATTTCATTTCATTTTACTTTGTAAAAAATATGTTTATTATATTTTTGTTTTTATTATGCATTTTACTATTCTTGATTTTATTCCTACCTGTAAAGCACTTTGTAAACTTTGTATTTATACAGTACATAACGCTCTTCTGTTTGATCCTATTTTTATTACATTCCACATATAAATCTGATTAGTAATCACAAACAATATACTGATTTGGCTCCTCATCCTCCCCCTTTGTTCATAGTGCTGACAAGAATATGGTCCACTGATGTTTATCTTTCATAGGGAACCTCTCATCCTCATTTATTTGATAGTTTGCAGGTTTCCCCCCACTTACTGTACTGATATCATAGTGGAAACTACATATCTCCAAATATTACCATTGTTCCTGTTGATGACTCCTTTAAGGATTTTCTACATTGTGCTGTCTTTGAGACTTAGATGTCTCTGAAGTGAAATGGCCTTCTTTATGGAATGTGTTCCTTGTCCAACAGTCCCATGTATACTGTGCCTCCAGTTATAAACTGAAGAATTTATTTCTGACGTTCATTACAATGAAATACATAAACAGTTGTCACAAAAGTAGAGTTAAATAACTTTGGTATACAGAGAATAAAAAACACCCATGACACGATGGCAACATAAAATGAGTAACAATGAAAATGCAGACTAAACCTACTGTACAATGACACATTTAGCAAACAAGGCATTTTGGACTTAATTTTCCCTTTCATTAAACAAATAAATATCCAATATCCACAATCTCAAATGTGCCGAGAACTGCTTGAGGTTATGCATTCCTAAAGCAAGCAGATTTGACACCAGCATGGCTGAGATGGGACATATACAGAGCTGTGTTGAACAACACCCAACTGGTTCTACATGTGCAACTTTCATCTTCTCCTTGAGAATCTTTGGTAGAAAAGCATGATAGTACAGTAAACAAGAACTATAAATGAAATATTTACATATTATACAGTCTCATTAGTAAGGCGGTTCAGCGGTATTGTGGCTGTACTACACCACACATCGAGTTTGTGGGGAAATCAGAGGAGAGCAGCGGAGAACTGCTCATAAAAAAGCACCTTTCCTCCTCTTGATGATAATAATAGAGGAGCAGAGGGAAGAAGGCAGCTGGAGCCAGCTCACTTATAGATAGAAAAAAAGTACTTGAACAAAGAAGCTCCCATTTTCCATGACACTATCAGCCCACATTGGCTGAACTTTAAAAAAAGACCTCAAGAAGAAGAGGCAAAAAAGACCTCCTGAAATGAAAAAATGCCAAATAGAGTTCCTATCTCTGAGAAGCCGCAGAAAAATGTCCTCAGCACACATAGATAATACTGTAGATCCACTCCAGTGAATTCTGTGTGTCTATTAAATGCACTCAAAGTAGACTACAGGTATTCCACAGCAGCCAAATCCATCCGCAAGATTTATTAGGTTCCAGTCTGTTCTGCTTTCATCCAATTAGTGAAAGGACAACAGGATAACCAGACAATCTTGTTAACGGCCAATGGAAATGGATGGGAAATGGCTGAGAGGCCGAGGTTCATTTCTAGCATCCCCTGGGATTCCAGTGACACCAGTTACACAGGTCTGGGATCAGTCCCAGTCATCTTTACACACACAGGCACACTCCTCATGGTGCTCCAAGGGCACATCAGTCATGGACTTCTGCAAGCCTCTTCCACCGCTTCGGTGTTTCAACAGTAGAACCTGCCAGAAACAGGAGGGGAAACCAAAGTGTGAGTTAATTCCTAAACATCAAACACCTAGTGTAATGCTGCTACTGCACAAAGTACGCTCAGTATTCAGGAATTAAGAAAAGAGTGCTTATTTACCTCACTGCCTCACTGCATTTTTGAAATTATAAAATTGTTTTTTACAGGATTCAAGGTTTAAATTACATTAAAAAGGATTAAAGGGAGATTAAATGTTATCCTTAAATTAGTCGGAGTGTTTTTTTTCCATGTCATTTTATGTTTATGTTTGTTTATGTTCAGAGGGTGTCACTTTATTCAAACAACAACTCATTTTTACCTCATGGTATTTCTTGGTGACCCTGGCAGGAACACACTGGCAGTCGTAGCAGCGGTGAGAGCAGCAGGCACAGTTTCCTCCGCAGCGCTTCACCAGGAGGCAGCTGGGCCAGAAAATGGCGTCCGTCCTCTTGAGCTCCTCACGCAAGGAGACGGAGAAGTTGCGTGGAGTGCAGCTGTATAGTCGAACTTCCTCCCTCAACAAATTGAGATCAGTTCCTCCTCAAAGGCATAAAGAAGACATGGTCAAAATTACCTCATGTTGTCAAGTCAAACTTCATAGTTTTCACAGCAAAAAATACCATTCTTACGTCATTTCATTTTGTATTCAGTAATTATCTCTTCTAGTATTCAACTTTTATTTTTATAAACTTATTTTTTCTTAAAACTGCAGAAGGCAACTTTGCACGCTGGCAGCCCCAAATGTCTGAATTTTGCAGACTTCATATAAAAGAAGAAATCATATAAAGCGATGAGATAGGCAAAGAAAAAACTATAACGGTGGTGAGTAGAGATGTTACGATACATTCGGCTAACGATTCGGTTCAATACATGTAGAAAAGTTTTCCGGCCAGTGACCATAACAAACACCAGAACTTCATCTGGGCAAAAAGAACAAATCTATGGTGTCTCAATCCGGGGGGATTGGGACACTCTTCTCTATTGCAGCCCCACTTTGTGATTTTGGCTGATATGATGGGTGTATTTTTACATAAAAATAGTGCTGCTTTAAGCAATACAAACTGGAGAGCTTGGTGAAAATAGCCAGTACTGGTGTGTGCCAAGCGCAACTAACTGCCAATCTTTGATTGGCATGGGGTCAGAAAGGGCATGGTCACCCCCTTGGAGGGCAGTTTGACCTGATGCCCTCTGTGTGCTTCAATGAACTCTGTGTTTCTATTGCAAACTCTGTCTGCAAACCAGTTTTTCCTCTGAGATATTAAAGTTTGACTTGACTTGAAAAGAGTAGCTGTTACATGTTTTTTTTCCGCAGTAGATGTAATCTTGACTCAGTGTACAACCTCTTTACTGCCAAGCTGTAAAAGATGTCCTACCTCTGGCTTTCTTATTATGGATGAAGGACTTCCCCAGCACATGCCACGTGGGTTTGTACAACTCTTCCATATCCAGCTGCCATCTCTCTGGCTCCAGGTACTTCATGACCTCCTCCACTGTACTGAGCCCAGACACAGCGTCCGATAACTCCTCAACACTCTGGAGGGACGGAGGAAGCGCCGCAGGAACCTCAGGCTCTGACACACTCTGCAGAAAACAGATAAAGAGGAGATAGAGTATATCTCTATATATAGAGGATGGGAACAGGGTGGATATTTCTATATACAGGAAGGAGATCGATATAGTGGATATTTCTCTACAGAGTTACAAGAATAAATACAAATGTAAAGGTTATTCGTATTCCTACTTCTGCTTGAGCACAATTTGTTACGTAAAACAAGGGTTTGAAGTCTAGAGAGGTATTTACAGTATTAAATATTTCCGAAATGTTCACACACAGATTGTTGTTGAGCGGCAAATTCTATCTACTTACACCATTTTTCAAGTTGTCAAATGTGATCACATCTCTGTCCCCTTTTCATCACAGTATTTGTCTCCTTACTTCCCATGTGCAGCAGTATTATTTGTTTCAAGTAACTAAGTCTCCAGCCCCACAGCATGCAGTTGCAGAGGAGATTGATACCTGGGGTACTGGTCTTCCCATAAGAGAATTTAAAGGGGCTAATCTGTTAAACCTTTCAGTCCTGTGACGCCGGGGTTTGTCCGACATGTCAACATGTCAGCGCGCTGGTCTCTCTAATCTTGTGTGACTGACAGGTAAAAGGCAACACTGTGACACCTGCAGGGAAATGCAGCTTGCGGAGCATTGAAAACATCGGCTCCTCAGCTGAGTCTCTAAGCCTTTGGAGAGACAGCAATGTTTGAAAGGAAAAAAAAAATGATTCCAGAAAGTATATCTTCCCTTAGATGACTTCTAAGAGAGAATTAGAAATAAATCCAGTAATAGTTGTGGGCAGAAGAGGAACAGCCTTCCCTTCGTAAGTGGCATGAGTTAGAGGTTTGATTCCCCACTTATGCTAAAATGTATGTACTATAAAACAATTTGTACAAAAGCTTTCCATAAACTGGCATATATTATGTTATTTCAAAGTTTTCCTTTAAGATGTTTCATTAATTGTGAATATAATGACGATTTCAAACCATGAAGCCCTAACCCATGATTTGCATGCCATCTAAGGTCAGTACTGAATTCCAGGATCAGACCATCCACAATAATGAAAACAATCCCGGAAAAATACACAGCACTTTCAGCTGAGTCCCAGTAGAGGCAGCAGAGGAATTTAAAGATGGAGAAGGGGGGGATTTCTGCTTAATCAGGCACATGAGATAGGAAATGAATCAGCAAAACAGACCTGCAAGTGGAATGGCACTGTCATGCTGAATAAAAAGCGCAACACAGGAAAACACCATTCTCATTCAGTGACAGCATAATTCCATGTAATATACGCTGAAATTACAGTCAGCATTCCTTCAAAATCCAACTCCGTTCGGAGCTGGCACTGAATGATAAGACTGAGGAAATAAAAGCAATATGAGTGTTTTGCCATGGCTGCACCACAGGGTACAAAAATACAGCTGATGCACAGTCATGTTCATGCTACAGATGTGACTGGCTCTAACGAGGCTGCCTTGCAATAACCACTTCACACTTCACACATTTTAGGGTTTAGCCTATTTTGCATGCCACCTCCTGAGGTAAAAAGGCACAAACGTGAAAGGAATATTAATGGAGAACGGACTGCACATTCCACCATACCACCATACAAGAACACAACTGAGATTAACATGTCACAAAATGCAAGGCGCTGAATGATCCCTTTTCTGAGCAGAGAGCTACATTTCCCTTCAAAACAGTGATTCTTATTACTTCGGCCTTGGCAGTGGCTAACGGTGTGGACTGGAACCCATTAACAGCTTGTGAATGTCGACGGTGCAACACTCCTCCAATTAGCAGCACTCTGCGATGCTCGGCTTCAGATCGAGGAGCCAAGCAATCCTTAAGAGACGGATCAAAATGCTGTGAATAAAGTTATAAGTAGCAGATGAGAGCTCTCGCATAAGGAATTCAGGAACAAAACGGACCACCGTAGATTCTAACTGGCATTAAGTCAGAGGAATTCTCCAGTTTGGCACATACAGACTGGAAGTATAAACACATATGTTTGAACTTTAACAGTACAGGTAGAAAAGAACAACTGTTATGAACCATGGAAATAGAACATAAGTCTTTCAGATTTGTTAAAGACCCAATCCATAATTTATTTGTTAGGAGACAAATTGTAGATTTATGATGTATGATCTTCAAGAGTTTCACTGATAAATAGAAAATAAGCTGTTTAACTTTAGTATTATCCAAAATGCAGGTCTTTTACAGCCTCAAAATATGTGTCAAACAAATTGTTTCCATTTCAGAGTGAAAAAAACATCTTCAATCCAATAGATCAGTGGTTCTCAACGTGGGGTCTGGGGACCACCAGGGGTCCTTGAGGGGGTTCAAGGGGGTCCCCAGCAAATTGATGAATCGTTAAACTTTTACGGCACCATTATTTCATTTACAAGAAGTTAACACAATTAGAGAATGTAGAAGAATGACTGTTTTTATCATAGTTTCACTGTTATCTCTCTACCTACAGTACAGAGAGTCATGGAATTCTGGACAAAATCATATCTAACAATAAAAATATTCTCAGATTTGGTCCGAGAGACAAAATCTCATCAAATGGGGGTCCGTGGCCCTAATGTGTACTAAATTAGGGGTTCTTGATATGAAACAGGTTGAGAATCACTGCAATAGATCACTGAATAAACAAAGCCCCTTTGAGGTGGCAGTGTTTCAATTGGGGGCACCAGACTGCAATTACAAATTTGACCCTTGGAATATAAAAGGACTTACAGTATATGACAGCACAAAATCAGTTTTACATGTATATTGAGAGATTATAACCCATTTTTGTTTTCAGGTTATTTTTTCCCACACGATTAGAAAATGTGCCAGTGATCATTTCTCCCCCCTCTGACATAACTAAAGCATAACTTCTTCTTGCATAGCAACACTGCAGATGCTTTGCTTCATAACTTAAATTTGCATGATCTCATTGCAACTTTTCTTCATTTCTCAGCTGATGCTGAGTGTTTAATCTTAGGGGCAATATCCGGGTGGAAATTAATCTACAGGTATTAAAACCGAACACAGGCTGGCCTCTATTATATTCCCCTGTGTTTCCAGTTGGTTGCAGGTTGTATCAGTCTTTTATTAGGAAAATAGCTTAGCTAGCAGACCGGGACTAGCTGAGAGAATCTGAGTAGAAATGACAGACAGGGCAGTGTGTGCTCAGTGGAGAAGTAATGTGATAGAACTGGGCATCTTAAATATGTGCAGTTATGAAAATTACAATATAACCACATATACATAATATATGCAGCCAGCATTAGAGAATATTTGGCCGGATTGCAGTGTACAATCCTGGTGAAATGACTTGTATGTTTTGAAAAGAACACTTGTCCTTTCACTGTAAAGCATTGGCAAGTGTGTTTTTTCCCTGATGGTGGCTGGTGATAGGCTGGCGGTTTATCTCCCATCACCACCAAGCTCTCTAAACCCCCTGCCCCTCTAGAAAGGACCTAGTTTCCAAGCTGTGATTACCTCGTTTCCAGCTCCCTCTTTGTTCTCACACAGCACAACCACATGGATTTATTTCTGGTAACTAAAATGACAGGTTCATCTAACTATGTTGAGATGACAATTCTGAAATAGCATCTTGGGAGACCTCTGGAAAACAATATCTTCTCTTTCACATGGAGTTGCAAACCACTTCCCTGCACAAGAGAACTTTGAGTAAGCAACAAGGTCTGTTGTGCGTGAAAAAACTTTTTTTTTCTCTCGCTGCACCACACACTGCAATTGAGGTTGGTATAAAAACAGGCCTCCATTTCACCATGCCAACTCTGCGACTCCTGAGCGTCCTCCATGGCTTTGCCAGTCATTACCATCTGCTTACCCTAGGATCCAATCATTGCTTCCTCTGTCCTGTCTCCCTGCATCCCAGTCTCCCCATTCACATTTACATTATAGATTTTCGGCGTTTGGGTGATGCTCTTATCCAGAACGACATACAATGAGTGATTTACAATTTAAGTGTATAAAAATGTCTTCGATTCAATTTTAGAGTATTAAAACATCTTCAATACAATTTGAAAATGTAAAACTTTCTTCGATCCAGTCAAATAAACAAAGCTGGGAGTAGGGAAATCTTGATGCCAAGGTAGCAGTATATATAATTCTGGATTGAGGCCTTGCGGAGACAATGATGTATGCTTTGTTTGTTCTGTTTACCCACAATGCCCACTTCTTAACACCCCTCATTCCCCGTTCAAGAGACTCCTTCTCCTCTGAACCTCGCTGTGTTTTAACAACCTCTTCGCCTCGGCCCTTTAGCTTTTCCAAAATCTCTTCCTGTGAATTACAGACCGGGTCTTATTTTTTCCCCCATTCCATGGAAGTGGTGGAGAGGAATTATTGCTTGTTTAAATATAAACTAAACTGCTTGCCCCCGCATGGCACCAGGTTCCAGTAGCTGCTGGTTTACCACAGAGGAAACAGAGTGCTGCTGTTCTAGCGTGCTCCTCCGCTGTCAGAGGAATGTTCAAAGGGAAGCCAGGCAGAACCCTGAGAGGCCAAAGCTTCCCTCTCCCCTCACGGTTTCCGCAACTTCGAGAGTTGGAATATGAAAGACAAACTGTCTCGTTCTCTTGCTCCATCATACGGTGAGTGGCGACGGATTGGGACAGCAGACTAGAATAGGTTCTTTTTGCTTGAAACTAATCAAATTTGAATTTCTGACCAAACGTTGCGGGCCATGTTAAAGTACAAAACCTAAACTATTTTTGCGAGGTATTTTATGTTTGCAAGCTAAAACAGGTTTTTCTTATTTAACCGTGACCAAAGCCTTTCCCTAGCCTTAACCAAATTGTTTTATTGCCTAAACCTAACCCTAACATTAAGCCTATAACCGTTACCGTTAATCTGTTATAGTTACTGTTCTATCTGGAACAATATATTTTTTAATCTATACCAACATTATAAGACTTGTATTAAACTACCGGATTAAAAAATAAATAAATTACTGAGACACTACATTTTTTACAAGATGTAAAATGCTCCTGGGAACATAATTCACTATATGTAGATGTATAGAAAATGTATGGTTTATTTTTACAGGGGCAGATACAAATATAAGGACACATTGCAACATTATTTATATTGATACGGGAGATTAACTGACCCAGTAACCTTTCCCTTTCAGCTACTAGGTGGCCTTCATGATCTTTGCCAAGCTGCTGCCAAAACATTAGGCTATTATCTACATCATCAATTGTAACTTGAGTAAATTTATCAGCTACCATGCCACAGAAACAAAGTACATAAAATTAGACACTCTTCACTTTCAACACATCTCTATATGTCTAGTTTGGGGCAACACATATTCATGATACATTTCAACATGACATATATGACGAATGAATGATGTGCCAATTAGTGTTGCTATAATAATGTTGCTTTTTCAGAGTGTAAGAAAGAATGTGATAATAATAACCCAAATGAGAACTAAACCTAATAAAAAAAACAACAACTTTTGACTTAAAGACAAAAACAGAAAAAATGTTAAAGCGAGAACAAGAAGCACCATCAGTGACCTCAATTCCCTATTTGTGCTTGTCAGATTTCACAGCGCTGCAGGCCATTAGGGATTAATGAGGGGTAGAGCTGTTTACTTAAAGCAAGTGAACAGAACTACAGCATGACAGGTTAAAACATGGCAGTCGTCGCTTCAGTTTATCTCCGGGCTTTTGTCAGTGAAAGGTGCAGGGGACGAAGGGCTTCTGTGTGTGTGTGTGGTCTCAAGACTGAGGACAGAGAAGCAAGAAAGAGGAGGAGAGCGAGAGATGGGAGAGGGGAGGGATGAAGACAAGGATAGGTATGTATGTAGGCAAAAAACCCTTTTCTACCTTTTTTTTTTTTTTTCTCAAATTGTAGTTTTAGTTATACAAACATTTGTCAGAGGCAGAGCTGCTCCAGAGGCAGAAATAATCTAATTGGTTGAGTTAAACCTCAATAATGGGCGAAACCACAGCTGAATGTTAAACTGAAACCAAGTGAAAAAGGCAAGAGGTAAGAGAGGAGGAAACTATTAGGCTAAATATGAACCCTAATGCTAAGAGGAAAAAAACTAACTAGCCATACTAATAAATTATCTAGATTAGCAAATTAGCCTAACTGACCTTCCAAATTCAAACTAGCCATACTAGCATTTTGCTATCTAGGTAAGCTAGTTATCTAGTCTAAGAATGCCATGGTTCTCGGGTTGCTATGCCTCTAAGAAATGTTTAACTAAAACTCCAAGCTTTTACTGAGTTCTACTTTTGTCACTTAGCACTGCTTTATCACACATTAACATTCTCAGGACGTAAAACTATATATTGCAGTTACTGTTGCTTGACTCTTGCACTCTTTACTGTTGGCTGTTAGTAGCAATGGTTCTATTGTTGCACTCATTGTAAGTCACTGGATAAGAGTATCAGCTAAAAGCCTATAAGGTTAATGTAAATAAGAACAGGGAGGGATGAAGACAAGGACAGATAGATATAGTGAGAAACAGGAAGAAGCAGCAGAAAGAAAGAAGGGCTGTGACTCGGCGCCAGCTGTATTTAAATACAGTATATAGAGTAAAATAGTGCAGCTATCTTTCTGAAATAGGTTACTGTAAAATCTCAAAAAGAGGCTATTACTGTTGGCCTATGTGATGATAAAACCTGAACAGAAAATGAAAGAGATAGAGAGCAGGGCAACAATTTTCACACACAAACCATTTTTATCCCTTAATTCCTGCTATCATTTCAAGGTCTTGAATGAATCCACCAAGGGTCAGCAGACCTCTTGTGAATGACAAGCCACTAGTTTCTCCAGCTCAGTCTCTAACAACACAATCAGTGACACTAAGACACCTCTTCCCTCAAACTCATCTGCCTCATCTGTAGTGTAGTGCAGGTGTCAGATGACACAAAGTGCCCATAACTTCTCCTCAACAATGCTTGAAACGGGGTACATGCACAAACGGATGACTGCAGAACAAAAGACCCCGTTATGTAACAAATAGCAAATTACATAAGCGATCGACTTTATTGTGGTAGGTGCTTTTCTTACTGTCATGTCAACTCCTGAAAGCTAAGGTGGAGGCATTGTACTTCCAAATGGAGATGGAAGCAAAGGAGCGATTATAAAAACACAAAGCAATTAAATGTAATTGTCTGTGTCTTTATTTTTCTGGTTTCAAATCCATTGACAACAAAATTGCATTGTCGCTCACAACATTGGGAACTCACAATGCACATTTTTCAAGTCTCGACACGTAACACTTACCGCAGGCAGAAGGGAGTAGCGGATGCAGAATCCCGGCTCTGAGGGGAAGTACTCGTCGGAGATGAAGCGGATCCTGATCTGACTGCCTTTGGACATGTGACCGGCCGGTGCCGACTGTGACCCGCACCAACGACCCAGGATGGTGTTCTCAATCGGGTCCTCTATCTCCACAAAGTCATACCTAGTAGAGTGCAAGAGGCAAATAAACACAGAGAGAGAGAGTAGGAAGATGAGATTATTTGGCTCAGTGTGTGTGTGGTCCTTAGAACATCACCAGTCATTTTGCCTGCGCCTAAACATTACATTACATTATTATGAGGGCAGCTTTGTTAAACCATAACAAGCTCTTCTCTTCATGAGCTACAAGTTTATCCATCCATCTTTCTCTGTCCTCTGAGGAGGTGCTGTGCTATCACTAAATGGTTTCTAACCGCAGGCTATAATGTCTCAGTAAGGAGAGGTGTATTACTACGTCGGGAGCAGGTTAAGTATCTTGCTCAAGGGTACTTCTGCACGTTATGGACGCAAGGGGGATTGAACCCCGGCCCTCTAGTTGGGTGAATACAGTACATTTTGACACATGCATTTTAGGTGATTTTGATTGTATTTTTCCTTGTTGTAAGTTGTTTGGCTGCTCCTTCTTTGCTTCTTTGCACCAATGAAACAGCACCATAGCAAACATGCATGCTTGCTATGGTGCTGTTTCATTGGCTCGAGACTATCCAGACTATCCAGGGAAATAAAACAACAAATATAACAAATATAAATTAAAAACTAATAAAATAAATATTCTTTAACCGCAGGCTATAATGTCTCAGTAGGGAGAGAAGCGATTCTTTATTATTTATAGCCTGAATTAAAAAAAAAAAAAAAAAAAAATGATGAGCTGAAGATTGAGTTGAGGACTAATCTCAGGTTGGTTGGCAGGGGAGCATTAGCAGCTGCTTTTACTAGTTAGTGATAATGGCTGCTGATGCAGACCCAGGGACAAGCCTACTGCACTAACGTTACATGTTGCATGCATACCTTGTCATTTTGTTGAGATTTAGTTTTTAATTAAACCTTGAGCTCGTTAGTGGTTGACTCTGGGAGGGCTCCAGGCCTATTCTGTAAATCTCATTTTGTAAATCATTACACTGAAATGATCAGCATTTTGTTTGGGAATACGGTTCTAGTCTAAGAAATCAAATGGGTGAAAACAATAGGGAGAAATCTGTGATTGTGTTTTGCATAATGATTTTTATAGCTGAGCATAATGTTGTTTTGTTGCTTGACCTATATTGTCTTGAGTATTCAGAATCCTATTTCCATTTTCACTGTCAAAAACCCCTCTGCGATAAGGATGGAGATAGCCCGTGTAATTGGATTGAATGAGATTTTACATTATTTCTATTTTACTCAATAAGACCAATAAACACTGAAAAATGCTGAAATATAAGAACCTGCTGGGTGAAAACCACATATATGCAAAAAAGTTTGTTTTTCAGGAATAAAGAAAAGATGCCCATGCATTTTTTTAATATTATTATAATAGGCTTTAACCGGTTTCAAGGCCCAAGGGTCATGAAATCCCATGTACGACCGTGTAATCTTTCATTTGAGGTGGTAAGAAGAAAAACACTATAGCATTGCAGTTATGTGTTACTTTTTTGTTTGTTTGTTGGTTGTTGTGGGGATCAAACTTGTGACCCTCTGATTACATGACAGTATCTAACCTCTAGGCCACCCTGCCGCCCCATAATACCAATAAACATTGTAAAGTGCAGGAGCATAAGCAATGGCCGTGCTCCAGGCCTCTTTGATGTGCCAAGGCTAACATCGATCAACCTCAGCACTTAGGAGATACAGTTCAGGAGTTCAGCCCTTATTATTTATACCTGTGTGTGTAACTGGTGGTTGCCGCTGCATTCAATAAAGCCTTGTTTCACAGACTCTTCACTGTCTGGGATTAATCACTTTGCCCTTTGCGTCGACAGGCGCACTAACCTCTCATTCACTGCTGCCAATTCGGATATTTGGCTTTCAAGGACATTGTTTACATTTTGAGCAGACTTGACAGATTCAGTTCAAGCTGGTTTCAATAAAACAACACGGAGGGACACGAGCAAGACTAAAAATGGATTTTCTGTGATGTTAAATAAACTTGGGAGGGAGGGGGGCGACAAATTTCCTTACACCGCTGCCTTTGATTTGGAAAAAAGTTCTGCAGGAAGTTTGTAGGGAGGCACAAACAAACTCTTAATAGGAAAGGCAAAGTTGAAAGTATTTATCGAAAATGGTGTACATACGCAGCATTATAAACTATCACTTCTTAAATGTGCACAAGTAGACCACTAGCTGAGTTCTAAAACGGTGATTGATATGAATGCAAATCACGCTGGTATGAACATGATGGAGGCCAGTGAAGCGGGAGGCTTTCCTCTCTAAAAATCAGCCCTCAGACAGCTCAGGCACTGTGACAGATGGTTCATCAATAATGCAGGACGGCCTGATCATTACACATCGCCATGTGTTCAGAAGCACCATGTTTAACAGCGGTTTCTCAGATTTACAAATGCACTGACATATATACCGTACTGTACCTACAGTCGCTTTGTGAATACAGTCAGAAAGACAGTGGAGCCATGCACGTCACTGTTTGACTGATATATAGGAACTACTATGGTATATATATAATATGGTATTCACAGATTGGGTTACTTTGTGACACATATAGCTAATAATGTTTTGTTTAGTTTTCTTCCTATATAGTATCAATAAGTAGCATATCTACTGCTGAAATGGTGCAGATTAATAACATAAACAGTTCTATCCTTTATATAATCTAAAGAAAGAGGGCGTAAATGCTTCATTGAGAGCAGTCGTGTCTGCAAGCCGTCAAGCACGACTCTGCTGCCATGCCAACCAGCAGCGAGACCAATCCCTCTCCAATATGCCTCTCCTGCAGTGGATTTGGTAAGAATGCTTTTCATTGCGCCACAGACAAACAGAATAGCAGATGAGCGTGTCGACTACAGAGCCTCTCTCTCATCTTAGCGAAGACGACTCGCTCCAGGCTTGCTACCAGTGCTGAGCAACAGCTCTCCCACGGCCTTTGTTTGTTTTATCCCAGGCCATTGCTGTGACTTACAGGACAGGAGATTACAGTCTCGCTTATTCTGCTGTGATGCGAGGGTATCGATAACACTGTGTATGAATTCTTTTGCTCTAACGCGGTTGGGATGAAAGTCTCTGGGAGAATTTGATGAATGAAATTTTCAACGCACATGAAAGATAAAGTAGATATGTAGAATAGGCCAGAGGCCTGGATAGGAATGTCTGTGTTTGTGTATGTGGGGCAGAGAAAGAGAGTGACAGAGAGAGAGTGTGTGAGAAAGAGGGAGAGCGAGAAAGAGAGAGAGAGCGAGAGGAGAGGTAGATAGACTTGTGAATGTGTCTGTTTCTGCTTGTGAGCGCACGCTGCGTTCATCTGTCTGCCAACCCTGCCAACGGTGTGTATCTTGGGATCCGATCAAAACATGTTGGGCCTCGGCCGGGGGGGAGAGTGAAAAATGCGAGCGCTGGAGCGGTAGACGTGGCGATGACTTGTATGACCCTGGAAAAGGATGTTGTTATTGTCTCTCGCCCCTCTCCCCGGGGACGCAGACTAGTGCAGTCTTGTACAAAGGTAGGACGGTACAAAAGTTGTCAATCTGCACCCTGTCCCGCTGTGGAACTTTCCCTCACGGGGCTTCGACAGCAACACTAACCCCATTCGTCAACACACACCCGGCCCACCGTGGAGGTGTGTTGGGGGCTCAAATTACCTGCACTTATAAAGCTTATATAGATCTTTCTTTCTTTCATTCTTTCTTTCTTGCACTCATAGTGTATAACCCAATAGGTTATATAGATAGGAATGGGTAACCTCACCCTTCCTTCCTTCCTTCCTTCATTCCTTCCTTCTTTCCTTCATCCCTCCCTCCCTTCCTTTTTTCCTCCTTTCTTCTTTTCTTCTCTTCATCCCTCCTTCCTTTCTTACAGCTACATTTTAATGCCTTATAATGCCTGCAGCAGCAGGATAAGATTAAATTCCGTGATTGCCAACATTACAAGCAACGTCTCTTTCTTTCTCTACATATTCTTATATGAGTGGAAAGTCCCTCCTCCTTTAATGATTGATTAAAGAGGATACAGATAGAGCCAAACCACATTTGCAATCCACCTCTATCTCCAAAAATCAGAATCACAATCACTTCATCAATGAGAATAAATGTACAGGAATTTGTCTTGGTGACACTGGTGCAGAGGCATATTGACAGCTAACGCAGTACATACTGACACACAATCAGATCCACCTTTATGTTCCTAATAGCTAAGGTTAACTTCCCAAGTGATACATGCTGATCTAGTGTTGTCATGCCCTAGATCTGAACCATGTCAGCTCTCTAGGGAACTGGCGCTGTCATTCACCTTGTCAACCATTAGGGGGCTCTCCAGGAATGACTAGCGAGGTCACCCTCCCCCAGCTCCTCTCCACGGCCTCTGACTGGGCTCCTCCATGCTAACCAGTCAGCTCTGATATATTGACAACAGGGCACTGAGCATAATGCACAGAGGGTAAATCGATTGTTGGGCCTCGGGATCCCCGTTTCAAACGGATGGCAACAGAGACAAAGCAAGGCGGTAATTGAAAGTGGGCCTCTCAAATAAAGTAGACGATGTATGTGAGTGTGTGATTGTATATGTGTGTGTGTGTGTGTGTGTGTGTGTTGCCAGGGTGAGACCTGTGTGTCTTTCGAACAATCACGTGGACAACTAAAAATATCGACTAAATCAGTAAAATATGCCGGCCTGCACCACATCGTCACGGCGTCTTGGGTGAAACAAATCACTCCGCTGCTGGGTTTTCAATATTCACCGGCCGCCACAGCAGACCAAAGGCAATTTCACAAATGGCCACACTTTGACTCTAAATCTTTAAAAATGGACCACAACACGGCCGGGACACACGTCTTTACCCCAAGCGAAGCACGCGTCCAGCATGCCAACTGGGGAAGCCCTCCTTTTGATGAGAGCTGGCCAGGCAAGCAGAGGCAATTCTGAATGAGACACTGCACATTACTACTACTACTGCTGTAGGAGGTGATTCTTCACTTGGCTTTGATGTCAGTGCACACTTGAAATGAATAGATATGTGGTCAGTTTGGACACATGCATACATGGGAAATGTGCAATTGTGGTATGCTGCTGTTGTCTTATTTTTTTGTCTTATGAAGCCAGCATCATGTGTCTAGGACAACATTTCCTTTGGGACAATAAAAGCTATATTTTCTTATCTTCTAAAATATACCTTATAAGCCATTAAATGAATACATCATGTTTTTGGACCTGTGAACTTCAGCCATTGAGTGATGAGAACATAGACACCAAAATCATCCATGTGTCCCCGGTAGAGCATTGGCACCATGCTAACTCTGTGTTGAGTGATAGTTCAATCAGGAGAGACACCACAAAAATATTTAGAAAATTAAAACTGATACATAGTCCAAGCTTTGGCGTTAACCCCGTCATAACAGAACATTTATAAGGGATAAAGCCCTATCAGTCTTATTACTTTGGATAATGCTAGTCGTCAATTATAAGAATTAGCATAGAGTACCAGAGCTAATGATCTATCAGGGACACATTGATGATTTTGGTGTCAGTGCTGTAACAGATAAGTTGACCAATGGGGCCAATCTCTCAAAAAGTATCTATCTATCTATGATGTTCTTACTTGCATATTCCATCTTCAGGGTCCTCCAGACCAAACTTCTCATCAAAGGTAAGCTGGATCCTCATGTTGCCGGTGGCCACTAGTCTCCAGACCAGCACAGTATTCCTGGGATAGGTGTGTGGGAAGTCTGGGCTGTGGACCATTCCCTCTCCGGACACTGTTATGATCTTCTCCTGCTGGGAATCTTGCACTCCTACAAGAGGAAACAAACAGGAAAAAACAAAAATAACGTCAAGCTTGCCTCAAGCAACATCGGTTAAACCTCAACGGGCGGAGCCAAAGAACCATTGTTTTTCAGAGTGCAAGTAAGCTAACTGGCAAACTTAAATGGCAAAGAAGGAACTTTGGTCAAAATGTGTTAAGTGTTACAGTTCATGCCCCATGGTTTATTTGAGAACTTCAGTCTACAGGCTTTGAAATATTATTTGGACAATACTGATCATCAGGTAATCCGATACTATATGAAAAATAATAAATGGTAACCTAATAAACACTTATGAAATGCCCATGCATTGAAATGAGGAAAATTTGTTTTTTATGGTTTGCTTACACAGCAATTTGATTTGTTCAAATCAATTCAATCAGCCTAGGGGGAATCCCTATGCATTATTTGACTTTACGAATGAAAAGGGTTGGCTTGAGAGAAGTTGAACATATGTTATAATCTGGAACTTGTAGTGTAGTGTGTGCTCATCCAAAATACCGACCAGGTGCTTAATATAAAAGGTGTGAAAAAAAGATACCCGCCCACTGGATTGATGCTCCCTTAGTGGTTTATTCAGCAACGTTTTGCCCTCAGCTGGCCTTTACCAGACAAACACTGACACATCCGGCTCCTGTCTGAACAGTTTATCAATATTGTTTTCATTCTTGCACTAAATTGGGGAACAACCATGTCAGACAAATTATGATACAGTGCTACTGAAAGCACCTGCATGTTTCCCTTGGGCTGTGTCTTTGAATGGCCTTTACATCTTCAAGTAACACACACCCCCACACACCCACACACACACACACACACACACACACACACACACACACACACACACACGTAACCTCAAGCTTTTAAAGAAGCCGCTCTATCTGTCTATAAGATTGTCTTCTTTACACAAAACTCTTTCTCTTGCACTGAAAATATGTAATACACAATGGTTATAGATAACATCAATATCTATAATAATCTATGTAAGAATAACATAATATATAACATAAGTCCACAATCAAAAACATGCATATTAGATCACTAATTGCATATAATATTGTCTCTCATGCTTAGCTGTGTGCTGTGATACAACATCTTGACTCCATAAACCTGAAGAATTTAATGTAGGGATCATTAAAAGGAGGGCAGCATGGTGTGTTTTACCAAGCGCTCCTCGCAGGTCGGTCGATGGCCAGTGGGACCAGCGGCCGTGGGGTTTAAATCACAGAGACGATGCTTGTCACTCAGTCCCACGACCCTCCATCAGGCCCTGTCACCCTGAGGAGAGACATGGCCGGGATCCTCCCACCTGAGCCGCCCGACCATCGCCATGACAACAGCCTGAACCAGGCACGTGCAGGGGGGGGGGGGGGGGGGCTCGCGGTGCTAACTTCATATTCATCATGCAAGGAAAAAAAATAGATTTAGTGACTTTATCATAAAAACTATCCAATGAAGATTGTTACCTTTTGTTTAGAGTCTCCAGCTTGTACTATTATGACAGAAATATAATAATACTACTAATACTACAACCAGGGCTGGAGCCTCTATGAGCTAGCCATGAAGCTCAAGGCCTGTGAGGCTGAAAAGGAAGTCCTCCGCCAAGACATGGAGGAGCAGGCCAGTGAGGCCGAGAAGAGTGACCTCCATCAAGAACTGGAGAAGCAGGCCATCAAGTTTGAGGCCTGTGAGGCCGAGAAGAGTGACCTCCGCCAAGAACTGGATGAGCAGGCCATCAAGTTTAAGGCCTGTGAGGCTGAGAAGGAGGCCCTTCGTCAGGAGAAGGAGGAGCAGGTCGTCAAGCTTGAGTTCGAGAATAAAGGCCTTCGCCAAGAAATGGAGCTGATCCAGAGAAAGATGGCACATTGAGCACATTAACACCTGTGCTCTCCCACACACACACACACACACACACACACACACAAACTTACAGACTTTTGTAAATGTGCACATATGCCCCCCACCAAACACACACACACACATACACACACCAACCCCCGTTTACAACCCACCATCCTCCCACACACCCTAACACCCATTTTAAACCCACCCTCCCCACACATACACTAACTTCTATAAAATAAAATATCAATTAAAATAATGCTCTTCCTGTATTGTTTTATTCCTGTAGAGAATTGAAAGTGGCACTGCAGTCAGACAGCTGGACAGAGACAGTGTTGTAGAGAAAATATAGGCTAGCTGTACTGGATCTATAGTTGTTTTAATATTTTTGATGTATTAATTGTTTGTCTGGTTCTGCAATTTAAATGCTGTTGTCAAACTCAAACATGTAAATGGAGCTGCTACACTAGTCTACATTTATCTCATCCTCTGAGAGAGCCAGAGCTGTGTAAAAGAAACTCGGAGCTCAATAAGATCACCTTAAGAAGAATCACATACTTGATTACCCTTTTACTTGATTACTTTTTGTGATTTTCTATTCTCTCTATATTTAGTTGGCTAAGTTATGTTTGTTCATCTCATTTTATTGACAGTGTATACTGTGATTTTTCTACACAGCTTTGATATGACTACTAGTGTTCCACCTGAGTATATACAGTAGATCTACTGTTCCAGTGAAATCATACAGGAAAGCAAGGCCTCCAGAGGTTATCAATAAATTCAATACGGAACGCAATGATGAACAGGCATAGAAAGTATAATATTGTTACTGAATGACACTGAAGAAACTGAATTAGACTTATTACCCAGGTTTGAGCTCTATACACGCACATTTTTTTGTGTTATGGGTCCACAAATTTCTTGTTTAGGGACAGCAAAACCCTCGGGCCGACCCTGGTACCTAAGTAACAAAAGTAAAAGCACTTGTTTTGAAGAACAGTCCCTGTGTTAAATTATTGACGCATTAACTTGTAAGAAATATTTTAATATAGGTCTAACTGCTCCATATACGGTTGGGGAGTTACAACTCTAATAATGCAACAGATTTTATGAGCTTATTGTATGTTTTGCATATAAAACCTTATTCTGCAAAGTAACTAGTAACTCCAGCTGTCGGATAAATGTAGTGGAGGAAAAAGAACAATATTTCCCTCTGAAATGTAATGGATGAAAAGTACAAAGTCTCACAAAATGGAAATACTCAAGTAAAGTGACAGTACCTCAAATTTGTACTTGAGGTACGGCACTTGAGTAAATGTACTTCCTGAAAGAGAAATTTACTTTCATTTAGTTAAATGTGAGTTCAGAATCATAAATAAAACATTAATCGTAGAGTAAGAGTTGGTATCAAAGTTTTGATTTGATTAATCATCCCAGTTATTTTAACCTATTCACAGGTGTTTATGTGACATGTTAGGGTTAACCTGGAAAGGAGGGATGGTTTTTGGTTTTGTTCATCAAATGGAGTGCAGAGAAACTGCAACAACACTAACAGCCCTAACAACACTAAGAAAAAATTAAAAAGTGCCTTCTCGAAAAGTGTCCATGCCACTGAAAGACATACTCTTGCGTAAGGTGTGTGTGAGTGTGTGTGAGAGTGTGTGTGAGTGAGAGAGAGAGAGAGAGAGAGAGTGTGAGTGTGTGTGTGTGTGTTTGTGTGTGACCTAATTCAGCCTAAATTAATATTCACTCCATATATCAGCATACACTTATGCCCCCCAAAGACCAGGTGGCTTCAGGTTGATGCGGGCAGAAGAGGTGCCCCTTTTTCATTTTTTGCCCCTGCCCCTTAGAGAGTCTGTGCACGCCACTGGCCTGAACCCATCCTGACTACAAGACTGATGTTACGCCGTCGGCTCAAAATAATAGATCGGATGTTGATGTATGAGAGAGAGAAATATTAATCATTTGTGCATTTGCAGCAATAAAAGCCTGTGCACAGTGGCATCTTTAAAGGTGCTATATATAGCATTTTTAAACATTATATTGTTGTCAGATTGTGACACCTTGGTATTTATAATTACTGTAAACAAATGAGCGCATGGTGGAGACGATTGGTAGCCTCCATCTCACACTAGTGGTATTGTTAGTGTTATTCTGCCAGTATTTCTCAAAATTAAGACCACATTTTTGGTTCCTGTCACAAAGAGGATGTTGCTACTTGTCCTCCCTCCACCTCCCTGGCACCTTTTTTCTCTTTGGCTTTAAGACGAAGAGATTTCTCCATAGACCTTGAGCAACTATGAAATGTATCGCTCCATTTGTGCTGGAAGAACAGCGCCCTCTTCCTGTTTTGTGCTGTAAAGCAATCCAGCAGATTTCCCACGAAATCCGATCTGGTGACACACAATGTAAAACGCAGCGTAGAGGCCGTTGGAAGCTGCCAACCTTTTTGCGGTGGTTTCGTTTGTTTACAGTAATTACGCTAATGCACCTTTAAAAAGGACGTGTCACTTTGAACACTTCCATGCGTCTTGTTTGGGAAAGCACACATTTGACTCATGTGACTGTGTTGTGATTATCATGCTGTGATGAAAATTTGGCATTCTTTTAAAGAAATTATATTGCTGATACTTGTGCAAGAAAACAAAATAGTTTCAGCCCTTCCCCAGCCTGTCCTCTCAATTTGTTCCAGCAGTATTTCTTTTTGTACCTCTGATGATCATTCAGTATTCATGAGTCAATCCAAAATGTCTAGCTGTCAGAGGAACCAGCAGGGGTTTAATGTGCTTGTGAGATGGAGCGCGCTGCTGGAAGTTTGTTAGTGCATTAAACGGATGAGTAACCATTTCCCCAGTGCAGCTTGTATGGACAAATTTACATTCGAAACACATTCTGAGCTTGATTACTCTTTATTTTGCCATAAATGTGAGTGAGGGATGTGATTCATACCCAGCAGCATGATTCATTGTGAGTTCATTTGCTTTCAATAGAAACAAAAACACAGGCATGCTAAGTTTGCGCCATGTGCTGACCCTGGACAATCTCAAATAACGGCTCCATACCAACTTTGAGTGGCTCAGGATGTTTCCAAGGACAACATCTCAGACCCAGGGAGTGGTCACCGAAAACAAGAGAGAGTGAATCCAACTAAAGCTGGATCTTGTAAATGTTTCAATAGCAATACCAGTTCTGATCATCCAAATTGAATATGAGAATGATTGTTGAATGAAAGAAAAGAGTAAAGTATTATCTACTTAGCTTTTACTACATTTGCTTTTCAGAGTAGAATAAGACCATGCTCAATTGATTTCCTCAGTTAAAATTCCAATAAACTAGAGGAAAACTTGAGTTCTCATTGTAAGAATCCAACACTTTGATCTAATTTCTATAGCATGAAATCAGTACCCATATTAAAAAAGTGGGTATTGTTTTTTGATAACCACTCCTAGATCCAAACAACCTTTTATCTCCTCTAAACCAGCATTTATATCAAGATGTAACTTGATGACAGCCTGGCTTTTTCTCCTGGCACGGGCGACGACGCCATCTATCAAAAATATTAGGCATATAAAACAATGATGACACTGCTTTTTTTTTTTTCAATAACAATTACATCAGATTGCAAATATCACTTTGATGTTTTCATTTAGGACTGGTGGGGAGCCAGGTGGGAACAAGCTGAGTGACAGTGTGCCAGATGCAAAGAAAAACAAAGCCCAGGCATGACTTCTCAATGAACAGGCTCTTTCACAACTCTCAAGAGCTTGGCGTCCAATACAAACTGTCTAACCAAATAAGGGCCACCTTGTTTGGGCAAATCAAGCTTTCGCAAAATGCACTCCTTGCAGACAGAAAATGGACAGTTTATGCAGCATTTGATTGGACAAAAGACCCCTTCAAAGCCGTATACCATTGTCAGAGTGTTCCTTAGCTACGTTCGTTTCACAGAGTAAGAACACCATGATCCTATTCAAATAAATCTACCTGCCTCCTTGTTCCTGCAGTCAACATTTCTTTGATGTCTTTGCAGAAATGACTGAAAAAAAAAAGGGCTGATTGCTCTTCTAATCTGTGGTGCAAGTAGCGGCAGCACACCAGGTTTGATTGACTGTTTTTTGTATCCATTTGCTGGCTCAGGAGGAAACAAGCCGATAGCTTTCATGCTATTAAAGCTTGGCCTTCCATCACAATGACATGTTTTTAATTACATCCCTATTACAGTGGGCTCCAACATATAGGCTCATAAAGAACATAATGATTAATGTGGAATAATATGTGATTCTTTAATATATAGCCCCATATGTACTGTACTGCATGTGAAACAGTAAGTAAACATATGGTATTAATATACAGTAAGTGGCCCAACCAAACCAAAAACTCCTTAAGAAAATACTTGCACAATTATAAATAGATGCATGCTTTTAGGAGCTGTTCCTGAGCATAATTCCTTGGGAAAAATCAGTTAAATGTTGAGTGGAATGCCTCTTTATTAAGGCTGTAATTAAGGGGAGAATGTGAAAGGAAAATCTGAGCTTGCTGTTGCAGAGAAAGGGGGAAAAGAAGAAAAAAAAGGCCTTGACATGAATGAAAGAATTAGGCCCTGATGAAAAGGTATTCCAGAGACCTGCATGGATGAAATCATACTTAATCCAAAAAGTCTGCATATATCCTGTTTAATCCTTACGTACTCATCGCAAGTAATTGCAGTAGGTGGGGGAACAATGTGTTTGCATTCCTCTTCGGTACAGGGTCTTTGTGCGTGAGGTTCAAGAATGAACTATCTAAGTGATTCTTTGCTGTAGGTCTTTTGTTCACTTGCATCAAAGCAGAACCTCCTTAAGAGTACGCTCCTTAAGAATACTTTTGTTGAAAACCTCTATTAGATTAGAAAACAAGATCCACAAGGTCACAAATCAGCCCCCACACTATTGAAACTCTGCCTTCTATTTTCCTGAAGCGTTTGATGATTATTTTTTATACAACACTGCCTTTTCATACTTTTCTCTTTTCAACTTTCCCACTGATAGCCGCCGCTCCCCCCCCCCCCTCATCCAGCCACTGTACTGTAAAATGCACACACACGCTACCAGTCGGGTCTGATTCTGGGCGTAACTTCGACTCGAAAATGACCTCACTCTCGGGGTTAACCAATGTCATCTAATGATCAGAGAAGCGGTCCCCCCAGAGTGAATTACCTCAAACATGACTTTTCCTTGACCTACTTTTTTCCTCTGTAAGGAAAGTAGAGCCGACTATTAAGGGAGGAAGTGAGTCTGAATAAATAGGAGCCTATACAGTGCAGCCATTGTGCTTTGTTCACACGTTAGTGGGTGAACCATTCATGCTGTTAAACATTAACCTTTCACCTGCCGAAACAAAACCGGAGTGTGCATGGACAGACCCATAGAGATGTAGATACTGTTAGAGCACACAGGCATACTACTACTATTACTACTGCTGCTGCTACTACTACTACTAATAATAATAATAAGTAATAATAGTAATAGTAATAATAATTATATGGCACCTCTCTTAACAGAGTTACAAATTAATAAATATATAAATACAAGAATGCACAGGCAAGAAATAGTATGCACGCATACATCCCTTGCACACACACACACACACACCCACACACACATATTCACATGCATACACAGATGAATGTTAATGCATGCATAAAGACAAACAAGCACAGATAAACTAAGTGAAAACAGCACCTTTGTTCAGACTGCTGAATGTTTCTCATGAAACGGGAGAGGGAGGAATGGCTTTGTGTTAGGCTCGCTAAATTCTCCAGTTTTCACATTAAATCATTACAATGTCCCACTACAGCAGCCCTTAAGCTTTGGAGTTTATCTGGTAGTCATACTGCATGATATAGTAGACATAACTTTGGCTTTCTTCTGCAGCACCAGGAACATTTAAGTCAGGCCACACCACTATTCAAACCTGACAAAGAAATAACTATTTCTGGCTGCTTTAAATGTGAGGTCAGACCAGATTCTTTTAGAGGGGTAAAGTCATTATTTTCCATTTCAGTTGGTCCTGACTAAAAAGTAAACCGTACCAAATTGGTATGGATCCCATGCCATAAGGGCCCTATCAAATGGGTGTAGATTACATTGCCATGGGGGTCGTATTTGCTAAGTTGGCCAAATTATTATTTTCACACATTATGGGCTAAAGATTGGTCCAGCACCACACTGTTCTCCCAACAACTTCACACATCAAGGATAACCAGTCACGACAGCCATTTCCTCTCCAATAATCGACAGCCGAGGCGTTGTGACACTAAATCCAAATTGTTTTTAATTTCAGCCCCGTTACCTGCTGATCAAAACCAATACAGGCCCCTGAGCGACAGAGCTGAAGCGGCTTTGGTCAGGTGATGAAACTGTACCCAACAATGAATTCCCTTTTTTTTTGCTGCCTTTTAGGCCCGATGCAATCACTCCCACATCTGGTGCTTATTAAGCCTGTGCAGTGGTTACTACAGGTGCAGTAAATTCCCGACCCTGCTTAGGATATTTATTGCCTTTGGGTTTACAGTCGGTCGTGCAAAAAGAGGCTGAAACACGCCATGGGAATCTTTCATGCCATTAAAAAATAATTTGGCTTCATGGGACCCTTCTGTAGTGATTCAATCTGCCAGGCATATGCTTCCTGGTATCAGACCAAACAGGAAGTGTGACGGGTTTGACACCCAAATTCCCTGCAGAGGTGAGGGCAGAAAGATACCCAGAGCTGGTGATGTACAGATGACTCAGCAAAAAGAGTCACTTTAGATATATATATACATAGCATATATTGCACTTTCCCTTTGCAGTGTATGTGAAGCCCTTTTGTCCCTGTACCCTGTATCATGCATGTATTTGGCAATTAAATTGATTGAATTTGTGTATATACACCATGCCTGCCCGCTCTACACACAGTATACACACAGTATTTAGTCCAGGTTACTGTTCAATCTTTAAACTAGGTAAATATTAAAAAAAAAAATAAAAAAAAAAGACCTGGAGGCTGATATCAAAGCCAATACAGTTTGATTGACAGCATAAGGCAAACCCTATGGCCTTTACTTATCTCAACACATTAGTGATTAGAGAGACCATCCCATGGCAGGTTTGATCCCCGCAAAATACAATGTGTGTCCATCAACAGCCATGTGACCTGCTGAAGTGTCCTTGAGCAAGACAATGAACATTGTAAGTCACACTGGAAAAAGAGTATTGATACTCTTCTTCAATAAGATCAGCTAAATGTCTATAATGTAAAATGTAAATCACAAGTTGTGATTGGCTGGCCAGAGTTATGAGAGACAGTAGTGAAATTAAGAAGCAGCTGGGCTCATTAGAGGAATATTAAATCCAAGAATGGCAAGGCGATACTTGTGTCGTTGTGGAGAACGATCTTCCCAAGTTGTCTTGGGAAGAACAAATTTCTCAAGAACACAATAACAGAGAACGCAACTTTACAGTGTGAGATGCGCTGTGTGCTTGACGTCGCATGTTCAATCAGTTAAGACACACAAGTATTAATTTTCCCAGCTGGTTCCACCGGCACTTTACTACACAATATAGCACCGGTTGGACATGGTGTGTCGCTCTTGCAATGGATCTTGGGACTTCCTATTCATTCTCATCAGCCAAATCAGCATCTGATGCATCCTCTAAACTTTGGGGATCTTTATCCGTCCTCCGTCCCCAGCGTTCTTTTGCTTTGGAATAGTACTTTGACTTCTAGATATTATATCAAATGTGTCATGGAAGACATGCAAGAAGGCATATTGAGACCCATTAAGTCCTTTTAAGGCAAAGCTGGGTAAAACTTCAACAGTTAATGGCGTTCTCAGACACCACAGGAAGCCTCAGGGTTCATTTCCTCTGAATGCTTATTGCATGTGTGTTTTACAGAGAGAGAGAAAAAAGGTGCAAAACTTTATGCTGATACTCTGGAGATTAGACTACAGTACTTGTTGAGCAGAGTACAGCTTTCCCTCCAGTCTATTCTGCCTTTCCCACTCCCTGTCAGCAACAGGTGGGTGATCACGACCTCTTGAAGCCCCTTGAGTGCAGGGTTCAAAGGTCACGTGAAGGTGGAATCTAAGTCCCAGCACTTAGAGGACTGAACCTCTCCAGGTTTCGCTGTGCTGCAATATAATAATAAGATACTTTAATGATCCCTGTAATGAAACGCTCCTTTCTCTTGCCCCCCATCTCAGGGAGGTCAGAACAGGAGGCGGTATGGATGTAGTGCGTTGCTCAAGGACACTTCAGCAGGGCCGATATTTGCCGACATGGGTGCTTGAACCTGGGTTTTCTGGTTGAAGGGTGGTCTCTCTAAATACTGGCCAAACCTGCCGCATCTAACCGGGGCCGGGAATGACGTCTTTTGGCACCTACTGCTGAAGCATGGCAAAACATCTGCAGATCATATCAGATGGCCTAACCTGACACCACACTGAGTAAATGTGTGTGTGTGTGTGTATGGTTGTGTGTCTGTGTCTGTGTGTGTGTATGCACATGTACGTGAAGAGTGAAAGTAAGGAAAGTGATTGTGGGGGAGCAGCTGACACAAACCTGAGTTTGTGTTTCAGAGTTTCTCAAGAAACCTTGGTAACTCTCTAGATTTTTCTCTCTCTCGCTCTCTTGCTTTCTGTCATATTCTGTCTGCAACTTTCCCCCAGAAACTCCAACAGAAGATATTTTGTGCTTTGTAGTCATGATGAACTGATGCAAACTGCTGAGTTTCTATATAACAGTATCTCATATCGGTAGAACTCTTGGCTTAGGTGATAACATTAGACTGCAGTGCTGCAGTAGAAGACAGCATATTATTCAGTTTGAAAACAGGTAAATCAAAGAACATTCACACAGAAATATTAGACTCCATCACTTATAAGACTGCTGAACAGCTGGAAACACCTCTCACTGCATATTGCACTGTGTTTTGCCTTTGCAAGGTAGAACTATATGTAATGTCACAAAATACTGGTATATGCATTATAATAGCGTGATTCGTATGGAAGAATTATGCAAAGGGAGCTTAAACTGTGCTCACAGTTGCTACAAAGCAATTAAAACCCAAACCAACTTACTGTAAATCCCTCCATATAAATAGCCTGTGTTGAATAACATATCCAAAAGAAGGCCTCAATCTCATGACAGATTTCATTTCAATAATTGCTGTGAAATGTGTCACTAACGCAACGCACAGACTGTTATCTGAGAAACGATTACAAAATGTGATAAGGTTTTCCAAAGCCACCTAAGCGGGCTGTTAATGTGAGTGAATGCAGGAGTGCGCGGTCACATGTGCTGCTGTGTGAAAAGGAGACACACCAAAGCTAAATTGAACTCTATCGACAACTCAGGCAGCGACTAAAACTCCACACAAGGGCTTCTCCTCGGGTTACAATGCTTCCCCGGCCCTGAATGATTTCTCCGAGCCTCTGATTAGAGCCCGCACTTGTGTTTGACGTCCTGAAAAAGGAAGATTGTGTGTCAGTGCTTTCACTACAGAGTGTTGACCCTCTGGAATTCTGCCTCCGAGCCTCTGAGCCTGGATTTAGACATGATATCACCACCAAAATCAGGGTTGAAATGGAGGGTAAACCATAAACTAAAATTTAAAGTAGTAATCTGTGACATTTTTATATAGATAAATGTCTGTTTTGCTATACTTTCTGTCCCCCCAACAATGTAACACAATAGTGATTCAACCTATATCCAGTTCATGAAAGCTTTTACATTTTCTTTTTTCTTTTTTACATTTTCTGTTTGCTGCTCTGGTCGGTCTTTCCTGGAAAAAATGCTCTGCCGCGCAGGAAGTGATGCGTTTTAGGTTTCGGGCAGCAGCAACAGCGGTTTGCTTGGAATAAATAGAAGAAGAACTGGGTAGTTCATGGCTGAACAAACAAAGAAAAGAGCGCCAGCTACACAGAAACTCAATCAACAGAAAATTTAAAGAAAAAGACGTTGCAGTACTGGACACACTGCTTGATTGACAAGTGATCTTTGGGAAGTGCAGTGCAGAAACACCACAGGAATGACCCTTTAGCACCAAAGATGTTGCCAAAGAAATTAGAATTAGCGCTTTCTCTACCAAATATTTTGGATTACCACTTTAAATACAAGGGCATAAAAAATAAAATTACATGAATAAATATGTAAGTTCTTAAGATTTTGCAACAATGATAAATTTACTGCAATCAACAATGACGGTAGTTGAATGGAACAGATGCGGTATAGGTACTACAAATGTTTTTTCTTTTTTAAATCTTTTTTTAATCGAGGCCTGCATTGGTGCAGGTGGCCCCACATCAACCTTAATTTCCATGTCAGCTGTCAAACTCTGAATCAATATCAAAGTTAATTCTTGTTCTGTGGATAACTTGATAGTTTGACAAAAAATAAAGGGTTGGGAGATGTTTCTCACAAACACTGGAAGACAGGCATAACCTCTCCGTCTGGCCGGGAACCAGGCGTTGACAGATGAACCATGTCTTTTTTAAACTTCTCTCCACAGCTGTGGACGGCAGCTCCAGGCTCCTTTGTAGTCACATCTGTGAGCCGGACAGCTGGATGTTTGGAGAAAATTACAGTTTGATCTGTGGCGCGCCAGATTGGAAGACAGCTTTGCCTTACCAGCTCCAGATACTGCTATTAAGACTGATTAGAGATCCAGGTTTTGCAATGTAAGTAGCAGAGAGGATTGATAGCCGATCACAGTCCACTTTGTAGCTCCCTGGCTCCAAGACAGAATCACTCAAATCTACAATGAAGAGCTTGGGATAGGTCAATAATGTTTTTAACTAATGACTTCTAAATTGATCTGGGACTCCACAACTCTGTGCTGGAATCTCAGCTAAAGTTTAGGTTGCAACTTGGATAAAGGCCACATTCACACGCTGAGTGAGCTTTGTCTTCACACGTCTTCCTCTCCTTGTACCATTACTGTAATCTTAGTTTAAATGGTGAAAATCCAAGTACTGTAGACCTCCCAACGCTCATTGTACTTAATTTTCTGGCATACTTCATGCCCTTGAAAACATAAAGCATTGTAGCCATTAAGCAACAGCCATCTACAGCACATCAGCAGCCTAGATTAGAAGTAAAAAATAAAAAAACCTGGAGAAAAAGCTGGAGTAGGTTTCGGAGGTTTATTTCACTAACTACGAGGACGTAGAAAAACAGAGCTTCTGAACAACCCTGTAATAAGCGTGGAGCTTTGCAAGCAAATCTGGGTAAAGCTTTCAAAGGTCTGATGAGATTTTCAGCTGCAGCAAATTGAATGATTAATCCAAGGCAGCAGACAAGGAGACAAGTAAAGGAACATTTTAATTGTGGCAGTTTAAGAATAAAACGCTCTGGTCTCTGGCTCTGCCCGCCTTTTTAGAGACTCCTCCAGATACAGATCGATTTCTTTAAGAGGGTTCGCTCTGGATCTCTAATTACTGCCACCCCACCAAGCCCCCGTAACCTTTTGGCCCAGCTGTCTATAGAAGGGGAGCAGCAGTGGACAACCCAGGGTAATGAAAGTATATTCTTTTCAACCCCTATTTACCCAGGGACGGTTTGCTGAGCACAAAGGCTCTTTTCCAGTAACATCCTGTTTCACATTCACATAGATACAAGCCTGTTTCTACCCAGTCCAACCCACGGTTTCTTGCTCTGCTCAAGGGCACCATGACAGCAGTTGTTGAAAGAGGGGGGGGGAGTATGTCTCATTCATTGCCCCGACACAGATTTCCTCCAACCGGACTTGTACCGCTGACCCTCTGGTCAAAAGCTTGCTTCTCTAAAAATTAGGCTACCACTTCCCCAAAAGTGAGTCAGTCCGCTGCTTTCCGTCGTAAATGCCAAAACCAAATTCGTGCCCTCCAAACTCCAGGGGACGATGTCTGCGCATACATCCCATCCTAACAAGTTGCCAAAGGGTTGGCTTTGCTAAACCAAGCAAGTTTGTACCTGGATCTTCAGAGTTGACATGAGTAGTAATTTGAGGATTAGAAAATGGGAAAATTGATGTTTCTGAGGGGAAACGTCTGTAGGCGAGGGCAGTGACTTAGTGTCTGCAGGTTAATTCCCGTAAGAGGGGAATACAATTATTGTATAATTGCACTGTTGCTCACAGAGCTGCTCTCTATGGACCCATTCATCCAAGGGTTTCCAAAGGATTTGTATTTCAATCACTATGGCAGCACCATTTGGACAAATACATTGACGTGTACAATTTTGAACAGCAGAGTTACTAGCATCAAAACTCTGAAGCTGAAATCTTTTGAAGAATTACCTCATCTCACCCTCTCCCCACTGAATAGTATTCTCTCTTCTCTGCTCTAATTACACAATATTATTTTATGGCTTTTCCCTAGCAGTACTATCACACATAATCACTTTATGGTCAAAAGAATATTGTAAGGGCACTATGGCTTTGACCCTTGCACCTCTTTCTATTAGGTTGCTTGTAATTGCGGTAATCTAGGAATTTAAACTTATTCTACTGTTGCATTCTTTGTAAGTCGCTCTTGATAAGAGCATCAACTGTCTAAAATAAAAAAAATAAAATAAAAAAACATGTAAAATGAGATACCATTGGACAGTTTTCAGCAGAAGGATGCATTAAAATATCACAAAACATAGTGAGAAAAAAGCAAATAGGGTAACCAAAATTTGTTTTGCATAAGATTCTAGTGATCAGATCATGGTAATTGTTCAGTACCAGCATTTCTCTATATGCAGCCTAATAATCAGGTAATAGAACTAATTTACTCATATTTCAAATGAACACACCTCATATAAACACCTCAAACAACTAAAATAAAAACCTGTAGGCTGTAATATCTTTGAAAATTCAAAGTGATAATGATTTACTCACATATAAACACTTAACCCAGTGCTGTAGAGCGTGGGGTTTGGTACCTTATCCATTTGCACTCTACATGTAAACGTAACCCATCAAGCTGTTAGTCCCTTACTGCACATGGTAAACTTTATTAAGTCCCTTTAAGCACCTGACCTGCAATTAACCCTAATGATGTGAACTTCAACCCACCTTTACACCCAGCCACCAACACACACACATACATTATTCACCATGACTAATATCTGCTGGGGACTGGTGTCATGTCACCAAAGTGAGTGGGTCTCATTTTTATGTGCTTGTTTGGGGGAATGGGTTGAGAAATGACAAAAAGTGGTTAAACGCTAAACACTCAGCATCCAGTTTGCCTTTTTAATAGGCCAGGCTGCACAGGTCATTAAGCCTCCGACTGTCACCCATTCGTCAAAAGGCCTTCCAGCGCTCGTCTCCTCACTCTGGCTGCTCATAAAAGAGCCGCTCAATCACGTGTGTCCGCTTGCCTCCAAACATAACCCCGCCGTATGAGGCAAACCTTATCGGGGAAACATAATCAAGAGATGGAGCTATACTGCCAGCCGCTAAAAGCTTTATATTATCTTTAGAAACAATGAATATTCATGCGGCTGCATTTAAGGAACAATAGCTGTCTAATTACCTCCCAAGATGAATGGTTATGAAACAGATGCTTCTCTCTCTGATGCACTTTCAAAGTGGATATGTGCATCTGGGTGAAATACTTCTACTTTCTTAAAATGCAAAGCTCTTCTCGAGAGGTGAATGAGGACAGCGACCCCCAAGTTACCCCTTCCATGGAGAAACAGTTACAGCCCTGAAGCTACAGTGGCAATTAACTGTAAAAAAAACAAAAAACAACAACACAGGACACAACTACCAAATCCTCTTTGGTGAATTTTCCTTTTCGTCAACATTTCAGATGAGTGCATATAAGGGAGAGAAGATGGGAGAGAGATTAGTAGACTCACATCAGTCAGTAATTAAATCTGTATGCAACGTTACTTACATAGAGATGTTATGACCCCTGTAGTACTTTATACACTGTCCTAAAGGCTGAAACTGATTGTCTTGTTGACCATTATGAAAAACATCCTGGGGGGTTGTTTATCTGTGTGTGCAGAGCTGAGAAGGAGGGATCCTTTAGGACAAAAGTTATGTGAGGAATCCATAAAAAATGGAATACAATTTATATTGCCCTAAGAAAATACAATGTAGACGGATCCATTATAGTACTGTCTTAGTGATATATTATTCCCCATTCTGAATGGAAGAGACAAGCAGAGCTTTGTGAGACTGATTATTAGAGCCATACCACTGCAAAGACTTGATTCACTCAATATGGTAAACTTCATGTCTAGAGAATTTTGATTACAAAATGCCATAAATCCATTTGGGGAAAAAAAACATCATAACCTGAAGTTCATCATTCAGTATCTCTAGGATAAAGAGGATCCAATTTGTTAGAATTTTGTCAACCAAGGTCTAAATTCAGCTGCTATCCTCAAAAAAGTATCATCATTTGTTTAATTTTTTTCACTATCAATCATTTTTTTAGGGCAAATGTTCATTTTTTCAAATTGCAGTTATCTTATTTTGGAATTAAACTCCTCTCTCTCATACACTGCCTTGTTTTAATGCTGCAGGACCCCATTATTTTGAATGCAAGTGATCTCATTATTAAGATTTGTATTTCTGGATAAGATATTTGGACAAGAAATGCTTGTGTTATGGACATTTCCCCCAGGCTTCAGTGCTATCTTGAAATGTAATGGCATGTCAGAAATCTAATCATTTTAATATATGCAGCTGGATGAACCTAATGTAGATTTCAACCGCGCTATTCTCATCAAACGGGAAACATTTTTGTATCAGTAAATAAAAAATCCTTCGCAAGAGCAGTTTGATGGATTGACTCTACTCAGCATAATGGAAATGTTGGCACCGACGGAGCGGTGAAGAATTTTTCAAGTCCAAAGCATGCATACAGACATGTCAATGATCTGCCTGAGAAAATCCATCACCATGAGCATCTGATGCATTGCAACCTGCGCCAGAAACAAGCCAACTCAGTGACCCGCTTTAAATCTCGACTAAGGCCTGTCAACAGGTGTGAAGGGAGACAAAGTGTAGAACAAACTTTGGCTGTCAGGGCATAAAATGAAAGATAGAGTTTGACAAATAGAGTAGTGCATGACAGATCTGCCTTGTCAATGGCGTCTCATTAGTTGGCGTGGTTCCGGGGCCATTTTAATGCCGGCGTCTGTAAAAGCTCTAATTAGAAACAGCTGAACAGATGTAAGATGCCGAGAAAGAAGGAGGAGGAGGGGGGCTTAACACCTTTGCCGCTAACTGGTTGGTAACCTGTCATACTCCTGTTACAGAGTCTCTCAGTCTCTCTATATTATGCATTCACAAGGCCTCCTTTCAAGCTGTTATCGCACGATCTTTCCCTATGAATGAGAAAATGGAGTGAAAGAGTCTTGAGGAGCCAGAACTGGGGTGTGACGTACACAGTGAGAATATTCAACAATCTGATCAGTCGTTTTCATACAGCTTTAAAGCGGTATTCCATAAGATCCTCAGTGGGTTTTTTTTTAAATTTTTGTGACATCTTTGGTGCCAGGCAGTCATTGCTGTGGTGTTTCTGCGCTGCACTTTCCAGACATCACCTGTCAATCAAACAGTGTTGCCAGTACTGTGACGCCTTTACAAAACAGGGGAAAAAGGAGAATGGAACGCCAATAGCAAAATGAAGATGCAAGGGAAATAATAGCGTCGTCAAAAGCACGTAATAAGAGCAATGGAGAATAAAAGAACATGTCAGACCAAGTGAAAAGCCAGTGGAAAAAAAGATTTTAAGATTTTCAACTGATTTGGCTGGTCTGATGCTTTGGGAAACATTAATCCACAGTCTCCCTGCAGCCATGGCAAAAGCATGCACCAAATGGCATATATTATGTTACTTCCAGCTCTAAGCTTGTTTGACATCCTCTGATTACACCACCTACTCGCTGTGTGTAATTCTAGATCGTACTTATATTTGCTCGCATTTATGCCACATGACTGGATTTGTCATAAGTTGTACGCCTCTTGGTACTGAGCCATGCCGTATCTGGGCAGGGAGCCCTCTCCTCTCCACACCTCTGTACCAACTGCTTAATCACAACCAGAATCTGAATCCCTTTTAATCATCAAGTACAATACATGTACAGAGATTTGTCATGGCAACATGTGTGCAGAGACGTATCAACAATTTATAGAATCTCGCAGTACATGTTGAGACATCGGTACAAGGGCATCGGCACCTCACATACAGTGCAGGACGTATAGACATTACAGAGTTTGTATCAGTTCTTATAGATTCATTCATCATGAGGGTTTCCTCCAGGAACAACTGGGAATGAAAGGAAAGAGCACAAGTAAAGGTCTTGTCATACTTTTTGAAACTGTACAGTAAAAAAATCTAATCTGAGGTAGATCTGAACAATTAATAAAAGAAAAATCACAATCGCATTATGAACTTCTGCAATTTCCAAATCGCAGAGGCAGCAATTAATTGCTTAAGAGAGGGGCATCAAAACTGGATTTCTAGACAAGGTGTTTTAGAGCTTCAGGTAATCTTTGGTTCATGAATCAAGTACAATATTGGTGAAAACCTTTCATCATACTCACTTTTCTTTAAACAATTTTAAAGTTCTGAAAAGATTCTGACAAGAAAAACTTGCAATTAAGAGTTTTTTCTCAATATCTTTCAGCCCTAATCCGAGGGTTATTATAGTATGTCGTCCCCCCTGGTCAACTAGATTACATTTTAGTAATTTAGCGGTGACTCTTGGGCAAAGTGACTAACAAGTGCAACAGTAGAGTAAATTCCCAGATCACCAACATTACAAGCAACCGGTAGTGAGGAGTGTCAGGGTCAGAGCCGCAGCTCTCAGACAGAAAGTGAAACAGCTATTCCAGTGCTGTAGAATGATCATGTATTATTGAGAAGCTGCCTTGAGAACCAGGGAGAAAAGGTAATTTCTCTTTTATTTTGTTAAGAGAGATTGGAGATTGCTGCAGATCCTGCTTGGTATGCAGACAGCAACACACACACACACACACACACATATGACGCACAGTTGCTGGAATCATTCTAGTCAGACATAAGACCTAATAGCTAATGTGCATTTTCATTCCATTTGGGCCGTAGAAATGGATACCCTCCCATGGGGAACCAAGTGTAAGCATGCCGCGGCTGAGCGTATCCAGTCTGCACCGAATACCTATTTGTGCTTTGGGAAAAGCCATACATTCTCAAAATAGTATGTGTGATTGGGTTACCGTCTCTGTATGCCAGTGGCATAGCGTCGTATATCACGTCTCACCATGTGCGAGGTGACATAATCCAGCTAGCATGGGACGGCGCTGCACCGATGATTACTGGGACAGGTGCGTTTTTTATTTCCACCCCCCTAAATGCATTAGAGCTGGGATATTTCACATCTCCATTTAATAGTTTCTGGTTCTTTTCTCACTCTCCTCAGATGGCACATAAAGAAGACACAGTGGGGGTTTGATTTCCATGGGCATGCATGAGTTATGAGTTAGTCTTGTGAGTAATTTAAGCAATATGAACTGAAAACAAGAAAAATGTCTCCATATAGACTCGGAGTGGATGAATGTTTGAGTGTAGTTGCACCTCCATGGCGCACTGTGTGCTACATGAACAACACATGCAGCAAAAACCACATCCATTAAAGATGTACAGTAGTTCAGCTATGCATGAATAATAATCGGATGAGCTCCATCCAACCAACCCCAACGTCCCAGTAGCATCTCTAACCTGCAGCATATGTGGCTAAACTGCAAAAAATATCCATCCTAACAAGTGATTTATTCTTGTATTGAGTCAAGAAATCTATTTATCTTAGATTAAGTGAAAATATATCTCAATGGGGTGAAATTTTATTTTATGACATAAGACTACAAGATTAAAGGACTTGTTAAGATGGATATCTTTTGCAGTATAGACATGTGAAGACACCTGATATGACGTATTAGTCCAGTTCCAGAGGAGCCTTTCTCCTTTTCAGAGCTGTTGCAGTTTGACAAGGCACAAAAATAAATGACACACTAGTATTTAACATTGTTACTATTGAACAATGTCACATAAAGCAAAGTTTGAACATATCATAAGAGGTGGCACAACTGGGCATGCTCCAAAAAGCATGCAATCTGCTTCAATGCACTAGCTGATAATTGCTCACTTATTACTTATTCTCGAGTAAACACTGATGTTTTGAGGTCAGCAGATCAGACTGTGACATATCTTCCTTTTATTTTCATGTTATCTGCTGAAACCAGGAATTCATATCTATAACTGCACTGAGGTGTCAATTGTGGTCTGGTTTTCTAAATTGCATGAGACTGATCACGCCTCAGTAACTCTCATCACTGCTTTCCAAAATTAGCTATGGCTAATGATGGTGCTTGATAACTGTGAAATGTCTCTGCTGTATCGAATGAATCTAGTAGCTCGGTTTCACACATGAGGAAAACTTCAAATCATGATGGAGAGGGAGGAGAAATCTTTAAGTGAAATCAGATGAGTTTGTTTGTGAAAAAATGCCTGACCTTCGAGCTGGTGTCTTTCTTGCTATCAAGCCCTAAATGTTGTTACATTGTCTACACTGTTTCCTGTGGAATTTTGGGAGTAAATACTGGAGACATGAAACTGAAACACTATTTTATTGTTTTTTATTGAGCAACAGTCCCACAAACAGCTGCCTGAGATCCATTTTGGTCATTTTGTGGTTACAACGGTTAACATATTAAGACATATAAAAACATATAAAAACTAAAAATGTGCTTTCTTTGTTATTGTGATATTGAAACATTATGTCACTCCAAATCTCGATGTACATAACCTAATGGAATGCAATGTGACATATCATTGCTGTCAGGCGAAAACCTTGTATCTCCCAAATGTCAACTTTTCAGGAACTAGGAAAACAACCTTGTTTTTAGCTTGGAGACAATGCATTTTTGACATTGTCTATAAGCCCAAGAGGTCAGAGAATTTTCCCAACAGAGAGGACCATGTAATCCTACGGAAGCAGAATTCTGAGTTTAAAGTCAGAACTCTGAGATTAAAGTCAGAATTCTGAGATGAATCTCAGAATTCCGACGTTATTCTCAGAATCCAAATACATTTTTCACGTGGCCCTAATCTTCTTCCATATAATGCTTCCGTTGAAGTAAAAATAACCAAAATTGGAATTACAAGGTTTTCACACATAATCAGCGATATGCCATTTGGTGCATTGGTGGATGCTTTTTTTTTTTTGGGTGGCCCCAGCAGGAAACCAGCCCCTTCACTTGTCCATGTTAGTGCCCATTGAACCACACCGGACGAGTGCTACCATCAACTTCACCTAGAGAGAAGAAGAAACTGGGTCTATCATAGAAGACGCAGCTGCGCGACTCTTCAGCACTCGTTCTGGGTCAAGCTCCTTGTCAGTCAACTGCAAGGTGACGCCCAAGCCCAGTGAGTTGGAGGAGGAGTGTCATTACAAGACACTTTGAAATACCTCTCTGATAGGAGGTGATGACATCTGCCAAGCTATGCAGACATGCCCTCCAGAGACGGTAACCAAGGTCAACTCATCACACTGCCAAGATTTTTAGTCCAATGGAATTCCAGTTGCCTCAAGACAGCCAATACCCACAGGACATCTTAGGTCCGTATAAGAGCAGCAGAGCGCTGGCAGTGTTTCAATCCTCAGAGGCTCTCGTTGATCCAATTGTATTATTAATGGAGGCTTCTATTTGAGAGGGAATCAGTTTTTAAACCACAGGAATGCTAATCTTCCTGAGATCCAACCTGCCAACATTTAGATATCAACATCAGTTTCCAGAGCTCCCATCATTTTTTTGAACACTTCAAAATATAATTTATGATAAGCTAGTTTTTGTTAATAGTAATAATAATAATAAAATATATAGCTTCACTTGCCTTGACATGCTCAGTTTTCAATGCAAAATATACATAAACTGTCTTACTAATTGAGCTTTTGATGTATACCTCAATGCACGTTTGAGCATTTTAATGTACATGATTGTGAGGATAAGAAGTTGAAGCATATTCATGGCAGTTCAGGGTATGTCTACTGTATAAACTGCATAACTACAGTTATGTTATTGTTCTTTTGTCTTATCTGAGGTGAAAATTACATGTGAATTTCATGACCCTTGGGCCCATGAAACCTGCTAAAACACTATTTCAAAAACACATGAGAAAATAAGCAAAATTGCCTTTGTGCAAATACAGTTTTTGGCCCACAGCAGCAATATGTCAATGTGAGGATGAGCAAAAAGTGTGTGAGGACAATAATCAGCATATCCGAGGCTGTGCCAGTCCTGCAGAGAAACAAAGGGAGCTGAGGAAATGATGCTACCCCCCAGTGAATGACAGGTATTTGTTCTGACAGGTAATCCTGACTTTAGGCAGACATACCCCACCCTTCGTGTCTAGACTGCACCGGGCAGACACTTTCCTCTCCCTGTCAAAGTAAATGTTAGCACTAGGGCTATTTACAGTGCCTTGTTTAGAAGGCTAAATTTATGTGTTTGTCTCCTCTGGGAGTCTTAGAGGCATGGATGCACACTCTACTCACAATTGCTTGAGTTTTTTGTTTGTTTTGTCGTTTTTTTTTTTAGTCTGCTTCATGTGTGAGTTTCTTTGCTCTGTGCCAGTTAGTCAGACTGTAGCTACTGTACTTGAGTCACTGTGCACAGGCAGCTGATAACATTCATTGAGTTCTTCCTCTAAGGAAGCTAAATTGCTGTTCTATTTGAGTAATTTCATTTTACAGATAAGGAAACAAAGCCGCATTAAATGATCGAAATTTAATCTGCATCTATTTGGCTTGCAGCGGAAAGAGGTAATGTAAAATCTTTATGCCTGCTGATGCAATAGCTGCTTTTCAACAGAGGAAATATTTACAATGAAATGTTGACAAAGCCAAAGCTCGACACCAGCCTGGTGTTGTCATTCGAAATACCACTGCAAAGCTGATGGTGCAACCCACTGACATTCCTTATCCACAAACTGGAAATAGTTCAGGAAGTGGGTTTCTTATTGGAGAACAGCAGATGGAGGCGGGACAATGAAACCACTAAAGAGGCTGTACTGATGAGAAATTGAAAGAGGAGAAACAAATAACATCCCAACAGAGATATGAGCATGCTGCCTCTTATTTTTAACCATTATTTGTCCAGTGAATGTTTGCTGAGCATGAATGTGCTTCCTCAGCAACACCGCTTTCCATTCATACTGTTTCAGACACACCTGGTGGCTGTTCAGAACACCCAACACAGTCTTCTGCTGCTGGCCACTGAGCAGCTTGGGGGTTAAGTGCCTTGCTCAAGGGCGCGTCAGTGGGAGCTGTAGAGATATGGGAGTGCATTCATTCACTTTTCCTGCCCAGATTTTCCCGTCCGGTCCGATGATTCAAACTGTAAACTTTCCAGTCACAAGCCTGCTTCTGTACACTTTACCATAGCACCCAACACAGTCCCACAAAATTGTGAAATGAGCACCAACTCTGAAATGCAGATTACATGTTGTGGACACGAATAGCGTGAAGATTACGTTCCTCCACCGCAAAAAGATTATGTGACAATAGCTAAAATGGGACACTGCATTTTCACATGCTTGTCGTGAAAATGTAATGGTTAAGTTTAGACATGTAAAACAACTTCACTTAAGGTTAGGGTTAAGGTTAGACAACTAAAGCAATTTGGTTAAGGTTAGGGTAAAGTTTTGGTAATTGTTTAATAAGAAAAACCTCCGCAACCTCACCTTCCACCGCACTATTTCAATGTCAAATTACTGGCTGTTCCTAGTCGTGTCTCTTCCACGTAATCCTTTTGTGGTGTGGTAATGTACTTCTCTCACTTTTCATGCATGGAACATGTTATTTGCATTTTAAGACATCATGCTCTCCGTGCTCATTTCACAAACTTTTGTGAGACCGGGCTGCTACCGCCGCCCTGTCGCCGACTTCAGGACCGCTCTGACCAAAGCATTCACTGTCAGTGCAAAGAAAACTCTGCTGACGTTGATTTGGCGGGGCAAAGGACAGACTCGGTGGCTGTGGAGAGCGCGTCTCCTTCGGTAGAGCTTAAACCTGTGACCCAGATCCCTTGAAAACTCACTCGGCTGCTTGGGGGGGAGAATGTACACTCGCTGCCCGAAATGACAAACAGCAGGCAGGCGGTGGCATGCTTTGCTTGCCAAATACAGCACTCCACGTTCAAATAGTGCTGACAGGGAAAACATAGACACTGTTATCCAGGGTCCCCCACTCTGGAGTTAGATGTTGAGGGGAAAAACTACTCCTGCCAGGAGACATAGACCTGCCTGTGTTCAGTGGTGGAGGTGAGGGGGAACTATCCAGAAGGTTCATACAGCTGCTATCCTGAAAAACCACATAACTGCAGATTTGGGGATTTTCTATTCCTTACTTAAATTGAAAGTTTACATGGGAATTTATGTGTTTAGTGAGTTTCATGACAGATGGGCCCACGAAGCCTCTTAAAAAGCCATTGTGCAAATTCAAAAATATATTGGCATCATTCAGAAAATAACAAATCTGTTTTACCTTTCTGAAAAACCTACTCTCTTCAGATAATGTGGTTTTCGCCTGACAATAGTGATATACTCAGTGTAATTGTTGGCCTCTGAGTTTTTGGTTCCCACTGAGTTCAGTGAACATTCAAGTCATCCATTTTCTTTGATGGGTTTAATTCAGCCAAGCATACCGGCCGCTATTGCACTGCCCACTACATTGATTAACTGCATATTGCTGCATTCATTTTCAAACATATCCATCAAAGCACAGCTTCTTCTAACTGGAAGCAAGCTTTCCCAGGGACGCAGGCTCAGGAAACATCTGACCTGTATTAAAGAATGAATGGAGATTCCAAGTCCTGCTAGTTTTGTTTCACCAGTTTTACAGCCGTATCGTAATTTCAAATTAAAACATAAAGTTAAGTACTATGGAAACCACTTAACACAACATAGTGGTAACGTGAGTGCCAGCTGGCCATGCTGGTAGCTGCCTGCAGAGGAGGCTTGCAGCTATATAAACCACTCTGGTTGGTCCAGCCAGGAGAAGTTGGGTAACAATTGGCTGACAGGGAGAGACGTTGGTTCCTAAACTGAACAAAACACTAAAACATGTTGATGGTGGCTATCTTGTATGATTTTAGCTGAGTTTGTATGTATGCAACATAATACTTGTTTCACAAAACTCTGGAGTAAAATCATAGACTACTATGTGCTTTTAATATGTGCGTTCAGTCATACATCATGTGAATGTTTGATTTAAGTGTTCTATTGCAGTCACACATTATGTGAGTGTGTGATGTACATGCGTCACAGTACACCTAACCAGGCCACCCACTCTCCCATTATTAAATTTCCGTCATAAACTGTTTATTTGTCTGCATCATAATCTCATGAATGCACAATGCACCTCAGTATCCTCAAACCCCCATGTATGTATACGTGGAAAACTACACATTAGCCCCATTGGCCTGTGAGCCCTATAAACCCCACTCCTCCCCCTAATCTCGTAATCTTTAGAGGAACAGCAGCCTCTGTGATCGTTGGCAGATCTAGCGCGTTCCTTGCCTTCCTCCAGCGGTGCTGAGGGGGGGGTTACGTGGGAATATCCGCAGGTAATCCGCATCTTCTACAAATATCTTCAGCCGGATTCCTTTAATAAGATCTCGGCCTGTGCTTATGGGTGGGCTAGGCTAGGTGGTGGCGAAAACATGGCCTTCTACGGCAAAGAGAAGCCAGACCACTTAACTGTGAGAAGTGATTTCAAGAGGCGGCCCCTGAGATGCCCTGTTTGATTGGGAAGCTGAGATCTATCTGTAGCTGGAGATGCAGTGTTATAGCTGACTGCTCTGCCAGCAACTCACCGCCTAATGGAAAAAGACATTGTAAACACTGTAGCATGACATGAACAAATGCTATCCCAGTGTAATGAAACAAGCCTATAGTCCATTGTGTAATAAGCTAGACAGACAAGACAAGGTGCAGTGCATAGTTTTATTGTGATATGCGTGAGCATATCTTGTTGGACAGGAGTACCAATAACACTGATTGTAATGTGAGCTTTCTATAAAAACACCTTACTATATCAAGTGCCCAGATAGTTTATAAGAGGGTTTATCTTACTATATGAAGATTGCATTGCCTTTGCACTGTGATGTATAGCAATTAAAGTCAATAAAAATCATCATGAAATTCTGTGAAATGAGCGCAATGTCTTTAAATACAAATAACATCCTCTGTGCACTGAAAGTGAGAGGAACACGTGTGGTGGAAAGTAAGAGTGTGGAGGTTGGAGTGGTGGATAGGTGGATACATTTTCCTTCAACTCCAGTGACCAGGGTTCAATTTCCGACTCATGCAAAGAATTTTTATACCGCAAATGAAGTTTTCATTTTCAGCAAAAGTTTTTCCTATTAACCATGACCAAAACACAGACACGTGACAAACACGTGAAAATGGCGTGTCCGATTCGTGCTATTGTCACATAATCCTTTCATGGTGGAGGAACATAATCTTCACATTATTTGTGACCACAACAGAGTTTGTGCTAATTTCACAATTTTTTTTGAGCCTCTTTTGCCCAAATCATTTATAGTGTCAGATGATTGTTACTCTGCACTGCACTGGCCCTCTGGCCTCGGCGGGAGACAAAACCCCTCAGATAGCTATCTATAGAGTCATCAGCCACCTCTTGCCAAGTTTAATACGACCGGGGACCGTAACTCTCCAGGCAACTACTACTAAACATGCCAGACAGGTCTGGCTCTCTCCCCTCCTCCAGATCAATATCAAATCGTCTCAGAGCATCAGCAATCAAGCGTGCCAGAACGGTGCGCACTCAGACACTCCAGTCAAAGGTTACAGCCAGCCAGGCCAGCTTAGTTCTCAGCCGTGTGACCGCTGTTTTAAAGAGTTCTTTGACGGTTTAACATGCTCGCACCCCACCCATCTACCCTCTCTCCCACCCACCCTCTCTCTCTCTTCTCTCCTCTCCTCCCCTCCCCTCTCTTCCCCGTTGTTTTCCTTTCTCAGCCGTCCTGATTAAACCTGGAGATCCCGACGGGAGGCTCTGATTTCCCGGCCCCCACTGTTGCTGCAGTGAAGTCAGCGCTGCATGTCCTCACACAGGGCCAAGCCCACCGGCTCCAGCAGACTGAGTGCTGAATGTAGCATGACGAGTATACTGTCCATCGGATACGTCTTCCCTTTTGTACTGTATTCTATGTGATGTCCTGTTGTCCTTTTACACTGTGTGCTAGTGTGAAACTCTCTAAGCTGTTCATATGCCTGTGCACCAGTTTTACCAAGACACATTTTGGACCATTTATTGTACTTAGCTATTAAAATAATTCTGATTCTGATTGTAACAATCTCTTACGGTTGCTCTTTTATAGTGGAGGAATGAGCTGAAGCTGAGCCAATACCAATACCAATAGAAAAAGACAATACCAATACGGGAGCCACTTAATATGCTGGTAGATATGAAAATGAGGTGTCACACACAAATTACTCACTATAGCGCACAACACTGAACGCTCCCTCAACCTTCCCTCAACCTTCCCTCAACCTTTCACCTTCCTCCCATCATACAGACCCTGGATCTGAAAAAAAGCAAAAGCTCGTTTGGGCAAGAGCTTTGTGCCCTCTGCCATCACAGCGCTCAACAAACTGGTTCAGTAACACCATGGACTACTTTTGGCAAAATTGCCTTTGTAGTGCCAATATGTCTCCATCTCTGTGTGCTGCAAACTGTTAATGTCTAGTATTACTGTTCTCTGTTGCATTCCATATTCGTTCTTTAATGTTTCCATATGCAGGCAGTGAAAACAGTGTGCAGTAAAAAAAAAAAGAAAAAGAAAACTCTGCTTGTAGTTTGTCACAAGAACAGTCTAATTATAAGCAACAGCCTAATGGCTGCAATAAAGAGATCTTGAAAACCATTTGTATTCATGTAAACCTAATAAACTGGGTTAATTAAGAAAAAAGCATGAGAGCACAAATCGGTGAATCAAAGACTTATGAATAAGTTACATAATTTGCTGTTCATTAGGCTATAGAGGGGTCGCATGCAGCCTACTGCTTGTGTCACACGCGCGCGTAAACGCACACATACAGACACATACACACACGCCTTACAATAACAAACAGCTTGATTGCCAAATTGCCCATGATGCCCAGAAATCATTTGGGGGTAATTATTTACTTACCATCGTCCAACTTATGTTAGGGACACCATATACTTTCTTTTGACTAACTGGGGATGTGCCTTTAAACACTGAAAAAAATATTTTTTTGAATTCGATAGTGCAATTCAGCGGAGTTCAGAGGGTAAGCAAATTACATCGCCCGGAGCGACTACCTCTGCATGAATGGAGCCTTTTTATGATCATAGAGGAAACTTCTCCCGGGGGACATGAAATTTCAGAGGGTTTTCCCCCTTAAACATACACGGGTACACTTTAAAGGTAAAGGGTAATTTCCACTTCCTATCCTGGATAATGCTGTTTGAACTGAATAAAACGCTCTCATTCATTGCAGTTTAAACTCAAGCAAGATGTGCATTTTTTTTTTCAGAGGAGGTTTGAGCCCTGAAAGAATAAGCAATGCGTGGAGGGGATGTAAGAAATTCCCAAGCAGTTTATGTTCAACTCCATTACTTTGCTAAATGTGACAGGGCGCATTGAAATCTCACTCACCGTTCTGTTCCTTTACACTTGGATGGTGAAATTTGCTGATATGACTTGATTCAGCTTCCGAGCCATATTGTTGGAGAAGCGATGCAAGAAGGAATAATAATGGAAGGATCATTTGGATTAGTGGTGGTCGGCGATCACAAAGCGCTGTAGACGGGATGTTTTGTATCACCACGCACATTCGTCGTTTAGAGGACACCAGTGCTGTTTTGGACACATTTGTAGAGGATAAACGCTGAGTAGAATCCACATAATCTTAATCATGGGCTTAGTCCTTTCAAAGAAAGTAAACAGTAAATCTCCCTAAATCAAGTCAAAATCCTTCCCAAAACTTCCAGACCCGCCGCTGCGCGCCCCGGTGATTTGGATGCAAGTGCGCACCTGTTGGTTCTATGAAAAGTTGGGTACAAAGTTTGGTTCTGTACTGTTATGATCCTGGATTTACTTGCAGAATTATCTTGTCAGGTGCAGGCATATCACCTATGGTACGAAATCATTAGAAAATGCACAAACGCATTTTTGGCCAAAGCGTGCGTCCACGGTGCGTTCTCGACTCCTCCGTCTGAAAAATCCCCGCAGATCTTTAGGCATTAGAGGAAAGCCTCAGAAAAGCAGGCGGCAAAAGAGTCCGGCAACCCGATACAGTCTGCACAGAGAAATCATTTGGAGCCCCGAGATAAGTTCTGTTGTCTGGCGAGGTCTTGGCTCATAACTTGGTGGAGACTGAGATAAAATGTCGCTGAAGCTGAGACGGCCGGGGTTGGGTTTTTGGAGACTGCCAACTGACGGCACAACAGGTGCTATACATAAAGTAAAACTTCCCAGCCGAGGAAACTCCCCAGGATGTTAACCATTCCGCTGCTGACTGGTCCAGGGGAGGCGGAATGGTTTGCTCACTGGTTTGCACACTGGCGAAGACAAGTCCACTTGACAGTTTCACTTGTTTTCACAGGAATTCTCCAGAAACAAGTGTCAGTGTCTTGAAATAAGACAGAATAAGGAGGCTCACTACTATCGAGGAAATTACACTTGATTCATCTCAACCCTTGGCATATTTCATTCACTTGTATAAAGAAAAATAAGAGAAATAAGATTTAACACCCAACACTAGATTAACTGGCTTAACTGATAATTTTTAGTTATTTCCAAAGCAAATCATCTTCGAGTGCCATTTCCTTGATACTAGCGGAGTGATCTGTCTTATTCTGCCTTGTTTCAAAACAAACAAGACAAAATTGCTGAACCAAGTGACTGCACTGGAAACAAATGGAGTTATCTCACCCCAGTGGCTGGATTTTCCACTTGTTTAAAGAAAAATACGATTTTAGGATTGAATATGACAGTCGATGACTTGTTGAGATGGACCTTTTTTTTTTTTTTGCAGTGTGGAATAATTCACTGACTGATTTGCACAGTCACACAACACAGAAAACCTAAAAAATATATAGATTTTTTAACTCAAACCATTTCAACTACTCTGAATGCTACTTTAATTTTGCCTAATGTAAGTGAAAAAGTTCATTCATGTTCTTTTCTAATGAATTTGCCCATTTGGGTTAAGAAATCAAAATGTAATACATGCATTTTCCTACTGTATATGCCATTTGCTCCCACTGTGTTGGTGTTCATATATCATCTTTTATATAACTGTTTCTACTAAACTACAGAATTGTGGCCCAGACACATTCCTTACCCAAACCATCATGGCCCAACTAATTAACAGCACAGAGATGATACAGTGCATATTCACATCAGAGGCTTCGTAATTCATCATAACCATCATTTACCAAAAGGGAAATTTACATAAGACAAAATGTGCAAGTAAGCTTGTGTTAACCACAAACCCTGCTGTGGGTGATTGTTTAAACCTCCCATTCATTTTCCCCATAGAGAGATGAAAGATAAATGTGGACACCCTTATTTGGGCAAAAGATTTTCAACACGCTGTTGTGCGTTATGCTTAAATGTTTCTGTGGAACGAAATGTTTAAGGGCTTCTCAATTTGTCATATCAAAGCAGAGACACCGCTTGGAACAATACTCCCTCCTGTTCCCAATTTCCTTTCTCCCCGGCACAATGTTGTACCTCATCAACTGCGTTTCATGTGGTTCCTCCCATCCTATTGTTGGCAAAATCCACCAGTGTATCCCCCACTGTATGGTAAGTCTGCTGCAGCACAGACACAACAATCAAAGAGAGCTGGAGACATATTGAACCGATTGAGCCAGACACATGATGCAATGCTGGAGCAATTTACCCCCAGTCTCACATAGCTCAGAAACTACCACCTCAAAGAAAGTGCAGAGCAATGATGTCTCCAGCATAAAGGTATGAAGGAGGGTTTTATGGTTTTAATAAGAGTTAATGGCAGGGAAAGGAAGGCATGGGGCAGTGATACAGTCATTTCATATGTGTGTTGCCCCCATGGAGAGGGGTATATAGAGGTCCTCTTGTGCCTGCTGCAAGGGCCAAGGCCCTTTGTGTAAAGGAGAGTATCACATTCCAGCCCTGCAAAGGCCTGCAGCAGATGTCAGCACTTCACATTGTGGAATCTCTCTCTCTCTCTTACACACACACACACACACACATACACACACTCATTCACCCCTTGAGGTTTTGTCTGTAAAAGCTGGGTATTTTGTCTCGCTGTCCACATTTGATTGCTGCTTCCAAGGTGGTCTTGTGAAATGCGGAGGCTTTGATACAAAGAAATATAATAAACAGAGGAAATTAGAAACAAGGCGGACCGTTTGGGTCACGGCTAACACACAGAGGCATGCCAGCCAGCCAGGAGGGCGCTCCGTCCGCCGAGTGGGCCGAGATGGAAATGTATACAATAGGGAACTCGCAGTCATCGGCTCCCAGTTAAATCCCATTAGACTTGCTTGCCTTTTTTGGGACACACACTGCCAAACAAACAAATGCCCCCTCCCTATCAGTCTGTATTACACAACGCATTCGTCACGGCGTCTGTGAAACACCAGTTTTGTCCCAGGTGAAATGCAGTGAAACAGGAGGGAGTGAACACGTCTTCTAAATCCAGATCACAGCACATTATTGCACCTTGAAGAAAAAGGAGGTCAGGCTTTTGAGACGACTTCATTTATATGGTAAAACCTCCTGTGGCAGCAGCCTTGGCTGTGTTGTCCTGTAAGGAATGGAGTCATTTGAGTGAACTGCTTTGGTATTCATTATAGGTGGGAGATGTGCCAGCAGAGGAATTTAAAAACACATGAATCACTCTTCAAGGAGTTTATGACAAATTAAAGTCTTTTACATCCATTGTTATGTCTGATGAGTTCTTATCATTACGGACACAGATGCAAGGTCATGCTAGTATATTGTCTAAGGTTGATTGACTTGACCTATTGTCCGCCATTAATGGGATACACTGTTATATATCAATGATGTCACCATGTTGTATTGGTGTTATCTATGATTCATCAAGCTCTTATCCTCCAGTGTGATCTGTGAAAGTGTTGCATCATGGTGATTAATTGCCCCTGGATTGCAGTGCTGTTTGGCTTTGAAACCAGAGCCCCCTGGTGGTGCCCCTCAAAGCTACAGCCAAGTCTTTGGTCCGTGAACATTAATTTTGTGATGCCACAGTGGGCATTGTGGGAAATTTTTCAATGCAGATAAAAGTTCCAGCACAAGTTCTAAAACGATGCTTGTTTTGATTCCTGTCTTCAGCATATTTCATCTTGCGATAGAGTAAACTATTCAATATTCTTTTCTACATAGAATCAGACCAGACATAATTAATTTCACCTGTAAAAATACCCATAAGCTCAAACAAAAGCAAAGCTGACATTATAAGAATCCCACATTTTGATGCTTTTCAATGCCTTTTTTTTTATACCTTTTAATACTCCAAAAATCAATATCAACACCAGAAATTGGTATGGTGTAGAAAGGTATAATATTTCATTACCCAGCCCACAGAAAAAAAAGATTTGGCTTGTATATGGTTCTGTAATACACCATGCTATCATCTTGGTAAACCTGCTGGTAGTACATTCTCAGATGGGGTTGGAAACCAAAAGGCTCCTTCATTCAGAAAGTAATCTATAGAGCTTTCTTTTGGTTGCTGGTAATCTAGGAATTTAAACTGCTGCTCTGTTGCACTCACTGCAAGTTCCTCTAGATAAGGGTGTCAGCTAAATGCCTGAAATCTAAATGTAAAGGGGAAATCTAAGAGGAAAACATTTCAAGTTGCTGCTTAGGTCAACAGTCTGTGAAAAGCATCTGCTACTTAGTATGCTACCAGATATTCAAACCATTTTACTACAATTTAGGTAATTGAGGTAGTTCAACAACATTTACAGTTGCTCTGAGACTTGAATCTTTAAGTGTTCGTTTTAATCCCAAAGTTAATCTCCCAAAACAGAGGATTCATATGTCAGATATGCCATTTGGTAGAGGCTTTTATCCAAAGTGCATACATCTTTAAATATGCTGTTTTCAGCCAGTCTCTGCCTAGCACACAATTTTGAAATATACAAAAAAGTGGGTTGGGGAGCGAGAGCGAATAGGGGAGTGTGTCTGTGATAATGGATCACCCATCTTTACTTGGAGTCGGTAACAATTTTCCGATCGCCAAGCATTTGATGCTGCCAAAGGCTAAATATCTGCCTTGACATCACTGATTGAGGTGTAGCCAAAAGTGCAACACGGTTGAAAGTTTCAGCCCACAGAGAGCAGCACAACAAGTTTCTACCCCTAGAAATGGATGCAGGACTTCATTTCACAAAATGTTGAAATCAAGCACAGGATTAATGCAATTCACTATATAGAAGCCATAGAGCCACGTTTACAGCTCAAAAAATGTGTTTCAGTGCTGTTTTGGTCTTTAACAAGCGTAGACCAGTAGGCCAGTAGGGACTGAACTCAGCATGTTAGTGCCATGCTCTAACCATTTAGCTACACGGCACCACTGGTTCACTTTTCCAATACATTTTGCTACATTCAGTCGCTCACCACAGAACCTGAATTGGATTCAAGTCAAATTTGTTTGTTATTGTGATGCTGCCTGACCCTCATTAGCCCTGCTCCTACCAGGTATACCAGTTTTGAATTGAAGGGTTTTATTCTATTCTATACCTAACAAACCTCAAGTGATGTTCGTTGCTCAATATTTCAAGAATGCAACTGATTGTAGCATCTGAAGTGCTATTATTGTTTAAGCAAATGGCCTTTAGTTTGCTAAAAACCTCAGTAATAACTTAAAGTTTGCTTTTGTCATCATTTTGTCAGGGTAAGTGTAACATTTTTAAATGGTGGATATCTCATTTTGCAATGAAACTCTTGTTCCTCAAGAGGATTTCTCTCCATATGCCAAACTAGCAAGCAGTCCAACAATACTGGAAAATAGCTTGCCTGCTCAACAGCTTTCTGGCCTGATGCCTCCATCATAATCTTGGTTAGTGTTGTACTTACTAAACATCTGCTGACTGGGAAGACTCACTTCCCATTATGGCAATACAATCATTTAATGATCCAGTGTTCAAATCCTCTACACTGCCAAACTTAATCAATATAATACTGTAGCCTGGCACTGTGCACTGATGGATTGTGTTTGTGTTTGTGTGTGTGGGGGCATTTGTGTGCTTATATCTGTGTGTGTGTGTGTGTGTGTGTGTGTGTGTGTTTTTGCATAAGCATGCGTGTGTGGTTGGGTAGTTGGATGGTCTATGTGCTGGTATGGATGTATGTGAGTGTGTTGCATGTTCTTCTTACAGTAAGGCACTGCCATTCTAGCATGTATTCTGTGTGTGTGTGTGTGTGTGTGTGTGTGTGTGTGTGTGTGTGTGTGTGTGTGTGTGTGTGTGTGTGTTTGTATGTGTATGTTTTGTTTGTTTACAGTGGAGATGGAAGACGCGATAGGCAGAGGGAAAAGAGTATGATCAATAGCTAAAGGGAGAACTCAGCAACTAGAACGATGCCAATACCTTTACATGTCAGTGTTCTTTAAAACTGCCTGTTTACTGTTCTGCTGTAATGAGGCTGTCTGGGCAGACTAGACAGGATTTTCTTCTATAGCCAGCAGCCTTTATTCTTTTGCCTTTTTCTTCTCGTTTCTTTTCCCGTGAGAATATATAATGTTACTGATTCAGTTTGCATGCATATTATGACTTGAGTGTCATAAATTGAAGACCAGCTGACAACATTATCCTAAAGATACCATCAGGTTTTGCAAATCCCGTCATTCTAGCCGCATTTCTTTCCATCTTCATCCTTCATTCTTTCCATTAAAGCCCCGTTCCCTTTGGCAGCCTCCTACCTTATGTGGTAAGTGCTTCTTCCTCTCCGAGATATTTATCATATCACTGATCTAAACTGATTTCCAAGCAGCTTCTCTTTGTTCACTTCAAGGGTTTCCCATGACTTCTGTATTACACACAAAAAAATGTTAATAAGCAGTACAACAAAGTGCTTCTTCCACTTCTGTAAAGAGCTTTATTTTCATTTGAATGAGAAAATGTGTCAACACATATTCCCCTCCTTTACTGATCGCTGAAATAAGGCCTGCGTGCCAGATATAATACCACGGTAGATTGGCTCAAACCAGCCTGACATTTTTCTGGAATGGCACACGGTTGTCCATCAGACACATGGCTCATAGCCAGGCATTGAACATTTTTTTAAACAACACAAAAGGATCCTTGTGCTCCATTGCTTGCCTCTTGATTGTAACACCAGGGCCATGCACTCTGATATAAATCATTAATCTCTATGCATATGGTGTCAATTAATTTGTATGTGCAAATGGAATGCCTTGTCAATCTAAATTATACTACGGGGAGTACTATGAAAAGGCCGCCCAAGTTGTTTGACATGGAGTGAGGAATGAGATATGGATCAAAATCCTGGGATAAATCAGTTCTGTGTGTTCTGCAATGGATTTCATTTTCACTGAAAGAACAATAGAGCGGGCTGTCCACTTCCTGCTCTTGTGTTTACAAAATGTTCGCTTTAATGCATTTTGGCCAAACTTACAAAGGGAAGAAAAATGAAACCTCATCTGTAAAAGGTTCTTTATGCAGAAATGTTATGCCCATAATCAAATCCAAGCTTAAATTGTGGTTTATGGGGATTGCGACCAAATCTGCAGGTTGCATTGATTTGTTTTCCTGTGATATCTGAAAAGCTAAAACGAATTTCTGTCATAATCCAGACAATCAAATCTATATGTATTATTTTATTCATTTTTTAAATCATATTTCAAATGATTGACTTAGATTCCATTGTACTGAGGACATTTTCATAAATGGTTGGGTGGCATGTCCTTAAAGCAGGGTGACCCACCCCACCTACTCAGAGGTAGGAGAAACTCTGGGATACATTTGGCCTTTAAATGAAGAATTAATTTACAAACATCCATAATCAAACAATTAAATGAATAAATAAAAGTTGCTAAGAAAACAAAATTCAATTGCAGCTTTTACAGACTGTTTTTATGTAGCTGTGGTCAGAGAGGTTACCTCCATTATATCAGCATGGGCGATACTGACAGGCCGATATCCTACATTTGATAAAAGGGCAATATCGGCCTGATATATTGGTCTAACTCTAACACACACACACACACACACACACACACACACACACACACACACACACACACACAGAGAGACAATTCTTGGCAGACAAACAGGCAAGTGTTGCTGTTTATGTTCCTTCAGCTTCTCACCTTCCAGTTTGTGGTGCTGTCAAACATCTTGAAATGAAACTCACCACCAGCATCAAGCTAAACACTGTACAGGGGTTTTGTTTTTACCAGTGGATCGTCACTTGTGTTAAGTAGAAGGCTATACAGTAGGCCTATACAGAGTAAAAACACCAATGTATATATTTGTCAGTGAGTTGATAACCGGTTGGTCCTCTGCCAACCATTATCCAATGATTATTTTTATCTTTCTAATAGGCCTATAATGTGTTGTGTGAGATAGGGCACAAAAGTAAAATTGTATTCATTCATTCAGTCACACACTCGCTCATATACTCACTCATTCATTTATTTAGACAGAAAGAAAATAATGTATTCCTAACTCAGACCGCCACTCTAAATCTACCTGATATTCAATTAAACATAAATTATTTAGACCTACTCCTGGTCTTCGCATGAAACTAGAACGCCATAACATTCATAACAGTAAACAGCTCTAGATGACCTGCGCCTGAGCCTGAACCTTATTGCATCCATAATTTGACGTTGGTCTCCGCTTTATAGTCCATAGCTCTCACACGTCACGTCCATCTCCCGCTAAATACCAAACAGGGGAGCCATAAATAATGAGGAGTTTGCTCCCATCTCGTGAATCTATGCATTATTGCCCTTACGTAATGGTTTAGCATCAGCGGCTGTGTGTTGGAGGCTGGGAGCGGCTGTCCGTGGTGCTGATGGGACTGATGTTCTCCGGCTCCGTGCAGTTCGGCGCGGCCGCTACTGCGCATGTTGCATGACAGGTACACGCAAGCCTCCATCTTGGGCATCCCGAGCTGAGGCGAAAGGGCAGCAGCCATATACACTGAATCCAAAATAACAACAAAACAGGCGCGAAAATAAAAATTGGCAGTTTGCCGAGATGTAACTTTTTTTTTTCCTCATTCAACAAATTGCTTCCGTGAAGAGGGCGGAGAACAGCATGGGAAAGAAAGCGACAACGACCGGTCTTGAATCCTCTCTATAACGACTGTTTGCACTGTCAGCTTTACCGGGTCTAATTTCCTAAAGCATTGACCTGTAGGAAAACCAAATGGTAAGTGGCATTTAATTGCATTTATATGACAAATGACTTGTGCGTTTTTTTCCGCTCGTAACGTGCGGTCATGTCTAATGCATGAAACGTATGCTCGCGTTCATATGTAACGGCATCTTCCTCCTGCATCTTCCATCCCCCCCCCCGTCATGGTGGTCGCTGTTGCCGTGTTGTTTTCTCTCCCATCCGTCCGCTCCTCTCCCGCTCGGGCTTCGGGCGAAGTGTCAGCATCTGGTCTTACTTTCCTCTTGTTACAAAGGGACCTGATGCGACGGGCAGCCACAGGTTGTGACTGCTCAAGTAGTCTACCTGCTTGTTTTGCTTTGGTTCAGCCCTGCGTGTAAGCAGGCTAATACCCTGTAATGATGAGCATCGCACGGGCCTTACCTTGTGTATCAAAACATTTCACAAAAGTCTAGGTTATCTAATCAGGAGTTAGATTATGTAATGTTGTTTTGAATCAAATGCTGACAAACACAAAACAATCTTTATTTTTTGCACTGGCCTATATATTGCCATAACGTTTAAATAAACATCATTCATTAACCTAAACATTATCCACTACCGGCAGCAATTACTTTTCCCATTAGGGGCGTGTGAATGGTCCAGAATCCAATAATGCGGTGGAAGCACCAGCCTGAGGAAGTTGTGTGGGCAGAGCAGTATTGCTTATTGACCTTGTACTCATGGGGGCAAACCATTATGGGCGCCTGAGTCACTGTCAGCTACTGTATGACACACACCCGCCACAGTTTAATATTGCCAGCAGTAAAACAGGACCAGGGCAATGTTCTTCTGTTGTGGTACTGAAGCTGACTCAGGCCGAGCCAAGGTCAGATTCTAGACCTCGACTCTGCACTATCCACTCTAATTTATTCAGGTTGGATGTGACACCCTACTGTATCTCTCTGTATATCTCTTAACAGAAACAGTTGAAGTGTTTTACTCTAAAAAGTCTCAGTTTGGAAAAAACTTTGCGTTGTTTTTTTTCAGTGAGCGTTTGAAAGAAGATTTGATTGTACTGTATCTTCAAAATCTTTATTGTCAGCAGGATCTGAAGATGATTCATTCAATGTTTATTTGGATAGGGACAGATACATAGACATAGAACATTTAAAGAAATAGTCAGATGTCACATATCATAACATTTATAGCCTAAGCTAATTTGCAATGTTTGTCCCTAGATGGGCTTTTGTTATTATTTTGATCCATAACTTAAACCCACAGTGTGCTTTACTTTCATGCCAGCAATCATTTTGTAAGTCAATGTGTCAGTTTTTTTCAAATGCTTGCCATCTCATTTTGTAATGAATCTCTGCATTTAATCTTTACAGTGGCATGCATTCTAGTAGTGGACCCTCCTCCTCCTCCTCCTCCTCCTCCTCCTCCTCCTCCTGGTTGAGTGGAGGGAGAGGTGGGGGTTGTCATCCAGACAGGTGCTAGAGGGAAGATGGGTCAGAGGAATTGTAGGTCAGACAAGAAATGGTTTCCAAGATATGTGGTTGGATGCCAAGTCAAACATTCTCCATCGCTCCAGCTGTTGCCATATGATACTGTACATGTGTGTGTGTGCGAGCGTTAACGTGTGTGTGTCCCCGTTCTGTATATACTTATAGGACGGGGGACACCAGCCTCCCAATTCAGAGGAACTTTCCAAATCAATAAAGCGATATTGACTTAGTTAGAGCGAGGTGTTCGCATTGGAGACAAAAAGCGCTGAACAGAGCTGTGGAAACGATTCCGCTGGAGAAGATGATGATCAATGTGAAGGCGAGGAACAGACAGGGAATTACTGGGCCAAGACGGAGCGAACGAGGGAGAGAGCGTCTCTGTCTAGACAATAAACTGCTTGAGTTAATATACAGTCTGCTGGCAGGGCGACGGAGGAGGCGGAGGGGGTGGGGGGTGGGGGGGGGTGAGGCTCTTGGCTGTGCTGTAGGTCTCAATGCCCCTATGCAACAAAAGGGCACCGCTTTTCTAGGTGGAATGAATCACGCAGGTACTACGGCTGCTTGTGCTGATTAATGGCCGCTATCAAGGAATGTAAAAATGTACAGGCTGCGAGAGGAAAGTGTGTATAGGTGCGGTTGTGTTAGCATTAGGCCCGGCTTTGAATTTTCTAACAAAAAAAAAGATTTATGGTAAACACACAGGCCTGTATTATCTCCTACATTATAGTGTTTGTGGTTCATGCAGGGATTGAACTCCAACACCACAGCTATTATACATCAAACCGAATGATCTATAAAGACTGTGATTTACAACTGTGGCTGCGAAGAATGGAATCTACAGCCACAAACAGAGAACAGCAATATTAAACTTTTCTACTGGAGGCTCCGCACTGATGTGAAGTGGCGGAGGTCATTCAGTGCTACTGATGAGTCTCTTGAGCGACCGTCGTTGTCCCAGGATGCATTGCTTCGCTGATTGGATTTATGTTTGTGCTTGCTCTACTTTATTAAAGCCTGTGGGATTGATTACCGAGCCTAAACATTTACGTCTACATGTGCATTGTAGACATTTATTGTATCTGACATGCATATGGAGAGCGAATTAAAATGCATGCAACGGTAGAATAAGCTTAATGTTTGGACTGCCAACATAACAAGCAACCAAAAGAAAGGAGTGGAAGGGGCAAAGTCACTGTGTGTGCAGACATAAGAAGTAATCCTACGCTCCGACTAAAATGATCTTGCATCAGAGGAGTATAAGTTAAAGAGTCATGGTGTGTGACCTATACCTTTGCAGGAAAAATTCAGTGCTCTTCATCATATGGATGCAAAGCAAGCTTTTTACTCTCACCAAATGAATGCTGAGGTTTATTGAATCTGAAAAGACAACAATTCAGTCTGGGTTAATAAATGCCACCTCATTAAGCCTGAGTGATTTAAGATGCTGTGGCTTCTCTCTTTATTTAACCACTTTGTTTTGTTTTTTTCCTCCACAGGCTTACGGCTCAACACACACCAGTATGAGCGTGAAGAAGCTGGCCATCTTCCTCCTAGTCCTCTGTGTTTGTCTGGAGGGAGGAACTGCCAAAGAAAAAGGAAAAGGGAAGGGAAAAAAGAAAGGGAAGCAGGTTTACTGTCCTTCGTAAGTATGGGAACAACATGTAATGTAACATATCCTAGCATAACATATGCTTTAAATTTAGCATTCATTGCAAAGAGTAAGTAATTACATAGCGTTCTGATGCTGTGGATGAGTTTAACTTTACCATTTCAGGGTGATACTCTGCTCAAAAGAATCACAAATTCTAAATAAAATCGATAAGACTGTTTTCTCAAATCCTCATTCTTAGTCCCATTTCCGGACTGAGCATTTTTAAGTCATCCCAGTATCGTCGAGTATTGTTCTACATAAAACACAGCTTCTTTAACACTGTATATGTCTTTGTTTTGCCTTTGGAGTAAGGCAACCAGCTGGTTAAGTGAACAAAATCTCCATTGTAATATTAATTTAAGCATAATTCTGTCAATTTTCGACCTGGAACCTACAGTATTTTCCCATGTTTTAATTTTCCATAACACCAATCGATTCTGACCAAATCTCGCCAGTTTCTTCACTATTAGATCTACTTACCTTTTACTCGCCTGGATGCGCTGTTCTCAATACAGTCCTATAGGGCCAATGGACACTCCAAAAATCAACGCCAAACCCACCAAAAGCATGTCTTCTTCAACACATTGACTGCTCGCTCTGTAATGTGACATGTTAGCAAAAAGATGTAAATGAAAATAATTTAAAGTCAGGCCTTTCTTGTACAGTTTAGATGCTACTTTGGCCATTGCTTACACTCTTTACTGTTTCCCAGCCGGCTGAGGCTGCCTGTCCCCTTGCATCTCGTGGGTGAACTGAAAATCAATATATACTTTACATATCTTATTACAGAGTGAGTGTCAATGTGTGACAAAAGACATGCTTTAGATGATTTTGGAGTGTCCATTGGCCCTATAGGACTGTATTGGAGAGTGTAAATAGTTCTATAGTAAAGCAATTGATGAGATTTTGGTCAGTTTGTTTCAAGAATATCATTTTGAAACAGGAAGAGTGATTTGCCTTATTTCAGTGTATTGTCACTTGTTTCAAGCATATTTTAATAAGTGAAACTAGATTGGAAACAAGGGCAGTTATCTCACCCCCTTTTCAGATTCCAGTCTTTCTCATTTAATGAAAAAAAAATATTTCAAGACTCAATATTATATTCAATGAAATGGACTTGCTAAGTGGAAAGTCTATTTAGATGGAAGTTTTGCTGTGTATGTTTAACGTCTCACAACACTATAATGCCTTAAATGGTAACAAATGGCTCAACAATGGAGGAAACCTTTTCATGTAGTCCCAGTATTGGCAAGTGTAAGCTGTATGACATATTCCTTGTTTAGTGCTGTATATGTCTCTGCGGATGAAGGCAACCACTTGGTTCCAGTTTAGCTTTAGTGCTTGGGGTTGTCAGAATGGCCCGCTGAAAGAGGGGGGAAAAAAAGAGGTTTAGTTGATGGGACTTATGTGTTTCACTTTGATCAGGGGAACCGCAAAACGTACACACACTCTGTGCAGCATTCCTGCCGAGCACTTTAACTCATCCTCAGAGCATGATAAGGTTTACATAATGATATGTAAAGTGCTTTGAGGGGGGGAAATTCTTTGGCAGCAGAATTCACTGCCACCCACATGGAGGCTTTCCATTTTTCCTTTCTCTCCTGCCAGATCCTGCTCTCCCCTTCCCTCTCTCTCTCTCTCTTTCTGTGCCATTGTTCTTTCATCAGTCAGCCCCACAGAAAACAAATGATGTTGCTTGAATGTTTGGCTGAATGTCTTTGAAAGCCACCGCTTTATGTTATGATGTTCGTTTTCAGTAGAATGCCTTGTAGGTATTTGCAAGCTTGTTCAGTAGGAATATTTTGCATTGGTTTCAAGAATAACTGGAAATAGACTGCAAAAAATATCCGTCTTAACAAGTCATTTAATCTACCCACTGCCACCCACACGGCAGATTGAATGATTTGAGTCTGAAAAATATTATTTTTCTTAAAGTCAAAAACTGTGCTAATGGGGTGAGATAATTTCACTTGTTTCCAATGCAAATTAATTTGTTCCAAGACTTCTTGAATCAAGTGTCATTTTGGTGATACTAGTGGAGTGATTTCCAGAAAATCCCTGAAACAAATGGAAAAATAAGACTAAATATGACACTAAATATGACTTCAGACATTTTTGCCGTGGACATTTATTAGGCTGCGGGTTTCCTAACCCGTTTCCCAGAAGGTCGAAATAATATTCTCCTCCTGTCCAACAAAACCATGTGAACTTTTGCCTTATGCATGATCTGGGAACATCTCAGAATAGCACCCCATCCCATTTCTAAATGTCCCTGCACCCTAACATTGCCTGGGTGGTCCACATGTTAAAAGCTAATTCAATCCCCAACTGGTAGCTCTCTCAGGTTATAGTTTAATCAAATAGTATACAGAGTAGAAGTGGATGTACAGTACATCTGCGCTGTTACTCTGCTAGGAATTTGACCTGCTAATGTAATTGTGTCTACAGTTCCCTCTCTCCCTTTCTTCTCTGCAGACAGCTGTCATCTGAGGATCTGGCACGAGTCCCTGCAAACTCAACCAGTAACATCTTGAACAGGTTACTGATCACCTATGATCCGAGAATAAGGCCCAACTTCAAAGGCAAGTCTCTCTCTCTTCATCTGTCTCTGTCTCAGTCTCTCCATATCAATTTTAAATTTTAGGTATTTAGCTGATGCTCTCGGGGTTGAGTGTCTTGCACAAGGACTCTCTGACATGCTGATGGACACATGGGAGTTGAATTTGTGACCTTAGTCTCTCTAACTTCTAGTCTACTTATTTTTCCTCTCAGTCATTCTTTCACACACTCAACACCCACAGTCAGTTTTTGTGTAATTATTCAACGGGTTCTCACAACAACAGTCATATGATATCTTACAAAAAGTTAGGCACTCTTGATTTAAACTATAACTCTGCATGGCCAGCTGCATAACCTATCACTGCACCAAAATCAAGTCCTTTGGTTAAGGTTATAGGTTTTGGTTAAGGTTAGGCAACTAAAACAGTTGGGTTGTGGTTAGGGTAAAGTTTTGATCATGTTTTAATAAGCCAATAATGAAAGTGTTACAGCGCTTGACAGGTAACTTGCATAACCTCCATAAATGGGTCTCTTTCTTAATTTCATGGTTAAATAAGAAGAACTTTCCCTGAAAATGAAAACTTGACTCATTGCTAGGCAGGAATGACTGAAAAGTGTTTGAGTGGTAAATTATTTGTTCTGCTTCCCATCAAATCGTTTGAGAAAAATTAATCTATATTATGAAAACATTTAAACAATGTGTCACCTGCAAAATGATGTGCAAATTTGGGATTTTTTATAGTTTTACATGGAAGTTATTGATAACTGGTATTTTGTGCCGATATTCAACTTCCTTAAATTTGACCATTTTCATGGCAAAAGCTAAAAATATTCAGTATTTCCCCTGGAAATGTATTCTTGGCAGGGTGGAAAAGCCTCTTAAACAGCATGCAGACCATTATGTGACACTAAAACTCTCCACTGCACCTATTGCGTGTTAGGAGAGACTCTGGGAGGCATTAGGTCTTTAAATGAAGTCTTCATTTGCAAAAAACATGACTGAAGAATTAAATGAATAAATAAAAGGGGCAAAGAAAATAAAACTCCATTGCATGTTTCACAGACTGCTTTATGTAGCTGTGGTCTGGGAGGAACCTCCATCATATTGGCAGTGGATTTTCGATATTTAATAAAAGGCCAATATCAGCCCGATATATCAGTTTGTCTTTGTCTAACCTTAGTGCAAATACTGCATATTATTTTTGAGTTTCTAATGCAAAAATGCATTTAATATTCCATTAAACTCATTACATGAGCTTCATAATAAACAGTTTAATTCTCCATTCACAAACGAAACAAATCTACCATGCATAAACAATTGCAGCTTGTTTCATAACTTGCTCTCATGCAAAGAATTACCTCACTTACTGCATAAGACTGTGTTCACCAGGAATCTGTCTTTACAGTGTTGGCTCTGTTTTCTTGGGTTTTTTACAATGAAAAATGAGACACTGCTGCACGTCCTTGACAGTGTTGAGATCTTTGAATGCAGATGATAGAAGCTAAAAGTATTTAAACTGTTAGCCAAGCAGTGCCTCGCTTCAAACAGCTTTCAATAGTCCCACAGAAACAGCAGCAGCCAGGACTAGTGCTTCCCACGTACATCTGTTCAGTGCTGCCTGGTAAAAAAAGAGGGAGAGAGAGAGAGGTGGCTGGTGCCTGCCTGATGGTCTTACCAGTCCAAGGTGGATCCTCAGACAATCTCCATCCTCTGGCACTTGGCAGGAGCTGTATCTGGGACTGGGTGTTTGATGTGGTGTGCGCAGAATCAGCTCCCTCTACGACTGCCTGCCACCGGTCCGGCAGCCAAACATCTGCTCTTCATATCAGGGCGAGATGAAAGCTCCCCATCCATTAACATCAATATTATAATCTCCCAAATTACATCCTAAGCTGTGCCTTGTGCATCACTTAGCCCAGGCCTATAAAACTGAGAGCCGCTTTTATAGACCAGAGTATTTTAAAGTAACACCACAAGTGCTCCTTGAATACTAATAAGCCTGGATCATGATTGCACTATGGAATGCGTGGGCTATATAACACCTCCATATTGTGTAAATTAATTTTCTTATTTGCTTGTTTGATTTGCTCCTGTTAAACTCCTGTGCCTCTAGTAAACAGCTCTTGGTCACCAAGAAACAATATATTTAAAGCAGTGTGCGCTTTAAATAAATTGCGAAACAATTTATTTAAAGCAGTGTGCGCAGCCTACATTCATCAAGGATTCTATTGGTTTATGCAATAGGTTGAGTGGAGACTGAGAGACGAGTGAGTATGTGCAATGTAAGGCATTAGCATATGAAGTGTGCGACAAGGATGCTCCTGAGTGGAGATTTTTATTATTTTTGACAAAGTCTTTCATGAATCCTCATCAGTAACAGTACCAATTTAATCACCAAGTACAATACATGTACAGGAAAAGTCTCTTGGGTGACATTGCTGCAGAGATAAGCTGATTTGTGGGGTTTCACAGTACCCACTGACACTTAGCGCTACAAGGACAATTTGATGTCACATTCAGTGCAAAGTAATTGTGCAAGACAGTAGAGTCCATCCTTAAACCAATCTCTTATATCATATTGTCTTCTAGGAATTCCCGTTGAAGACCGAGTGAACATTTTCATCAACAGCTTTGGCTCAATCCAGGAAACCACCATGGTAAGATGCAATCCCACTTCATCAGCATCTCAATATTGATCATCAATACTTCTGCCATTCATGAGCAATGGTTCTGGGGTGAAAAACTGCTTTACCCTACAGATTTTTTGGGAAGAATGCATTAGCTCGTGTTCTAGACTGTATCAGACTATTTAGCAGTGAATCATTATGAAGACTGGGGTTTTCATGGCTCATTTATCTGATGGCTTAATTGCTGATAAAGAAGCGCCATTTGAATGCTAATGAATAGATTAAACTCAAGGACGGCACTGGGTCGACTCTGGATCACTTAAGAAACAATAAAGAGAACATTCTTGAAGGTTGCTAATAAGCCCTACTGTTGTCTTTTTATTTGAAGCTGCTGGGAGGAGCCAATAAACATTAACAGTCTCCCTCAGTAAATACAGGCGTAATGCAGGCGTCATGATACGGGTTTGGAGGCGGAGCCATACGTCGACTGAAATCATAACAAGGAAAATCTGAACGATCTTAGATAGGCGAGATCATTCTGACAAGTTAATTATTTGATGCAGTGCCAGTTGCATGTAATACATTTCAAAGTGATAGAATCCACAATTTTACACAATGCTACCCTAGGAACCTGAACACACCCTACACATAGTCCTCTATTCTGTTCCATAGGTTGACATCTGGAGAGTTTAATTTAAAAGTTTTGAAAACTTTAATGCTCACAAAATGATTGATAGCACAATAATAAAACAGGTTAACATGTCGTCCCGCACAAATGATGCAGGCACCCTTTGGGCCAGTCAGTAGCAACATGTATCATCCCTCCAAATTTCATCAAAGCATCACAGTATGAAATTTTGACCTTTAATTATAGCACCTCCCTCCATTACGTCAATGAGTGTATTTTTTTTATGAACATATACCATATAAACTGGAACATGCAAAGATGCATAGTCCATCCAAGTTTTTGTCAAAATTAGACCAGTGTCTGAGATATCACCCTTTGATGGACGGATGGACATAACTCGATCCCCCATCCCCCCCATCCAGCTTTTTTTCGGGTGGGGGGACAACAAAACATGCCACTGTTTAAAGGGCAGTTAACTTCTTGGTTGACAAGTCCTTGTTTGAAGTGATCACACCTTCACATACTGAATCCTCTAACGATATTTAATGATGAACTTAAGCTATTAACATTTTTTTTTCAAACCACCTTAAAGTGAACTTTGATAGTACCTTGGGTTGTGTAGCTGCCTGGCCATGATATAACGCCCAAAATCTGCGATTCTCTGTTATCTGTTGCTCCAGTGGAGAATTGCATTTTTTTCTCTCTTCATTCACTGCCATTGTATGGCGAAACAGGTCTGAAAATCACACTAATAGCACATGAAAGGAACATGAACAAAACTGATTTATGGCCAGGAAGCTACACAGCCCAAGGTACTGGCAAAGTTCAACATCACTTTAAGAAACTAACTCTAAACACAGAGTAAGCACACTAAATCTCTCCTCATGGATGTGGACTGAGGCAGGTCTGGACAGTCTCTAGATCCAGAGGAGAATCCCTGATCAATATCTTACTGTAGTTCACTTCATGGGGAGCGACACTCCGATCAAAGCCTCAGATCCTGGATCCTGGAATTTTAGCTGCATGAGAATCTCCGCTGAAAAAAATGTCTTTTGTGTGTGATCCAGTTCACTTTAAAAGCCAGTAGTGGGGAATTTCACACCAGGACCGATTAGGATGACGTACGTCACCTCCTCAAAACAACACCTCCTTTTTTTTCCTTGAAAAAATTGGAGGAAGAGAAGTTGAGTGGGTGGGTTGGGGGGGGGGGTGGGAGAAAGAGAGAGAGGGAGAGAGAGAGAAGAGAGAGAGGGAGGAGGAAACAGTCCCTCCCTTTCCTCCTCCCTCAGGAGCAGAGAGAGAAGGATGGAGAAAGGGAGAGGGAGGAAGACAGCATGAAGAACGAAGAGAGAGACGGTTGAAGAGAGAGAGGGAAAGAAAGAGGAATGAGAAAGGAGAAGGACAGAGAAAGAGGAATGGAGAGAAGGAAGGAGAATTGGAATAGGGAGGAAGAAGAGAGAGAGAGAGGGAGGAGGGACAGAGAGGGAGGAAGTGATAGAAAGAGGGAGGAGGAAAGAAGAGAGGAGGAAGAGTGAAGGTGGAAGAGAGAGAGGGAGGAAGAGAGAGAAAAGATGAAAAATCGACTGGAAAGCAAGAAACAAAGGGAGGAGAAAAAGAGAAGAGTGAGAGAAAACAAGAGGGAGGAAGAGAAAGAGGAATGGAGAGAATGAGGAACAATGGGAGAAGGAGGAAGAGAGGTAGAGAGGAAGAAAAGAAAGTAAAGAACAGAGGGGGACGAAGTGATAGAAAGGAAGGAAGAGAAAGGGAGAGAGAAAGCAATATGAAGGCGGCAGAGAGAGAGGGGAGAGGAAGGAAGAAGAGAGAGGGAGGAAGTGAAGGTGGAAGAGAGAGGGAGGGAGGAAGAGAGAAAGAGAAGATGAGAAAGCGAGGGGAAAATGAGAGGAAGAATGAGAGAAAGAGGGAGGAAGAGAGAGGGGAAAGAATCAATAGAGGGGGAAGGAAGAGGAAAGAGAGAAAGGGAGGTAAGAGACAGGCAGAGGGAGGAGGAGAAAAAAGGGAGGAAGAGAGAGAGAGAGAAAGAGAGAGAGAGCATGGAAAACATAGTGCTAGAAGGAGGAGAAGAAGAGATTGAGAACTATAGTGTGTGGGAGAAGAGCCAAGTCCATCCGCACAGACAGAGAGATGGGCGACTCCCAGATGGCAACTCTCGTCTTCCCTCGTTCCCCCGGCCGGCCCGACGAGAGACAGAGCGAGTGTGAAAGTGAGAAGGATTCAGAACGAATTAGGGAGGGGAGGGGAGAGACAGCTGGTCACCTCTCCTCCTCAATTTATCACTCGGTGGGGTTTCTGATCTCAGGAAATCCTCGCTCATCATTTACACCTCCAATCGGCCAAACACCGGCGTAGTTAGCAGATCTATTTTCGCTTTATGAGCGTGTTCGCCCCGGACAGGATGACTAATCTGATGTTGTGAGATGAAATAAATTGCGGCCATATTTTTCAGTCGCTCCTCAGCTTGAGTTTTCCTCCTTGATTACAGCCAGCAGTTGTGTTAAATCTCCCCTGAATTGAATGCGGTACTGGCAGCTTGATGGCGAGCCAAGCAGAAGATATATTTCTCTGTCTGGTTTTCAGGAAGAGGAAGGTGTAGGAGCTGGCCTGTGTCTCTGTCAGGGAAAGAGCCAGCAGTGTTCGTGCTGTGGCTTCAGGACGAGTTGGACTCTGCAGTCTGAAATTGGGTTAGAAGTGAAGACTTGCTTTCCAAAATGACATATCAACAAGTTGACCACTGACTCTTACAGAAGTGATTACTGGCAGGGAAGTGAAGCACATTATGGGTTTCTGTTAAAGTTATAAGTCATCTTACACTGCAAAAAATCTCCACTGAACAAGTCATGTAGTCTATTATTCAGTCCTAAAATCGTAATTTTCTTAAAACAAGTGAAGAAGTCTGCCAATGGCGTTAGATAATTTCACTTGTTTCCAATGCAAATCAATTTGCTTCAAGCATTTTGTTGAATCAAGTGCCATTTTCTGACTTGTTTCACTGACACTAATTTCTAGAAAATTCCTGAAACAAGTGAAACTGCATTGGAAACAAGTGGCGTTCTCTTGGTTTAAGAAAAATAAGATTTGAAGGCTGAATATGAGACTAAATGACTTGTTAAGATGGATGTTTTTTTGCAGTGTAAGACCCCTTGCTTACAAAATAGTTCTGTCATCTGAGTTCTTGATTGGCTAAGGAATTTCAAGGAGTGTAGTTTTTCCAAAATGGCTGATTGGAGGAAAACCTTCCACAGGTATACCATCGTCAGTTTTGGTGGTTTGCCCCTACCTCCTCATGTAAAGAATAATAATTTACGCATCAAAATATATTAAAATGCATGATTCAGACTTTGCTGCGGTGTGCTACCATTCACTGTCCACAATTCCTTAAGGAAAACGATCTTTTCTCTGGAAGCTGTTGTACTTTAGAGTATGACATTTAGTTTTCCGTGCTGAATTATATATTAAATACTTGTAAAATGTTAGGTCATGTACACACAGACAAAGACTTATTGAAACACAGATACGAGGGTCGGAAATTAACAGGGGCTCGGGGCAGAAATTCCCTTGAAAGTTCTTAAAATGTCCGTGAAATTAAAAATGAGGGGCAAGGGGGGCACCTGAGAATTGAGTACCCTTTTTTGCATTTCACCCTCACCATTTTTTTATTGAGTTCATTAAAATTATTCACATGTTAATGTGACGACTGGTAGGTGACTCTCGGGAGCGTACGACCGGAGGATTCTTTCGAGAGAAACATGCAGCGATTTTTTATCAGAAAACAACCACATACGCAGCTTGAAGCAGTAGAAAATGTTGACACCACGCAGCCAGCAGTAGGAGAAAATACCGATCCCACACAAACCACTGCGTCAACAAAAAATAAAACATCCAATATCGTAAAAAAACACAACAATCAAGTGGTGGAAGATGGACTGGTTGGGGACAGAGAGGGTGGCCTGCTGCGAGTGGGAAAGAAGTGTGGGACATGTGGTATTATGCTTTGAATTAAACAAATCTGCAGTTTTTATTTGTGAATATGCAGTGCAAATATATAATACAGTGTCTAGTCATAATGCCATAAAATGATCCCCAAAATGCCGGATCAAAATGCCCCTAAAAATCAGATCAAGAGAGGGTTAGGGTTTTCCATCTCAAAAAAAGTTAATTTCTTACCCTGACACACACACACACACACACACTCCCAGCTGGTATTTCGGTGGCTTTATTTGACATGTCATCCATCTTCGCGCTGAGCCTTAATAGTCCCTCCCAACACCTGGTCCCAGAACAGCTTGACGCATGCCATCAAAGTAGGCACAACAAAACGGCCAAAAGCCTCACTGAATGATACGTTCCCACCAACAGTAGTGTGGAAGCTGCACTAATAGGCAAACTAATGAGGGATTTGCCATATCGTGTGTCGCTGTATTGATAACATTTGACACTTGGCCTGTGCAGTTCCAAGCATGTGGATTGCGTTGAATGTAAATATTGTTTTTTCTTGGCACGTTAAAGCAGTCTGGACTCTCACGGCAAAAATTTTAATTAGTCATTTTGTCCAAAAAACTTCAATCTGTCAATAGGGTGAAATTATTTCACTGGTTTCACTTGAATCAAGTGACGTTATCTTGAAACATAGCAGATCACTTCAGCTGTTTCAAGATAGTTGAGGCTTTGTTACAAGAAAACTCTTGAAACCAGTTAAGTTTTAGTTCAAAGTGAAAACATCTGACCAAACTGGCAGTATTTTTTTCACTTACTGTTAGATTTTAAGGGGGTTAAGTAATCTATGTCTTCTTCCCGCAGATATATTATGGTCATTTTGTGCTATGGGGCAGTAAAAATACTACTACGTACTTATTGCCCCTTTAAAATTTTACAAGTTTAAAAGATTTAATAAAGCAGATATATCTTGCAGTGTAGCTGATGGAAGGAGCTCATGACCAAAGATCAGAGGTCATAGGAGTGAGATGGTGGATAGAAATGAACACACACACTTTTGTTCTTGAAATGCTTTTAACGCAGTTTTGTCCAGTCAGCATCCTACTGTGTTAACATACAACAAGATGTTAACCATGTAAACCCTCGGCTGATCTGTGTGTGCTCGTCTGTCGTTGAACCGAACAGGATTATCGAGTCAACATCTTCCTGCGGCAGCGCTGGAATGACCCCAGGCTGAGGTTACCCCAGGACTTCAAGTCCGACTCCCTCACCGTCGATCCCAAGATGTTCAAATGCCTCTGGAAGCCCGACCTGTTCTTCGCTAACGAGAAGAGTGCCAACTTTCACGACGTTACCCAGGAGAACATTCTCCTCTTCATCTTCCGTAATGGAGACGTCCTCATCAGTATGAGGTAATTGGCATTTTCATTCACATTTTTCATTGTTCTTCTCTGTTTGCATGTGGCTGGCAACTACTACTACTACTACTACTACTACCACTACTAATATGTAGCTTTGCAAACAGTAAGACAACAGAATGAAGGATATTCATGTCACAGTTTACTTTGTGTATTGCAGTTGTGGGCAATGCTTATGTGCCTTACAAACGTACTTGTGCAAGAGGTAGATGAAAACAGATTTCCATTTTCCCAACACTTATCAGCAATGTTTAGATACCTACCACAGGATGACTTGAAAGCCTGATCAAATGCACTCCATTATTCATATTGTTTAAGCAGTTATGCAATTGTTTCAGGAAAGAGCCACATCATTTTAAAACAGTTTGGTATGATTTTAAACAAAAAGTCATTTTAAAATTGGATCAGAGAACCAACAGGGACTGTGGAAAAAACAATGCTCTGTAGAGCTACATAATTCTGTTGCTAGTCTCATACTAAACAGGGAGCTGCTGGTATACATATACATATGTTCCCTCCAAAATAGATTTTCAAAACAAAGTATTTTCATAGAGTGATGGATGTAGCATTGGGCATCTATAGGAGGCTGTCTACACTTATATTCCTGGTAAAGGATTTCAGCATATGCAAATTGTGTTTACAATTCTGTCTGATTGTTGATGTTGCTGTAGGATTACAGTAATCACTGATATGGAAGTGTGATACAGTACATAGGTAGTCATAAGCTCCTAAACTGATCTACCATGCTAATATTGGCTAATGCTTAGCTTTCGTCTTTGATGTTAAGGCCACATACACACACAAACAGAACTTTACATCTTGGGCATTTAGCTGGCACTCTTATCCAGAGCGACTTAAAACGAGTGAGCAGGCATTGGATCAAGGACACTTCTATAGGACACATGGCTGTTGATGGACACACAGTGGCTGTTGCCGTTGGATAAAAACTGTAATCTTTCAGTCATGGGATGGTCTCTCTAACCACTACGGCACCTAGCTACACTCACATTCAAAAATTGTACTTAACTATAGTATCTAGTGTCAAGTAATCCTGCCTGCTCACTTTCAGATTCTTTCACACAACTGCACAGTCCCCCACTCTGTGTAATGCCAGTGCATAAGCAAACAACCGGCGCTCACTGAGGCAGTGTGTGGTCACAACGGTGAAACCGAGCTGCATGGAAAAAAGTTGCAGTAACCACTATACACACAAAATGTGAGCCACACAGCAAATAATGTCAGAGCCATCTCAAATCCATGATATAGGACCTGTTGCACTGCAAACACCCACTTAACTGTAACCCTTTAAAGTGGTAATCAGTGAAATCCGTGGATTTTGATTTTGTTGACATCTTTGGTTCTAAGCGTTCATTGCTGTGGTGTTTCTGCACGGCACTTGCCAGAGATCATTAGGCAATTAAACAGTAAAAGTCCATGTGACGTCTTTTTCCTTGGATTTTCGGTTGACTGGTCGGTCTTATTCTATTTATTCCAAACAAACCGTTGTTGCCGAAAACATAAAATGCATCACTTTCTGTGTGCCAGAGGATTTTTCCCAGGAAAGACCTACCAGACACCAGGTGTTAAAAACAGCAAATGGAAAAGGGTCATTCCGTGTCAAATCAACCAGAGCTCGGCGGCTTGAACTTTTGATTTTGATCATTTTTCTGCTGGTGGAAGATATAGATATATGATGAAAGTCCAAATATTAAGGCTCACTGATCATTATATACTGAGTTTCCCCCAATTTTGTAGAGTGAGGGTCAAAACGATAATTTTCGCCTATGATTTGGAGCAAGTTTAGGGGTCTAATTGGGGGAAATTCAGTAAATAATGATCAGTGAGCTTTAATATTTGGGCTTTCTTCATCATTTATGTATATCTTCCACCAGGAGAAAAATGATCAAAATGAAAAGTTCGAGCTGGCGAAGTTCCTGAAATTTGGTTGATTTGACACAGAATGACTCAAAAGCTTTCTTGAACTTGCTATGTTCAAGAAAGAGACAGAAACAGACAACACTGTCTCCCACAACACGACTGACAGAAACAACCAGAATAATAACATCCAGAGAAAATGATTGACAGTTGCTCTCCCAACAGAAAATAATTGACACTTGACCAAAGCAAATGAAGGGTCAGTGTTTGACAGTCTGTAACAAAAAAATCAGAGTTGCATTTTTAACAATAAATCAATCAATCGTCAATATATCATTGTCAAATCAGTTGTTATATCTTGGTATAATTACCGTTAACAAATGAGACCATGGCTGAGACGATTGGGAGCCTTTATCTCATGCCAGTGGTATTGTGAGTACCAGTGTTTCTCAAAATGAAGACCACATTTCCCATAAACCCCTGTTGCTTCCTCTCTCAAAGAGGATCCTCTGCCCTCTACACAGTAACTTTATGTGGTTTGTCAAAAGAAGCCGATTTTTTAGACTTTTTAGAAATTTAGACTGCTCCAAACTTGATTTCGTAGAGATCTCCATGTTTCCCAGTGTGAACCTTCAGTCTCTGTGTTCGTGGCAGAAGCAACCTCACCTCAAAAACAGAAACATGTGCAAATCTTCAAACATGCAAATGCATTAAGGAATACAAAATAGCTACGCAAGTATGCGACTCCACTCATGAACAATAAAGGCGATGCATTAAGAATTTATTTCAGCGAGTGGGGAAAAGCTTTTGTATGCAGGAAGCATCTTTTCAATTAGTCAGACTCATTCCTTTTGTCTTTGAAATGATAAAATATGACAAGCAATTTCCGCTGAATCCTCGTAGCTTCGTGGTTTTGATGAACACATTTAGAAGTGAAGGTTTTTCACCAAGTTGACCTGAATCCCCTCCGTTCACCGTGGTTCTCTTTTATCCGTCTAGCTCCCTGCTTATAAATCGAAACACATACTTTTTTCGTTTCATGATAATTTCAGTATATTTAAGCATTGTTATAATGAGGGTGGTCTAGCTAATACTGAATGCAATTCCTTTCAGATTAAATGTTTAATAATACTTAACTTCGCTGGATTTTTTGATTGGAATGTTGCTGGAATGACGCTCTGATATGAGCAACTGTGCCTAAATAGATTGTTTAAGTCAAGTCTAATTTAATTTTAGAGTACTTTTGTGTAACAGGTTTGGCACACAGTCCTTTACGGAGCAACAAAGGACTTAAAACTATACTAGGCAAGAATTTTATGTGAAAATACAATTTTATTAGCCTAAATCGCAAAGTTGGGCTGCAATAGAGAAGAGTGTCACATCTGCCCTAACTGAGACTCCGTAGATTCGCCCAGTTTCCCCAAATGACCCCCAAAGGACACAAAGCGACAAAACTAAGCTGAAGAGCAAAATCCAAACTGTCGCCTATGCAGCAGTGAGAAAACGCTCTTTCCAGAGAAAGTTGGACTCACCAACATTAGATCTTTTGCCTCTCTTTGCGTCCCTTTGGTATCCTTTCGTATAAAGCATCACAGACCGGCCGGTTTGGTAAACATGAGCGTGCTGTGTGCAGTTTACTGACGTCACGTTAAGTCATTTCTGGGTATTGAAGTTCAGATTTTTCAAACCTTTCGCTGCCATTTGAAGCCACCAATGTGTGAAGCTGCCTAGTGCAGCTTTAAATGCATGTGAAAACAACAAACATAAGATATGATGTCAGGAGCTCAATGGCTGCTTATGTAAGGGTTGTAAGTATTTGTAAGTATAAAAGTGTTAGGTATTAAATTCTCTGTGTCTTCCACCAGGTTGTCTGTCACCCTGTCTTGTCCTCTGGACCTCACATTGTTCCCTATGGACACACAGAGGTGTAAGATGCAACTTGAGAGCTGTGAGTATTCCTGAAATAATATCACATTATTCTACCTCATCAGTATACACATGTGCTAGATGGTATTTGGGAGATATTTATGAGTTGGGAATATATTTGTTGTTTTTATAAAATAGTTGTTTTGGGGTAAATGAAAGCTTTTTGCTTGTGTTTAGACGCCAGTTTCAGTGGTAAATACTTGGAGAAGTGGAATAAATCATCATATTTTAAGGTTGTTATGAAAATCTCCCAGCTAATTGAGCTTGACTGTGGTTATTGCATCTTGTTTACAAAGCAGTTTAGACCAAATAAGAAAAATAACTTCAAGCCATTTCACTGTAATGCCAGGCCTGATTACTGAAGCTTACGTCTGTCTGTGTCTGTCTGTATGTCTGTGTGCCTCAACGTAATTTTCTTGTCTCGTTCATGTATCTTTTGTGCATGTATGTGTTCAACTGTTTGGTTTGCATCTGTGCATGCATGTGTGTGCATGTATGTGTATGTGTGCACTTTCGCATGACTTTGTGTATGCACCTGTGTGTTTTCAACTGTTTGTATATGTGTGTGTACGTTCCACTGTTTTTGTGTGTGCCTGTGTACATCCCTGTCTCTTCATCCAGTCGGGTACACAACGGACGACCTGCAGTTCATGTGGCAGACAGGAGATCCGGTGCAAATGGACGCCATCGCCCTGCCCCAGTTCGATATCAAACAAGAAGATATCGATTACGGGAACTGCACCAAATTCTACGCAGGAACAGGTATTGTTCTCATAATAAATACCAGACTTTGCTTAGATAGCCCTTTTCAAAAAGAAAGTTACAAAGTGCTTCATCGTTAGGAAAGTAGAAATGAAATCCATTAAAAACAATGGATACAGTAATCTAATATTTCAAAATGAACGCTATAAATGACCTCTTCAATTTAACAGTCAATAATAGCCAATTGACGCTATCACTCATAGAAAATTCCTCTTGAATATGGCGTGGGCCATATGACATTACGTATTGATTTGAAACTAAAAAAATTCAGCAGAGTGAAGTCCTTTGAACCAGTTAACTCCCAGTCACTTCATTAAGCTTTGCCATTAACCACAGTCTCGGTAAGCTGAACAAGGTTTTGACTTAAATGATGTTCAGCTTTGGGCTTTCCTTTCATCCAATCATTAATTATTCCCTCTGAACTGAACTGGTTACATTGTGGGTAAGGAGCACAATGCTATAGTCTCCTCGTTAGATTTAGACTCCAAAAGCGTGTCCATGTGCCGGGCTGTTACCCTGATTATTGTTACCCCCGGCAAGGAGGGTATGTTTTTGGAGGATATCTCAAAAAAGTATGCACGGAATTTGGTGGAATTTTGGTGGAGTTTCATAGTTATGAAACTAATGGAGATAGAGACTTCATTCCAGACCCTGAGGGTTTATTTGAAGGGTCAAGAAATCAAATTAACTTAAAATTTAAGAGATAGGAATGATGTCCTGGGCTGTATCAGCAAGTTGGAGAATTGCTCAGTGTTGGAGGAGGTTTGCGCTCGCCACGTTAAGGTTAGGGTTAAGGTTAGATATAGGCACATAAAACTTTTATTAAGGTTAGGCAATTACAACAGTTTGGCTAAGGTTAGGGTAAGGTTTAGGACATGGTTAAATAAAAAACAAACAAAAAAAACCTTTAGCTGAAATTGAAAACTACACTCACAGTAGAGAACTTCCTCACATAAGCTGGGACTTGAAGCTGGGTCACCCGAGTTGAAGGCAAATGTATATGACCATCCATCACCCTGAACTCCACACCCTTCGTTTCACAGCAGAAGCGTTAATTTCAATGTCATGCGACTGCCTGTTTCTAGTCGTGTCCCCTCCACATAATCCTTGCGTGAGGTGGCAACATATTTCTCTCACTTTCTGTGCACAGAGCGCATTACTTGCAGTTTGAGACTTCACAAAATGCTCACTTCACACAATTTCAGACCAGGCTGGTTTTTCCATTTTGTTCAGTATAGTGTATGCTAGGGATGGGCCGTAAGTCACCCAAACATATTTGGTACTGGCCCACTTTCAAAGGATGCTGCCAGGACCAAACCTGCTGAGTATTCAGATAAAAAAAGACACAGGGTGCTGGTACTGTACCATACATAATAGATCCAGTGTGGGTACAGCACGGTACTTGCAATGAAATGGAAAAACTCTATTAGCCACAGAGCCTGTGTGACCTCAATGCTCTCGCACTTGGGAGGCAGACCGCTGGCATCGAGTCAGCCTTTTAACGGGTTGTCATGGAAACGCAGCCAGACACAAAGATCACCTTTGTGTACGACTGGTTCGAGCCTGCTCTGCGGCACAGGCACCCCTTATATGCTGTATAAAGATCACCCAGAGAGCCCCGGGCTAGTTAAACATGACCTCAACCATCCACTCTACCGTCCCATTGGGCCTACCGACCGGCCTCTTAGGGCAGATGGAAAGAGAAGACTGTGGTGGGACGAGGAAAGCTTCTCTAAAGTGGCTACTTGTTCACCCCGTACCGCTGTGACCCCAACTAATGGAGACCATGCTTCCAGTACAGCAGAACGAGTTAAAAATTTATCATTTAACCCTCATCCTACCAATATATTTAACATACAAGGACTACCGACTGGGGTCCCTGGGGACCCCAAGAATAAACTACTGTAAGAAACAACCATCATAGCAAAATGTTAACTTATTTCTTCTCAAAACATTATTAGTTATGTAATTAATGTCATCTGAAAAAAAACCCCAAAAAACCAGATTATTATTATTTTAGGAAAGTTACAGTTAATTAAATTATGTATTGTATTTCTGACTTTGAACATCATCTTACCATCTGTGTCTGTCTCCTTCAACATGACTGACAGAGTGCCCCTACCCCCCCTGATAGTGTGTGATACTTTAAATTAGGACCCATGGCAAACATGAACTCAATAAATAGTTCCATCTATTAAAACTGCAAACGCGGAATTGGGTGCTTTTGACTGGGGTCCCCCAGGACCCCAATACATTGGTATTTTTAAAAAGCACTAATTAAAACAGAAACAGAAAACAATTATATGAAGTCATTAGGAACAAATTGATTGAAAAAAGTCATGAAAAATTGGAATGATAGAATAAAGCACCTGTGAGATATGACAAAAAGTATACCTCTGGGGTCTGCGGGTACCCCAGTCGGTAAGATGAGGGTTGGGCTGAAAGTTATGTTGTACTTTTGAGAAGTGTGGGAATGTGTGTGGGAATTGGCCCAAGAGTCAAACTCGTATTAGAGCAGACATATTTAAACTAGCGCTTATGCAGTGAGTGTACAAAACATTAGGACACCTTCCTGAGATTCAGTTGCATCCGCTTTTGCACAACCATAGTGTCAAGACTTAAAGGTCCTTTGTTAGTCTTCGTTAGTCTCACTATAGGACGCTTTTTTGAATGCACCTGCGCCTTTTTTTAAGTTATTGTCAGTGGTTTAACAGACGACAGGTGTGCATATCCTCCAAACTATGCGCCTTGCGTTTTGATGTGGCAAGTTTTGCGTCACTGCCCTGGGTGCTCCAAGTTGAACAGGTTTCAACTTCAGCCACTGTCAATGTGAAAATTGCCCTTGAAACAGGCACTATCTATCTCTTGGACAAGGTAATAAAACTCTGTGCTCCGTTGTCCCTAGGAGGATGTCATGTCCCCAATCTGTTTCAGAATGGGATCCTCATCTTCTTTGTCAAGAGCAAGCAAAGCAATCGCTAACTTTCTCTTTTCTCTTTCTTTTTCAGCATTATCCCTTTGTTACTTCAAGCTAGCTAGCTAATGCTAATTAGATAGCTTGCAAGATAAATTAAATGATGTATCGCTCCCTGTGGCCTTCGAATTCTTGCTCTCTCTATTACTATTGACGCTCACTGCTGCACTTTGCATTTGAGCAGGAGAAAAAAATGCCTCCTATCTGATCACGGCCTTAGCCTGTCTTCTCCCTGTCATCTAAATCTCCCCTCCATGCCTAAAGTGGTTTTAATAGGCAAAATCAATAAAGGGCCATATCTATTACCTGGATTTACCTGGTCAGAATATTTCACCGAGAGAGTATGAGATCCCAATGTTTTGTGCGATCATTTCCAACCTGTCAACAATAAATTTCAAAGCAATCTGTGTTTCTCAATGAAATGATTTCTTCATGTGTCTCATTCCTGATGCAGGGTACTACACCTGCGTGGAGGTAATCTTCACCCTAAGGCGACAGGTCGGCTTCTACATGATGGGTGTCTATGCTCCCACACTGCTCATCGTGGTCCTCTCCTGGCTCTCCTTCTGGATCAACCCTGACGCCAGCGCCGCCAGGGTCCCTTTGGGTACGAATAATCCTGACTCTATTGATCCACCCCTTCAACCTCCAGTGACATTTACCAATACACAGGGCCTGATGTAACTATTCCTTGTGCTGTTTAACTTGGTTGAGTGCCTATATTGAAATCTGGGCTCGGATGTTAGAGGAAAAAGGGGGGTGGGTGAGAGCGGGTATGTCACCACCTCACATCACAAAGGATTTCTGTTGTAAAAAGCCACGGGCAAAAGACTGCGGTAGCACAAATAGATGCCTCTCCAAAAGAGTTGTATGTCTTTAGGGATCAGTGGCATTATGGCCCCCAATCACCACCATCATGATATCATCAATCACTTTGACAGCATGGAGGACTTTATCTGTCAAGCATGGTGCCATGTCCAATGTTGTTCTGTTTGTGATAAATCACTGAATACAGCTGTAATTGATAGAGGGGACCCACAGCAGTGCTGCTCTAGTTGCCAGTAGCCTTCCTCCAGTGTAGGCTAAAACCCCTGGAAATGTAGCCCAGGAACTTGAGCCCAAATATAAGGACAAGGGCTACATTTTTTGCTCTTTGGCCAAAATTTGTTTGAGGATATCCAATACAATTTGGTTATCAAGTCTACTTGCTAGAACATGCATACCTGCTTAACGCATGCAGGGTTCAGAGCTTGGCCTTAGCTGTTTGGAGGAGCCAAGTGCAGGGTCTTGACTTCCTGGATAAGCCCTTGTGGCAAGCAGGGCGGGGATTGAGTGCCGGTCAGGAGGCGGACAGAGCCGGGAGTGGCCCAGCTGGCCAACGAGATACACCTGACCCCAATTAACCCAATTAATGGAGGGGAGTGCTGAGTTTGTCTGAACCAGAGAGGCACACTGATACACCTAGCCTGAAAAGGCTCCTGCTTAATAGACGGTTGGTCCCAGTGCTGAAGGGGATACAAGAGTGGCTCAGCACCGGTGGTGCTTAATTTATGTGTTTTTGTTGTGTTTAGTTGCTGAATAAATCACAGGCAAGAACCAGAAGAACCATCTCTAGTGTCCTCCCTGCTTAGAGTGTTGGTCTTTGTCACAGTCCTGTTTCTGCGCTGCCCAGCATGATGGAAAAAGAACAGAAACTGTCAAACTAGGTTCATGCAATATGTTTGACCCACAGTGGAAAATGGGCTGGTATAAAGTCATCGACTTCCTTCCTAACAGACCAATAACCTTGCTGATAATGAGATTCACCTCATCAAAGCATACAGCTCAGTTACATCACATCCTCATTGTTAGTCATCTGTTGCATTATTTCTGTGGTCTTGACATTTGGTGTCAGGTCGTGTGAATATTTCCATTCACTGTCATACCAGTCACCAAACACAGTAATGTATGTTATAATGTTGAAGAGTTTTGTCCCAAAATTAGATACCATTGTCATTTGACAATCATGACACATCTGATAAAATGAAAAGCGAAAAAGTATAGCACTTTTTAAAGGATAGAAGACAGCTTAAGTCCTTGATAATAAAATAACAGTCTTGCAGACTGAATGCTATACATTTTACAAATATCAGATGTTACAGTTTAGGTGATTTATGTTTTTTTAATAAATTGATACATGCTGTTTTGGGAGAGAACTCTTCAATTCTAGCTGAAGGAATTCATCCCTTCATGCTTAAACTGTGTTTCTAGGAAACCTGTCCATTCCACTTCCTACGTTTTTTCTCCTCCACCATCAACCTGTGCGTAATGTTTCAGTGTCACCCATGTATCACTGGCACCAGCACCTCTGTCTATACAGGGTTGCATGGATAAGATAATCCATTGTTATCCCACTCCAATCGTCCACCGCCTCCTTCTCTCCACTCTCCTTCCAGTTGTTTATCACCACTTTCATCCCATCATCACTCCATCTCCTCCTGGGAGCCTCTTCTGACTCCTCTCTAAATGGGATCAGTCCAGGTCAGTCATCTCCCAGGTGTGGGACCACTGGCATTTATTGCTCTGTATTGTGTGTGTGTGTGTGTGTGTGTGTGTGTGTGTGTGTGTGTGTGTGTGTCTGTATGTGTACGCTTGTGTATATATGTCTATGTCTGCGTGTTTTTCACCAGTGTAAGAGTAAAAATGGGTTTACTGTAGCATAATAAGAACATTTCTATTCTATACGTGTTTCTACAGATGATATCGAGGCCACTCGCTGGGAACCAGGGAGACATAAAGCTATTTAAATATCTCCATCTTTCACATTTCTTTGTTATGGAAAATAGGCGGGCTTCCAGGCTGAGAACACTCGCTTTTTAGAGCTTTCGGAGCAGTTTGATTAGAAATGTTGAACCCTGTATAATCCTGTTCCTTGATGAGTGAACCCTGATGAAGCCTGGAGGCGAAACACATTGGTCATTCCAGTGTATTTATTGTTGCTCTGAAGAAGCATTAGAGATATAAAAGTAAGGGAAGGGGTGTGAAGCCCTTCATTGGGTGGTAGAATACTTTCCTCCTCCTCGTCTGGATAATTATTTCTGCTCTAACCAGCGCCTGAGAAAATCACCGCTGTGCACATCTATGTATATAACTTCGTAGGCTATTGGAGATAAAACAATTTGAAATAACTCTGTCATCAGAAGCCTGAGCTCTATTAGTCGTCCTAATGGCAGAGGTAAAGGAAAGGTCATGAATTCCTAATTGGACTCTTGGTACTCAATAACCCTGCGTGGATGCAAGCCTTTTATTATTGCTATTCTGCACACTGGGAGAATAATTTATTCAGTATTTTATGCATGAAGGGGGAAACGCTCCAGCTTTCATGGCTCGTGTTTTATGTTTTCTTTCCTTTGTACATCTCAACATTTAATCCAGGTGGATCAAATGCTTTTCCTTACTGGAAAAAAGATGCAAACTACACACCGACTGCCTTGTGTCAGTGTTGCATGTTGAGAATCATGGTCCCACTGTAATATTCACAAATACTCTATCACAACATTAACACGGACTGGAAGATTAAATCTGGTGCTATTAATGAGGAAAATTATCCATGCTTTCTGGGACAAATTGAACGCCAGGAAGTGTAGAAGAAAGATAAATTGAACTTCAGGAGCCGCACAAAAAAGATAAGCGTGTACCCAAATAGAAGTTGTGCAGAGTGGGAAAGTTACAGTTACATTTAACTTTTTTCCCTAACTTTCTAACTCACTTTTCCTGACCGTTGATTGACAAGGTTACTCCTCTTCCCTCTCTGGCTAGGCATCCTCTCGGTGCTCTCTCTGTCCTCTGAGTGCACCTCTTTGGCTTCGGAGCTGCCCAAGGTGTCCTACGTCAAGGCCATCGACATCTGGCTCATCGCCTGCCTGCTGTTCGGCTTCGCTTCGCTGGTGGAGTACGCTGTGGTTCAAGTGATGCTCAACAGCCCCAAGCGCATCGAGGCCGAGAAGGCCAAGATGGCGTCCAAAGAGAAGGCGGAGGGAAAGACCGCCGCTGCCAAGAACAACACGGTCAACGGCACCGGGGGGACGCCGCTTCATGTCAGCACCTTGCATGTCAGTACATCTGGTTTGGTATCTTGTCTGTGTGTGTGTGTGTGTGTGTGTGTGTGTGTCCACCCTTTGAGGAAAATTCATTCCCAACTCATCCATTGATAAATAACTTGCAAGAAACAGCAGTTACTGTAAGAATTCATGAAATACTACTGCGTTCCAGCTAATGATATGTCAACAATATTTAGCAACATTAGCTAGCTAGTTAGTATATAACGTTAGCAACCGTAAGGGCAGCTTTATATTTCAAATTTATGTTTAACCATTTACCACACAGGTGTTTTGATAGATTTAAGGTCATGCAATGCTGAAAATCCAACTTAAGTGTATTTTGAGGATTATAAACATGTTTAAAATAATCCTCTGTAGCATTTTCAGTGTATACCGCCATGTTGACGTGATGTCAGATATCTGCATCTCGTTCCATTGCATTTTTCCAAGTCCAGTGTGTTGGCAATGCTACACCAACTCTTGTGGTAGGCTAACCAGGGAGTTAGGAATCTTTCATCTTTCCTGATTTTTTATTCTTATGTATGTAGGCTATACGTCTTGAATCCGTAATGTATCACTGCCGTACCCATAATCACAGTAAAGAATGCCCCCAAGGGTATTAATGCTGTATTTAATCACCATAACAGTGACATGATGGTGCTTTTTATGTTACTCAGTGTGAGTGTGTGTGTGTTAGTGTGTGTGCATGTGTATGTATGTGTATGGGAGTCTATGTAACCTCCCACCTAAAACATGGTGGAATGACAAAATGGTTAACCTTGCAGATCCTATATCCCTAGGTGAGATTATAAGAGTGAGATCTAGAGATGTAATCTAAATGCAAAACAGGGGAATCCAATCATTAAAAATTGGCATCCTCTCTAACACACACAGCTCAATCAGGGCTAAAGACTGACACTCAGTCACATACACACCAGGCATGCAATATGTTCTATGGGTCTTTCAATTGTACGCCTAATTGAAATTAATTTACCTCCGAGTGTACGTTAGTCAGGACCGCATTTGGTTTGAGAGGATTACATTATTCCATTGAGATCTAATGGGTTTTCTTGTCAAAACCAAATCAAAATAATGAAGGTTTAATGAGCTTAATGACTTCGGTGAATAAGCATTCACAGTCTGATTAGATTCCTGCTCACCCTGCAGGCCTGCAGGCCTTCAGGGAAGTTGATGAAAAGGATTTTTGGATGGCATTAACTTCAACCTTTTGCAGGCTGTGTTTTTGTAAGCATTGGTTGTCCATCGCGATAGCATGTAGAGGGTGCAGAGGGGTTACAACGGCAGATGAGACAGCAACCATATTAGGAAATATTCCTGAGCACAAAGTTAATCTAATTTTGGTTCCAAAAATCATACTTGTTTTCCTCCTAAAATAACACCAGTTTTGATGTATCAGCATGAGTCCCTCCCGAGCGTCAGGATCAAACGGCTCCTTCACTGGTTTTTGAAAGTTTTTGAAGTTTAGTCTGTTTTCAGTCTAGTCCAGCTATCCTCTTTAGTGGCTGAACAGACGCATTCAAGTGTTCCTCTCAATTTAGATCAAATCTATCTGCAGCGTGGCTGTGATCTTTAAGGCACATGACAACTCCAGCAGAGCATACGTACACAGCACCACATTGTGTGTCAAACAATAGATGGAGAGTATGTGGAGCATACGAATGTGTTTTGCCACTGTATGAATGCACTGTGCTGGACCAATACTGACAGAGTAGGGTATGTTTGATCACACAGTTTGCACAATTTGATTGGGCACAGGCAAGGAATCTACAAAGAAGGAAAAGTCGCATATGTCAGAGCCATGTGCGTGGGCGTCAACTGGAGACAAACTCTACAGTCTGCAGCACATTTTGCCCATAACTTAGTTTTATTAGAGTTTCAAACACGTTCTACTGTGTCAATGACACCGACAGTAATTTGTTATTTGGTTTTCCAGCTAATGTTTTGGGTGTTTTCATAGTAAATTTGGATTGCAAATTGTGTCAATGCTCAGACCTATTTTTGGGATGTGAGTGGAGCGGACAACTGCTGTGACAGTGAAGAAGCCAGGCGGTTTGCAGCAGACCTCTGTCTTGCACATATGACAGACACAGATGAAAAGGCAGATAGAAAGATAGATAGATGACAGACAGACAGATAGATAGATAGATAGATAGATAGATGGCTCTGGTCCGAAAAGGCTCTGCATTGGCAGTCTGTGCCATCTGTTGTGAGATATATTTATATGAGAGACAGAGAGAGAGAGAGAGAGAGAGAGAGAGAGAGAGAGAGAGAGAGAGAGAGAGAGAGAGAGAAAGACAGAGGGACAGAAAGTAGGGGAGGAAATGAATGTGATGTGAATGCCAGAAATGAATGCCAGCATTTCTGGTGGATCTGCCACTGAGATACAGGATGCCATTGCATTGCTGGTGAAAAGGGTGTTAGCAGAAAAGACAGTGTTAGCAGATTTAAAGCTGCAGCCTTCAGGTCTGTTCCATATTTAGCTTGATTACTATCATTGATTACTATTACTACTATACTACTCATATATACAGTAGGGAGGTAATTTAAGAGTTTCATTTCAATGAAAGAAGATGTCCACCATTTAAAAAAATAATAATAATTTGTGCTTACAAAATAGTTATGAAGGATAGAATCATCTTTGTTTTTCATGTTGCCTCATATACTGTATAACTTGATATTCACTTTAACTTTTATAACTTTGTTTAATTAACGCTGCTCCCGTCTTGCTCTCAGGTGGCGGAGACCCGCTGTAAGAAGGTGTGCACCTCGAAATCTGACCTGCGGACCAACGACTTCAGCATCGTGGGCTCGCTCCCGCGGGACTTTGAGCTCTCGAACTTTGACTGCTACGGGAAGCCCATCGACACCGGCTCTGCTCACGGCAAGTCCCAGGCCAAGAACCACAAGAAACCGCCTCCGCCGAAACCCGTCATCCCCTCGGCCGCCAAAAGAATCGACCTGTACTCCCGAGCCCTCTTCCCTTTCTCCTTCCTCTTCTTCAATGTGATTTACTGGTCTGTGTACTTGTGATCATCTTGAAATCATCTCGTATCATTAATCCCCACCCCCCAATAAGTTCTTTATTGATCAGATTACAATTGAAGAGTTTCATTCCAAAATGAAATATCCAAAATGATTGCTGACATGAAAGTAAAACTCACTGCGTATTATTATTGAACATGTTAGTTATCTTTGCATAAAAATAACCAAGTATGAGTTGTTATAATCAGTTGTATATTTTCAGTGTTGAACAATGAATATCACTTATTTTCTCTAAAATGGATATGTAGTATCTTGGAATGAAACACTTAATTTATTTATATTGGTACTAGAGAGACTGAAACGACATCGCAGATGTAACTCTTGTGATGCATGGTGTGTAAGCAAATCCACAATCAAAGATTATGATTGCATAATAATTGATTGGAAGAAAAGATGCAGAGATCTATAAAAGAGCTTTTGTAAATAGCTAGCCCTCCTAATTTAATAACCTGCCAGCAAGTTTAATGAGTTGAGCATTTTATTTAAGCTTCAGTACAAAGTGTAACATTGTAATTACAGTGCATGTTGAACATTGCATGTATATGAATATAAAATATAAATATATACATATATACTATTTATTAAATTTTATTACGCTTATGATTTGCTCTTGAAGAGACTCTAGTGGATATGTGAAGCACCTTGTTCCTGTTCAGATGGTCATGTGACACTGCCACTCCAACAATTGTAACGTTTGACGATCTCCCACTCCCATCTCCCACTGTCATAGTGTGTGTAAATGGGTCACTAGTGAGCTGGCCATGTGTTTGTGTAATTTACAAGCAAAGAAATAAATTATCAAATGAATTAAAAAAACTATGATGTTTGTGTTGATTTTTCAGCTTTTTCAGAGCGCACACTAGCGCAAGAAATATGCGGTAGTTTCGCTTTCAAGTCAGTTTTTAACTTCTCTCTGAGTAAACAATACAGTCGGTTTATCGATTGCTCATCAAAGAAGGAATTTTACAGAACAAGATGGTAGATGATGATGTAGAGGAACTAAATTGTAATAAATAGGTAAAGTCTGTCTCAATCTTGTTTTTTGAGAAAATGGTTTGAGTCATAACTAGCAGAAATGTTCTTAGCTTACCTGCCTTTTCATCCTTTAATGTGATAAAAACCTGATCCTAAAACATTGTGTGTTGCTTTTTGTCACAATAAATAGTGAGAAGGCAGCTAATAGGGTGAGGATTTTATCACTTTTTTATTGATTGACACTCAATCCTGCACCTAGACCAGATGTGCGTCCAGATATTTGTTCGTACAGCGACTTATGGTGGGGAAAAAATGCATTGATCTCCAGCATCTCCCCTTTTCTCAGCCAACATGCTCTCTGCACGTTAAGCACCAACACAGCTGTTTCTTCCACAGAGGCTTGACCTCACCTAATCCACCAAACCAGCCATCAATTATTCATGGAAAGCGTGCTTGGAAAATGACCTCTGACTATCATTGCGAGACTTCTCATATGAAATCTGTCTCAGGCTTAATGAACCAAGATAGATGCCGACCTCATGTCACGACAACAGGCTCATATCAATGAAGCATGAGGGAAATGGGCCCGGGTCCGTGCGCATGTAAAGGACAGCAAAAATGTCATTGCTGGGATCATTTTTATTTTGGGCTGGCCTAACCTATCAGTCAGTTTCCTGTGGAGATTAGGAAACAGGAAAATGTGGTTATTTATCAAGAAAATGAATACTGATGGCTCCTTTTTTTTCCTGTTGCTGTCAAGGTTATAGATATTGGAAAGACTTTTTGGCTGTCACTCAACAAAACCAGACTGAGGAAATGTTTCCCCTAACAGAATGAGAACCAGACTGAGTCTAGACTTAAATATTAAAGATTGATTGGTGATTGAGCACTGACATGGGTTATTAAAAGGCTTCTAACATCACACATGAAACATCATCAAGGGAGAAACATATATGGGTTTTAATGCTTAGTTGAAAATGTATTGATCTGTAATTAATATTAACTAATTTGAAGACTCTCACCTCCTTTCAACTCTGCCTGAATCTTAAATGAGAGAGATTCTGCTTTGCAGTGCCCTCTAATGGTCAAATATATATTTGATTATTGTAATGAGGAGGTACATTTTTCTCCTGGGACAGAATGAAACAGATGCAGTGTCAGGTCCTGTCTAGGTCCATGGGCTTAACATGACAACAACACTGATTCCACTGGAGCAAAAATGCTAAAACCACAGCTAAATGCACTCATGGTACTGTAAGGCTTACAATTTTGATACATCAACCACAATTGTCATTTTCAATGGTGAAACTGCATCAAATTGTGAATAGCATCACCCTGTAGTACCTGTACTGATGCAATTTCACATCCATTTGACATCTACATTTTACATTTTAGGGTTGCTCTTATCCAGAATAAAATTACAATGAAGGCATCATTAGAATAATTTATAGATTATCATTGTTACAAGCAAACAAAAGAGTGCAACAATCAAAGCCACAGCACCAGGACAATAGATGTAGCAAATACAGCTCACATCCCTACATCCTTCCTCAGTGGCGTGACTTTGTGTGTGTGTGTGTGTGTGTGTGTGTGTGTGTGTGTGTGTGTGTGTGTGTGCGCTCCACCCCCGCTCCTCAGCACCCTGCTAGTAACGCAGCTCAGTAACCTATATCACACAGGCTGCATTCTAATCCAACATGACCTCTCACCAGGCTCCAACCCAGACCACCAAGAAAACTACCATGACAGGCAATGATTAGTGAAGGAACAGTGGGGGAGGAATCCAGGGCTCAAGGGAAGCTCGTTTACTGTATACAGTACAAGGCTTTTATATATCAGTGTTGTGCGTTTACAGACAAATCCTAGACAAAAATATGACTCGAAAACAGATCTTGATTCCACAACTGGAGCGCTGATTATGTTGATTTTCCTGATTGAATTTCTTCCACTATCCATCAAAATCATTTTATTTTTTTTAATCATATTCTTTGAAATAAATGATGTACGATAGAATCAAGGATAAAGTCTAGAAACATTTTTATAAATGAGGTTCTCTAGTACAGGCTGCTTTTTGTTCAACCATACCACATTCATATTATACATACATATTATATATAACATATTTAAAGTTATACCATGTCACATCACGTCACGTAATGTACCTATTATATTATATCTTATACATATTATATTATATATAAGATATTTAAAGTTATGTCACATCACGTCACATCATGTCATGTACTTGCTGTCATTGAGAAATAAACTTTTATAGCAGTTATTTTTTGTTTGTTTGCTATGAATATATACATATACACTATGTATGTATGTATGTTGTCTGTTTACTCACTGTCATATTTCTTCACCATTCTTCTGCCATGAGGAAGACTTCGCTGACTTCCCTGAAACCTGAGACATAACAGGCTAGTATTCAAAAGCCAAAGTCGATTTCAGGTCAGCTAGAAATTTCCACGCTCTCGCAGGCACAGCGGCTGTTTGGTGACTGAATTTCGGCAGAGCTTGAGATGTGGAAGTCTAGGAAGTGTGGAGGATGTCATTTCCTGTCAGAGGCCGAGGCGGCGAGAGGCTCAGTTCCAGGTTGAACCAGCCAGACCGAACCAATCGCCAAAGTGGCCATGACCACGGGTCCCGCCGTTAGTTCTGCTCAGAATAGAGAAAAGATAGAGTGAAGAGAGATGGATGGATGGATGGATGGATGGATGGATGGATGGACGGACGGATGGAAGGATGAAGTAAAATCAGGTTTGAAATGCCTGGTGTTGATGGAGGGAGTCGAGGAGATGAGAAGAGCAGGGAAATGGAAAGTGGGCTGAGGAACAGTAAATGATGCAAGACAATGTGTTGCTTTGAAGTTCAAATCTTGCATTTTCAAAATGCCAACTCTACAGGAACTGAGAAACACAACATTATTTTCAGACTGATAACCACGCATTTCTATAATTTTTAGCATTGATTTTGAATGGGCTTTTATGGCCTTAAGGTCATAAAACTCACTCTGTAAAGGGCCACACTTTATGAAAATCATCAAAACTGGCTTTTCCATGGCAGCGGCAGCAGCAGGACAAATCATTAGAGCAAAGAAGAGACAAGGAGAAATAAAAAATATATATATTTGAGGAATGGAATACACAAAGCAGACAGCTGGAAGCACTATTACTCTTGTCGGTAATTAATAAACGATGTTAAACATCTCCAACCTCATCCATTTGTAGTCCCTCTGGTACAACAGCCCGTTTTTTGAAATGTCCTCCCCGCTGTGCAGCTTGAATCAAGAGATGACCCTGAAGAAGTGTGCCGTTATTATACATTGATGTTTTTTTTTCTTATTTATCCTTTATTTATCCATGGGAGGTTTGCTGAGCCTGCATGCTCTTTTTCAGCACTGCCTTGCTTCACATTCACACAGGTACACACTTTCACACCTGGGAGCTGCCCAGTACAACATACTATCCTCATAACTATTTTGTATGTAAAGATGGCTCATAACTTAAACAGTACCCCATAATATACTTTAAAAACATACCCCATAATATACTTTCAACCCAACAATCAATTTTTAACAGCTGTCATTTTCTTTTAATAGCTATTTCACTGCAAAAATCTCCATCTTAACAAGTCATTTAGTCTAATATTGAGTCCTAAAATTATAATTTTCTTAAAATAAGTGACAAAAATCTGCCTTAAATACTTAGTTACTTGTTTCCAGTGAAAATCAACTTGTTTCAAGAATTGTATAGAATCAAGTGTCATTTTCTTGATAGTAGTGCAGTGATCTGCCTTATTCTGACTTGTATCAAGATACTGACACTCATTTCTAGAAAATTCCTGCAGCAAATGAAACTGCATTGGAAACAAGTGGAGTTATCTCACCTCACTGGCAATTTTTCTCTTGGTTTAAGAAAAATAAGATCTGAAGGCTAAATATGAGACTAAATGACTCATTAAGATGGACATTATTTGCAGTGCTCATTTTGGAATAAAACTTCCAGTGTTATGAATACTGTTTACGATGAGCAGCCAATGTGATTATTATCCTATCCTAGCATCCCTTTCTGGAAAAGTTATTACTTGGATGTTTTTATTGTTGGACTGAGTGGGTTTTAAACTATTAGTCTGGAAACTCTCGCTGATCCAAGGGAGAGACGGTGTTTTGGAGGTCAAATCTAAAATGAGCTCAGTGCAACATCAGTAGAGATTGAAAGCTATTGACGCAGGCGGAGGCAGTCAGACTGTCCGGTCTCAGCACTCTTTCTGACCTTGGGACCGCCGATCCCTGCTGGTTTGACGCTCCAGAACTATTCTCATAGCAATATATGCTTGGCCTAGCAGGTTCTTTGTGTTCGTCGGCCTTGTTTTGTATTCCCATCGCCTCTTTATTGTATGCTCAAATAGCCTCTCGGTCGCCGTCACGTCAGCAGCCTCTGTAAATCACAGCTGTCCTTTTCAGTTTCCAAATCAATTGACACAACGCAGCGAATAACCAAAGCCTCCTCAAAAAAAATCAGTATTTTCAATGTTGTTTAGTGCTCCATCCTTGTTTCAGCATCCAGCATTGGTATTCTCTATGCTGTACATTATATCTCACTGACCTAGTTTTCTTATGGCCTTTTCCATGACTGGACGCGCCTTGGCTGATGTTCCTTTTCCTTTTTCTCTTGCGCTGTGCTGTAGGTGTTTGTTTCAGCTTTAGGAGACATCATATGGTTCCTCCAATACATTTTGTTTGTGGGTGTTCTTGCGCTCAGCTGTTAGATAGCATGGTTCATGGTGCCCATACATAAAGAACTGCTATGGATGCTCATTTCACCAGTAGCAGTTTTACTGTGCAATTATATAAAAGATAAAAATGTACCTGTGATTGCATAATCCACCCAGTTTACTCATCGCTTATATCTGCTTAGTCTGCCATTTCCTGTAACAATTCATCCAAATGTCTTGGATGTTGTTCAATAGTTTAATTTAGTTTAGTTTAGCTGAATAGAGGAGCTTGGGATTATAGTTCTATCTGTGTTCAGGGACGTTTTGAGACTGTGAGTGTTGAATTTTCCACACTGCATAGATCACAATTAATGTTTCCTTTTGAGTTACCATTTTTGCCCCCTTACATAAACATTTGCAATGGCTTGAGCCTCTAAACATGGTGTCTTAGCGGTTAACACTGTCATCTCACAGTAAGAAGTTCTTGGTTTCGATCCCCAGCTCTTTCTGTGCGGCGTTTGCATGTTCTCCCCGTGTTTGTGTGGGTTTTCTCTAAAGACATGCAAGTCAGATGGATTGGAGACTCTAAATTGCTCATCGGTATGAATGTGAATATCTGTGTATCTGTGTTAGTCCTGTGATGGACTGTTTTCCTGTCCCGGTTGTCTCCCTGCTTTCTACTCCAGCCCCCCGTAACCCTCCTGAAAAGGAATAAGCGGGTAGAGAAAATGAATTGAACTTGAGCCGCATTATATGAACAAATATTTTTCGACCAAACTATGAGATGGAACCTTCGACTTTGGGGTCACACAGGTTTTTTGTCTTTGACCTTTGTTTTGGTTGGACTGGCTTTAGAAAGCCAGTCCAAACAACACAGGAAGTTCCAACCTCTAGAATAGAACAATATAGGAGTCAGAAAAAAAGTCATTGAGCAGACTTTTAGATTTCCCACTGGGAAAGGAAGTAAAAAAGCCACAACCATTTCCTCTCCCTCTCTCTCTCTCTTTTTCCTTTCTCCCTGTCTGTCTCTGCCACACACACGCACACACGCACACACACACACACAATAACCAATCACGCCATTGCATGTCTATGACAAGCGTGTTGAAGTATCCTTGAGTAAGACACTGAACGGCTCCTCATTGTAAGTCGCACTAAATAAGAGCAGCACCTAAATGCCAGAAATGTAAATGTGAATGCTTGCTAGGCAACAGTTGCACAGCATTTCTGGGCAGCATTTTACCACTGAAAAATACGCAGTTACAGTGTCTGACAAATAAACAAAGCTAAGTGGTGAAACATTTGTTGAAAGGTCAGTGACTTGGTTTTACCACCCCACTGCATCTACAGTTCCACTGAGTGATAGGCTCTCCTGGGAACGCTAAATGTTTTCATTTTAACAGCCAGTGCAGAGTCCTTATCTGGTTCTTGTGGATTATTTGTACGAACTGACTCGAAGGTAAACATTTGTATATACCCAGCGGGTTCATGATTTGCTTATGAGTTACTCTCATTTCACCCCAAAAACTCATTAGAACCTTCTTCAATATTGTGACAAATTATTATTGTGTTAAATTATCTCTCGGCCTGCAAATGCAGCACATTGCAGAAAACGCCCTAAGATAATCAAAGTGAAATTACATTTCAATCCAGCAGCAGCAGAGTGTACCCATGCATGGCAGAAGCTGCAGACAAGGTCACACAAATGAACACGTGTGATCCTGTATAACACAGGGAGTCAAGCATGGAATTAAATTTCACCAGGGTGAGGATTTCCATCCTCAATAGGTAGAGAATGGGACAAACAAAACCAGGGTTTGGGGGTCTATTCCCTGAATAGCGCAATGGGTAGAGCTTGGCACTAACACTCCCAGGGTTGGGGGTTCAATTCCCACTGGAGTCACCCATTTTAAAGTCCCCATGACATGAACTCCTGTTACCTTTACTTCCTGGAAAAGAGTATCTTTAATGGTGAATGCTGGACTAGTAGGCATACATTTCTGACTCATATTCCATTTGTTTAGACTTTTGAATGATCCCTCACTGCATTATGTCCCGCCCCAACATCCTGCTTCAACAGGAAATACATAAAATCAAGAAAGTAAAGATTTCATTTCATGGGGTCTTTAAAAACCTATGCACTCATGGTACTGAACAGTTCTTTGCACAGGAGCTTTCACTAAATGGCAAATGTTACATGATTCGCTGTCCATGGTGCTGAATTCTGAGAGACTCTCCATACCTCAACCACTCTGTTGCTTCTAACTGCCTCCCCCAGTTCCCCTTCACTCTCAGCCTCATTAGCTTGCTCCCAGACTGCTACCCCACACAGCCCAATGATTAATATACATCTGTCTGTGGAGGCTGAGATACCGCCTGCATATCATAAAAGCAGCGGACAGGATTGCCATTTATTTCGTGTTGGCTATGGGGAAGCTCTCCTTCAGTTAACCCTGTTTAAAATGGCACCTACTATACCACCCACACATTTGCATTGGATTTGTATGCATGAAGTGACAATAATTCGTAGATCAAAGGTAAAGAGGAGATTCATTTGAATGGTTATTCCCAGTGAGATAAAAGATGGCCTCCAGATGATGCACCTGATGAGTTTAAAATGTAAAATGTCGACCTTTATAACATAGGTTAGAGCTCATGTTGGATGCTTGTATTGGGATGACCATGAAGCATTAGAGGGGTTTCATCCCAAAATGCCATATTTTCATTTTGCAAAAAAAACAAAAAACAAATATTGCTTGAGATTCTTGTTTAAAACCTTAAAAATACAGCCAATTCCATCCTTGAAAATCTAAGTTATACAAAAAGGTCTTAAGGTTGCAAATACCTGAGTTTTTTTTCTCATATCAGGAATTATTTTAAGAGAGACACTGTCACTTCTTCCAAATGCTTAATATCTTATTTTTGAATGAAACTCTTCAGTCGTACAACCTTGGCCAAAAGGTATTCAGCATATTGAGTCACTTGTAGATTAGACTTGCATCAAAGTAAATCTCCAATGCGGCAGGATCTTTTTTTTTGTTTTTTTATTAGTCTCGCAAATGTCAAATACAGATGTAGAAGGCATGCTTTATTACATGCTTGCTGCACTGCTACTGTTGTGTGGCTCCACCTCCAAGAAGAGAGGAAGAATGCACTCATGTGTCCATCAGAAGCTGTTTGTCCTGTTGAAGTGCTCTTGAGCACGTTTTTGAACCCTGCATAAGAGCACCAGCTAAGTGCCAAAAATGCATTGTAAATTAATTGTTTAGAAAATCTCTTTGAATATAGATACAGGGTGTTTGGACTTCCACTACTATCATTGCAAATAAACACAGTGGAACATGTGGTCCTGCTTTGCCAAACAGATTAAAAGAAAATTATATTATGATCTACTCCCAAAATGATTTTTTTTGGAACAATGGCTCTGTCCTGAAGGGGCTCAGATGGGTTAGTGAGGAGTGCAATTAACACGAGCTTGGTGGAGGATGACAGATCAGTTTCCTGGCCTCGGGAGGGTTCTGGGTGTTGGATCGGGAAGCCTTTTGACAGTCATCTTGTATAAAATTAAGACAACATCGAGTAATGAACAGACTGACCTTCAGGCATATAGCTGTAGCTCTAGAGAGGGAGCTTAAAAGGTCATGGGCGCATATCTCATACTTTACCACCAAACATATATGGGCTAACCACACACATCTAATGACCGTGGGATGTTGTGAGTCAATACAGTCGAAGGCTCTTTTTGTATCTTAACACCTCTCATTAAAGCTGCATAGATCATTTTTTAAATGTATATTTAGCCTTTGAAGTTCCATTGACATTCAAAATCTCTTTTCCAAGGGAGACCTGGCCAAGAAATGGTAGCAGGGGTAACACAATAAAACACACAATACAGTAGAAAATAAAAAAATAGTAAAATATGTACAATAAAAAAGATCACAATTTAGATCAGAAACAGGAGCATACATCTTGCATAAGACTGAGGATAATTTGTTTGAACTGAATTAGGGGAATAAAAGCTGAGCTAACCATGGCACTAACATTGCTAGAATTAGAGGTTTCATTCCCTGTGTTGCTCATTGGGTAGAGCAAGGCACTAACACTACCAGGATTGCAGGTTCTATTCCCTTTATAGTTCAATTGGTAAAGCAAGGGAGTACAAGGGTTAAGGTTTCTATTCCCGTTACAGTTCAGTGGGTAGTGGCACTAACACTGCGAGGAGGTTAAAAGGGTTTGAGTCCCAGCGGACCGGGGCCACCCATGTGAACAATGTATGCACTCTTGTCACCAAGTGTAAGGCGCTCGGCTCTTTCCGTGTCTGAACGCCTTTCTCATTAACATTCCTCACTTGTGGGTGTGATGCTGAAAGGATCTCCGGCGCGCCGAGCGGAGACGCGCACTGTCCCTGTGCGTTTAGAGAAGGTATCAGCTGCCGGCAGGAGGGGAGCGACCAGAAGGAGGAGCGGAAGAAGAGACAGTAAATCTACATTGTAGGCTACCATTCCTTCACTGCTGGGGCAGGAGCCGGGAGTCCTTTCACTGATAACCACCTGCAGAAAACTGTCCGCTTCTGCAGTAAATTTTCCCCACGGCTGAAAGTCTCCAATATGTGTCGGATCTAACATCGGTTGAGAAAACGAGGAATATTTGGCTCCCTGGTGGATGTGGACACCTAAACCGTGGACATGCAAAAGATAGTGAATTTATCCGTTTCATTTCTGCTGGTTTTATGGGGCTGCGCGCTCGGAGGCTCTCCCAGTGTTCAAATTGGTATGTATTCATTAGTTCAAACAAATTAATGGTTTTAAACGGACTGCCTAAAAGACAGGCTTTGTGCGTAGGGTGATGCTAAAAATTAGTTAAAATAAACATCTTAAGGTAGAAATATGCGCGAGTACATGCTGTTTTGTGTGTTTCAGGGGGACTCTTTCCAAGGGGCGCGGATCAGGAGTACAGCGCATTTCGGATAGGAATGGTTCAGTTTGGCACCTCGGAATTCAGATTGACGCCTCACATTGACAATCTGGAGGTGGCGAACAGTTTCGCTGTTACCAACTGTTGTAAGTGGCAGAAATATTTTCAATTTTTGATTTTTGCAATGAAAACCATTTTCCTCTACTTGTGCATGGCATCTATGACATATGCTGCCCATAGTAGCCTATGTGCTTCATTAGTCGAGTTTGGATAGCCTATCAGTAATTATGATGGAGACTAGTGTAGGTGTAAACTGCCTAATCTATATTCTGTTAACAATCATAACGAGGCTGTGAGATGGGTAGCATCGTGTTGGCAAGGGAAAGTTGGTTTCCACAGTAACAGTCAGTCACGGCGATGAGAATGTGTCTCATCCATCCTATTTCCATTCGTTCAGACTCAGAGATCAAGGCGTACGCTGCAAAAATATCGACCTTAACAAGTCTTGAAACCTTATGTTTCCTAAAACACGTGAGGAAAATCTACCAGTGGGGTGAGATCATTCCACTTGTTCCCAATGAAAATCAGCTTGTTTCTGGAATCAAATGTCATTTCCTTGATACCAGTGGAGTCATCTGCTTTATTCTGCCTTGTTCCTGAAACAAACTGTATTGGAAACGAGTGGAATTATGTCACCCCATGGACTGGATTTTCACTCGATTTAATAAAAAAATAGACTGCAAGACTAAATGACTTGTGAAGATAGACAGTTTTTTACAGTGTACATCGATATCACACATTTCCCCTGCTCAGAAGGAGAGGGGGTCGTCTATTGTTGGCTCGCACGTCCTGATGCCTATAGGATACATAGGGATACACGGAGCATCAGCCGTGCAGTGACCAGGCGGCGCTTTAACACGCCGTCAAACGTGGCGTTGTGGATTAGGAGGATACAATAAATTAATGACCCAGGAACCTAAAAGGATTTGCTCACTGTCGGGGCAGTTCCTTGGGAGCATGGAGAGGCTAATAGCTTACGACCAGACCTGAATCACGACTCTCCAACCGAGTCCCGATATGGGGTTACCTCACATCCACATCCACTTTTGGAAACTGATAGCCCATCACTTCTTCCTTTTTCGATTAGACAGGCTACGGGGCAAAATGAGTTATCAGTGGGAATCAAATGTAATCATTTCCTCCCTCAAACGCCCTCAGCTTCTTAATATTCCTTTGAAATCGTCATAACAAGAGGCAGCTGTATAGGGTCTGAGGTCTTTTTTAATGGCCACGGCTCGTACATTTCATTAAGCGGTTGCCAAGCGACTGTTCGTTTCAACAGTCCCTCAAACATAAATCAAAGGAGCTTCTGATTGGTGCGCGCATCGCTTCCCATCGATTGTCATTACCATATAAAAGCTTCCTGCTTGGAGAGGCTCGGTGCGCGCGACAGATGCGCGGCGGTGGTGACGGTGATGCTGGGATCATGTAACTGTGGCTTGTCAGGTGTTAATCAGCAGGATGCACAGCAAGCCATGTCGGAGATGCTTCCCATAGGCCACACATGATTTTATCCCTTGTTTGTTAACGACAAATATCCCACGCTGAAGAAAATAGATTTAATGTAGTCTATACTTCAGAATATGTTTCAAAATAGCCCAAAATGGCCAAAATGCCTTTGTACATATGAAGTTCATTGGAAATATAGCCTATTTTGAACTCTGGAAATCTATTTTCTTCTCATGTGCTGGTATCTCCAAGTATATCCAAAATATATTTTGGCCACTCAAGATATGTTTTGAATGAATGTCATTTTTGGGCCAAAGTTTTGTATATTTTGTATTGTATAAACCTCTCTAAACATCTCTAAACATATTCTGATGTGAACTGCAGTTTTTTCAGTATGGAAAATCTGCCTAGGCCTATATCAACTCATTTCTTTTGTCTCTGCTGTTTCCAATCCTGCTTTGCCCTTTTTGCACCATTTTGCTTCCCTGTCCCTCAATACTTTGTGACAATGATGTGAAGCTACTGCATGAGATTGTTTATCCGATTAAAATGAATGACAAAAGGTGGGGGACAGTTCAGCTCCGCTTGTAGTTTCAACTGTCTGATTCAAATTAAATCTCGAAGCAAAAACATCCTCCTTCAACGCTGGAGACGGTTACGGTCTTACGTTTAGCCAAAATGTGTGGAAAATTACTAAAACCTGTATACTAATAACTGCCTTTTCACCTTTTATTATTGTTACAACTAACAGTTGATCAGTCAGTTTGATCTGACATGGATCTTTGTTATTTTGAATTGACTGATTGACTGTCACAGTGCTGAATAGGGTTTTGTCAACTTTTTCTCAATCTAGCACCTAGACTGAGTGTGTGTACATATCTCCATCTTTCGGTCTTCACAAAAGGTGTGTGTGTGAACCCTACTTACCTAATCTATGGACTAAAGGTGTGGGAGTTAAACATTTTTTTGGGGGGTTGTGCTTTTAAACCAGTAGATGGCAGTCTGCCTTACAGCACCGCCCTCCATCTGTAATTACAGTGCATTAACACAACCACTTTCTTTTGTTAAAATGCACTTTGAGGCATTTATGAGATAGCACACAGAGGAGAGTGTCAGCAGAGACGGGAGATGACGTGCCAAATTCAAAGCTACAACATTACAAGTGCACAGTCTGAATCAGAGCCTGTTGAGCCTCCAGGATTCCCCACACGCCTCATTATCACCATCAGGGCAGAGCTGCATTAAATCAAGATCCATCACTTGCTGTAGCCGTATATCAGGTGTGAACCTCCTTTCTGGATCCGGCGATATCACATTTGTCATACAAAGAGGGAAATATGTTTCCTGAGTTAAATACAGTCTGATTGGCACAGTCATAAGGAAGTGGAGGACAGCAGTAGAATCAGGTCAGACTGAGAGGCAGATCTGCCCCGCAGGCCGGCCTTGTGGGACTCTGTCACTTCATAATATGGTGAAATGAGCAGATATTTTTACAAGGTTATGAAATGTATCAGAGAACAATATGTGGACCTATATCCTGCAGACTAGGTTTGGGCTAATATGGGGTTTTGAAGGCAGATACTGATACCGATATTTTTGTAATGAAGCTGCCGGTAGCCAACATTTTGTGCCATCTTTACATATTTTCATTTTCAAAAATTGCACATATTCAGTCTTTCCCCATGAACTATTGTTTTTGACAGGGTGGAAACGCATCTGAAACAGCATTTATACCATCATGGCACGTTAAAACTCTCCATTGAAAGCCAGACTAATGAAATTCTTTTAGGGTTAGCAGCTCTTTCAGGCAGGGTGACCCACCTCATTCAATGGCAGAGAAAGTCTGGGATAGATTACTTCCTTTAAATGTAGAATTCATTTACAAAAAGCATAATTTAACAATTAAATGAATAAAGAAAATCTAATCTCATTGCATGTTTTATAGACTGGCCATATCCAATATTAAATAAAAGGTCAATATTGGCCCGATTTATCAGTCTAACTCTATGCAGAGATATCGTCTTGTAATTCCTGGCCGACCCAACAGCGTACAGCAAAGACATTTTTTACAAAGGTTATGAAATAAGACAGAGAACATGTGGGCCTATACACCTCAGACATATCATAGTGTGGTTATGCTTGGCCGGTGCAGCAGCAGCGTACTTCATCAATGCAATGTGTCAAGACAGTGGGAGGGAGGATGATACATTCCTACATCAATAACCGTTCATCTGGACGGGCCTGCATCTGCTGCCAGAACCAGGGGACTCATTGTGTGTGTGTGTGTGTGTGTGTGTGTGTGTGTGTGTGTGTGTAGGTGTGTGTGTAGTTATATTGGTGTGCTGTCCACCTGTAGCTATAAATTTATAAGTATCTACAAACTTCCATGAATACAGCCACCTCTACCTCAGAACAAATCCACCCTAAACCCCTTTAATGCTGTTAATAAAAACAGATCTTGGTGATGTGCCTTCCTTGCATTCCTGGGTCCATTTTGTTGTTTGGTGGTGCATTTTTCCTGTGGATAACTGACTGTGATGTCATGTCGAGATATTTCCAGTGCAGCTACAGTGGAGTTTGAAAGAGCAGAAAATGTTTCAACGATCAAAAACATCAGTGGTAAACGTCAGGTTTTCAGTCACTCAGATTCAAACGGCAAGGGCTTCTTTCTAGAGCTGCCATTTTGCACCAACGTTCAAAAATCATACAGGGAGAAATCCATTGTAGAAGAAACAGAGAGGCCAATTTTTCCACCAACAGTAGCTTCAATAGACCAGAATGCAATGCAGCCACAGCTTGCATCTTTGCAGAACACCCTCTTTGACGACTTTTTCGTAATTTGAACAACCGGCCTTTTTCCTGACTGGAAAAACCACCTACACATCTACAGCATAGAGCTGCTGAAAGGCATTCTGGGAAATGTAAGGAATCGCTAACTGAGGTAGAAGTAGACGAGGCAGGTTAAGGGAAAGTGGATGCACCAAAAAAGTGAATTAAAACACTACTGGGATGCACTGAGCAGCACAGATTGATGATATCTAAGAGTGGATGTTTCTTTTAATACAGAAATAAGTGTTTACATTATGTTGAATTCTCTGCACCTGGTTGTGTGTGTGTGTGTGTGTGTGTGTATCTGTGTGCATGTATCCATGTAAGTGTGCGTGTGTGTATGCCTGGCTGAGTTTATCATATTCTGCTATATTGTGCTCCCATGCTTTGATTTTTGACACTCACCTCTTTCAAAGCAAACCGCTCTTCCTCCTCTGAGACCAACGGAGCAGATTTGAGGTCACTGACAGAGACCATTGATTTAACACATCAAAAGCTCTCCTTTTTCACGGTTCAATCACGTCACACTGTAATTTCATGCATCTACATGCGTACGGCATCTCAGGGACGCACGCATTCACGGAGCATGCTCGATGATCAAAAGCGTAAACCGACCATATATGCACAGCGGAGCATTGGTCATAGCCAATTTATTGTTCACACTTAATTAAATGCATTCTCCTCCGTTTCAGAGGGAGCCGTGAAATATTAAGTAGGCCTGGGAGCCGGCCGGTCAGAAAATGAGGCTAAAGAACCCTCTATGGGCCTTTGCCTGCCCTGAATACCGCCCCCAACCAAGCCCTCTTCACTCTGTCCTCAAAAAACACAAGGCTGAGATAGTATCAATTACAGCATGATTCAGAGGCTCTTAGCTGGAAGTCGCCTCTTGTCTCATATCAGATGGCTTAGCTCGCTCGCTGCCTCCGAGGCAGCCGGGTCAAGTGTATTTGTGTTCTAAGCAGAACAAGAAGCAAACTTTTTTTTGTCCACCGGCTATAGAGGCGGGTACAGTACATCCCAAAATTCACCAGCTACACCCATTACATTTTTAGAACAGAACAGGACTTCAAAACGATGGGTGCTGGAGTACACACACTTATCAGCCAAAGAAAACTTTACATCAGCATTTGACTGGAGGCTTGTGCTCATTTCCCAGGTTACTTTAAACATGTTTTCCAATGCCGTCACTAGTTACCTCATCAAAGCTGTACTCGGTAACGTAATCCAAAGCATGACCCAAATTCAGTAATATATTCTGATTACTTTCACTTACTCTCAGATTACTTTGCCATATTTGTGGTATAAAGGTGCAGATAAGAAAAAGTTAAAAATAGCAAGCTTCAGGAAATGCATTTCAGGTTTGCATACAAACAAATATTCCTCTGTGCCACATTTTATGAAGACGTAGAACACCTGCCACTATTTAAATGGCCTTCTGAGTTTGCTCGTTTTCTCAGAAGAAAACCTCCAATTTTTCACAAGTATCTGTAATTAGAATACATATTTTTATTATGCAAGGTAATCGAATACAGTTACATTTTACAATGTTCTGTTACTACCCAACCCTGGCAGTCACAATGAAAAGCTTCTACTTGTCCATAAAAGCAAATTAAAACAGGAAAAGATACAGTATAGGGGCTTGTGGATTGTAATTATGGTTGTTTTGAATTTGCATTTGCTTTTCTGCATGGAGTCATCCATGTATCGTCTGGCCATGGTGGCTTTGACCCTTGCTTCCCACACTACTGGTCGCTTGTAATGTTGCAAATCTTATTTCTACTGTTGTGCTCATTGTAAGTCACTTTGGATGGGAGCGTCAGCTGAAAGTGAAATGCAGTCGTTTATTATTCCCATTTGGATTTTACCTATCTAGTTTGGAAGGAAGGAAAGGATGATGTAATATGGAGTCATCTAATTGGCTTTCACTGTCAGATCGAGGGTGCCATCGCTTAGTTCAGCCATCAAGAACAGGACAGAAAACTGATTCAGAACAGAGTTTTAGCTTTCTGATCTGTTCCAGATTTTCTTGTAACTGATATTTGATCATTCTACTCTGATTCTTAACATTATTACTCTACAGCTGCCACTATACTGTTTACCATGCTGCCTGAATGAACATAGTGATTGAATGCTAAATGTTCTGTATATTTGAGTCTGAGGTCTTGTTTTCAGTCACTATGTACCGTGTGTTTTTATTCTTTTTTTATCTAAGGTATAAACAATATGTCTCTGTACCAATGGCACCAAGACTAATTTCTTTACCTTTCTTGTACTTGGCGAATAAAGATTTGGATTGGCTCCCCAGAGAGCAGATCCTTATCCTGAGATGTAACCGAGATTTTATCCCTGCACGTCTGTCTAGATGTTCGCTCTCGAATCTTTCATCTGATAAAAGCAAACAAACACTCATTCATTGTTCTGCAGCCTTTAATCCAACAACCGCAGCACCGGCATTTACTCTCGCTGTTTCAGTATGTGAATTAGTCAGTTTTCCAGAGTGCGACGCCCTGGCAGAGGCTAAATCCATCACAGCGGCGAGGCACTGTGTCATGGAGATGTTGGGGTGGCTAGTAAGATTATAGATCAGCTGTTCTTGGCATCTGGAACTTATCACCGTTAAGATGAACAGCTCCACTTCACAGCTGCATCCATAACCCTTGTGGTTGTGTTTGGACATACAGTTTCCTTCTCCTCAATACAGTAGCAGCTTCTGGGCAAACAAACACCCTGAAGAGACACAAATAGTCATGTTTACAACATTAGTCATTTTCATCTGGAAAAATTGAATTTTGTTAACAGCCAACCAAGGTTATCATTGTAAATTAAAACTGAGACAAAAACTAGATGTTAAAAACGCTTCGTAAACGGAAAATGACACACTAAAACTGTCTTGTTTACTTGTAAAACTAAGTAAAATAAAATAAATATATACGTGTAATGTTTTTAGTTTTTGTCTTTTTGAATTTTGGAGTGGTCCCAACTCCAAGTTAGCTGAAAAAAATTTATGTAAATGAATTTTTAAATTAATTTATGATTTATTGTTTTATTACACAATACCTGTTGCAAACATATCTGTTCTGAACTTCTATCATATAATCTATAGTAGAGTGCAGCAAACTTGTTTATATATAGACATTTCTCATTCCTGTAATCACTAGCACCTTAGAAGAAACACATGGCTGTGCAGAGGACACATACATAAAGTAGTTTGATATTATTTATTTATTTGCTTACTTACTTTCTTACCTAGTTACTTAATTATTTATTTATTTATTTCTTCTTACCTATATACTATTCTTTGCTGCTGCAGTGACCCAAATTTGCCTTTGGAGTTCATCAAAGTTCATCTCATCTTACATTATCGTATTTTATGTAATCACTCACTCTGCTATGTATGGAAATGAAAGGCTTCATTCCAAAATGCTATATATCAATTTTGTTTTTTAAATGCTGCCTAATGTTAATTGCTCAATATTTAAAAGAAAAAAAGTCTACTTAATTAAATCATTAAAAAACTAGCCTCTAACCTTGGCTATAAAACCATGTCCATATAATCTGATATCCAAATATTTGTCTAGTCAAACTGATGTTGGATTAGTTGAGAATGAGCATTTTTTATAATTTATTGAATATATTTGCTGCGAGTGCTCATTAGCATGCACAGAGCAGAATCTGCCTTTCCCATCATCATGCTGATTAAGATTTGATTCGGTTGTCTTGTCTAGTCTTACAGGGTGTTCTTGTCAGACTTATTAGGATGTATGTGTGTGTGTGAGAGAGGAAAAGATCAGCAATTGGGAATGATGAAAGAAAATGACCTAATGGGACAGAGTGAGAGACCTTGAGAGAGAGAGAGAGAGAGAGAGAGAGAGAGAGAGAGAGAGAGAGACAACCCTCTTTGCTTGCAGAGCAAAACAGAAATGGACAGGGTGACTCCAGTTAAAGGTGGAAGCCACATCAACATGAATTTTCCCACATCTGCTCACAATTACATTTTAAGCATTTGCTGACAGACCTATACAGTATAATAGCCTTTATTTCCTTGATTGCCAACATTACATTACATTAGCAACCAATAATGAGGGGCGTACAGGTCACACTGCCCCTGAAAATAGATGCAACATTTAATATCCCAAAAATATTTATGTATAATAGAGATGTGATGGGAAAAGAAACAAGAGCTAGGGACAAACAGTGTTTTTTTTCCAAATCAATAAAAGATGCACAATTTTAATACAATAGGAAGACAAAGAGGAAAAAAAAGGCAAGACAATTTTGAACAAAGACTTACAATTTTGTAAGTCTTTGAACAAAGACTTATAATTTTGTTTAGAAGGTCTATTAGTTTGACAACAGAGCAGCTGTTTACTTGCTAAATGAGTATAACTTTCGGCAACCAGTGTGCACTCAACTATTAATAATCAGAATCACATAACTGTAACCCATTCACAAGGTACAATAAACATGCAGGAATTGCACAGCGGCACTTGTGCAGAAACACATCAACAACAACTATTAACTGCACATGCACACTAGCACATATGGTACAGAGACAATAGACAGTAGACTTTACAGCACTAGATTATGCATTCCACATAATGATGTAGGATTTTCTTATTATAAAGCCTGATTCATCCTCAGTCAGTATAATGGCCAGCCTACTGTTGAGTCACGGCAACAGGCTTTTTCACTGGCTCTAGTCTAAACCCTTTGTCTGAAACAAATATCTCTATAAAACCTACAGTGTGTCTTTCCTCCTAACAGCCCAGTAAATCAATGTGGAAAGCTGATGAATACCATTTGCTAGCAAGTTTGCTCTTTTCTTCAGCCTCAATCTTCACCGGCACACTCTTTTGTCCACTTCAATTAGAGCTTTGATCCCCTTGAAACATTTCTTTATATTGAGAGCAGCGTTGCGAGTGTAAGTAGTCTGTTTCGTAACATCGCTGCTATTGTGCTCTTGTAAATTTATTCTCTAATGACCTGCTTGCTTAAATAAAGGTTAACTAAAATAAAAAGCAATTTTCTATCTCATCTGGATTGTAGCCAAAGTCTCTCAACAGAAGCTGTCGACTTGTCAGTTGTATGTCCTCTAAACATCCTGGAATTTATACATACAAAAAAAGGGTGAGGAATGTGATGTTCCCTATTGCTATTGATAATGTTAAAGGAAAAATCCCCCCTCTGATACTCTTACAGTGTTAGATATAATCAATCTGTGATGTTCAGTGCATTCCAGGAGATATTTTGTGATGAAGTGTTGTACCCACTTTCCCTCAACCTGCTGCATGTACTTCTACTTCATTTGGTGATTTTCTACATTTCCCACTATGACTCCTGACAACCTCCAGAGAGAGGGTGTGAACCCGTTGCCTTCAGCTGTGGGTTACACATATAGATGGAGAGAGCAATAGTGATAGTAAGAGAAGAGAGCGAGCGTTTTTCTTATCGAGTTAAAGTGAGAGGCTAGTGTTGGTGGAGAAATTGGTCTCTCTGCCTCTTCTACGATGGATTTCTCCCTGTGTGATTGTTGACCGTCGGTGCAAAATGGTGAGTCTAGAAAGAAGCCCTTGCTCTTTGATTCTGAGGACGTTTACCGTTGAGGTTTCAGATTGCTGGAACATTTTCTGCTATCAAACTCCATTGTGGCTGTGGTGGAAATATCTTGACATGGCATCACTTTGTCTACAATTGGCCAGTTATCCATGGGAATAAGAAAAATACACCACCAAACAAGAAGATGGGCCCAGAAATGCAAGCAACATTGCCAATAGCTGTTCCTTTTTTAACAGTGTTGGAGAGTGAACATGCACTATTACTTGAAGCCTATCCAAACCCCCCATAGATAGATAATAATGAATTCAGAGTAATAGATGGTAAAATAAAAGAGATAGCAATGCAGAAAAAAATATGACAAAGCAAGAAAATGACTCTGGAAAATTGACGTAACTCTGGAAAATTTACAAATTCCCATTAAATTACCATCAAATCTCGAAGGGTTTGAAGTTAGGAAGTGTCATGCTTTCTCCCAGTCTGTTCACTGTATAATCAACCAAGTGCCAGTCCTGCCCCCCCTCCGCCTGGCGCTGTGATTCAGTCCGTCTCCATTAAAGGAACCTCGGGTGCTTCACCATGTGAAGCCCTGTAAGGCCGCAGTCAGTGGGCGGCTACTTTGATCCGCCTGTCACATGGGTCAGTAAGGGAAGGATTTGGTGGAATCTACTGGGAGCGGAGGGATTGGAAGCTGGACTGTATCTGTTTTTGGGGGTGGATATGCAGTGAGTGTGTCTGTGTGTCATTAGAGTGTGTGTATGCGTGTGTGTTGCTTACGTGTGTGTGACAGAGACTGAGAATGAGAGTGTGTGCAGGTCTGAGACAAAGAGATTGTGGGTTGACATAAAATCAGTGGGTGTTTGTGTGTGTGTGTGTGTGTCGGGGGGGTGTAAAAGAGAGTGAGAAAGAGTGTGTGTCTGTCTCAGAGAATGAGAGAATGTATCTAAAATAGATTTTGAAAAAGAGGGAATTTGATGTGGGTTTAAAGTCAGTAGGTGCTTGTGTGTGTGTGTGTGTGTGTGTGTGTGTGTGTGTGTCTGAGTAAGTGTGTGTGCATGCATACACAGGAGAATGGACATGGTACTTCAAGTGATGCTGGGTTTCTGTATTTGCCTGTATGTGAGTGGGTTCACCATGAAGGAGCAGATTTCTTCCCATCAAAACAAAATCGGCTGTGTGTTACCATGCTGTTCCACTCAGAAGTAAATAGGGAAGAGTCCAACCCGGTCCTGCAGAGTGGTTGCCAAGGCAACTCCAAACGAGACCAGGACAAGAACAACACCAAAGGCGGTTTCGATTCAGTCCAAAAACACTCCTTTTCCAAGACCAAGATTACAACCGTGATTACAGTAGATGCAGTTTAAAATTGCAAAATGATATACTAATGACATAACTCCCACCTGCTAAATGGACAAGAAGTAATCTGTGACATTTATCAACCTCTATTTGCGACCAATAGGAATTGCAACAACATTGGTGGAGCTTATCTCCTCCTGTCCACCCCCACTCCCTCTCACCCTTCCTGTTTACTTGAATTATGGCAGCCTGTAATTGACACAAACAATAAAGTCACATTTCATTAGAGCAGAGATCTAACAGAAATGCCTAGTGAAAAGGTAACATATCGCCGTCCAAAAAGAGAATATGGAACTGGAAAGTGAGTTTTGAAAGACAGAAATCTCTGCATTTGGGGAAGTAATTGTTGAGCCACTGGTATTGATCAATAACCCCATTAACCCCCCCTGCAGATATAGCCATTTTGTGCAAAGCGGCAGTAAAAATCTTACTTATTACCCCCTATAGGCTTTTGGCATTTTTTTTCCACACATGAAATTCAGCAGAATTCGAGAAGCAATGCCTGAGATAAAGACAAGACTCCTGCAAATTAGGCTGAGTCCATGTTCATTTGGTGTTGGGATCTACAACGCTGCAGTCCAGTCCAGTAGATTCATTTCAAAATGACATTCTACGAACAACCCCCACATCTATTAGCAGCGCCACGTCTCCCCTGCTGCGATAAAACAGCAGGAGAAACACTGGGAAAAGGGGGCAGCTGCATAAATTATCTGACAGTTCGATTTCCGCTCCACCATTTGCTTGCCAAAAGGAAGTCGAAGTAATAGCGTTGCGTCCAATAAAATGCCTTGAATGCATAACCTTTTACTCCCGCCCGGTTCTGCTCCAGTGTGCAAGAATTCGCATGATCCGCATGATATAGAAAGGGGTTTTCGGATTTGATTCGCAGTGTTTCAACTTTAGCCAGGTTAACTGTATCGGCCTTAAACAAACACAATTCGTGATAATTATTCGAATATGAGAGAGAGAGAGAGAGAGAGAGAGAGAGAGAGAGAGAGAGAGAGAGAGAGAAAGTAAATATGCCTTCCATTTTTTTTTTTATAGTGGAAGGCTTATTAACCAAAGGTAAATATCCTAAATCTTTGGCAAACACCTCACTGTGGAAAGTGTTTTTGTGAGTTATTTAATGAGGAAAAAAAAGACTGATGGCCAAATAGAAAAATCTGTTTTTCTTTGAAGTAGTTTTTACACTCTAACCCGTTCTCCAGTCCAATGTAATTTCATTACAAAGCATTAAAACAAGACATTTATTACCAAGAATCAGAAACAAAACAAGAGGACTGTGCCAATAGGCAGCACTTTGCCAACTTGTTCCTGATTCATTCTCAAGACTTCCTCGCAAATACTTGGCTCAGTCTGCCTCCACCTCACCCACATTGTGTTCCAGACCGCCTCAATAAACAATCACTCGCTTAGTCAAGGAAAGTTAGACCAAACGCACTTTGGAAAATACTCAACGACAGTACAACCATCTTTAATCCTTACAATACAATACTCCATCACATTAGTAGACACATTAAGACATGGAAGCTTGTCATAGTGGCCATAATAGCCAGTCATATCCTAACCACATATAATCTCCTGTTGTACTTGCAAAAGAGATATTTATTTTTCCAGCCGAACAAACAGATTACTGTAGAGCAATTATCATTATGCAATGGTCCAATGTTCTGACAGCATAACTGAGTCATGGTTTGGTGTTGTGTCGGCGCAGCAAAACGGCCCTTTGTGGAATAGGGGTACTTGTCAAAAATAGTCAAATCTGCATGAAAAACCCCACATAGTGAGGAAGACAGCAGCTCCTGAGAATGGACTGAAACCACAATGTGACTGTGATATCAGTCTGATATGTTGTGGTGTTGTGGCACTGCTGACTTTAATTATCTTTTCAAACTATGCAAGTTTTGACAAAGACACAATGACACAACGTGTCAGTTTTAAACAATAAAGTGAGCATTGTGTATTAAAAAGGAAGATTGTGGTTGCAGTCCATTCTTGGGAGTTGCTGTGTGGGATTTTTCATGCAGATAACACGTTCAGTGTGCATCTCATAATCTCATTTTTTAGATTTGTAAACATTTGATTGCATCATTATGCTCTATATCTGGATCTTATAGTATAGTATAGTATAGTATAGTATTCTATAGTACAGTATAGTACTACAGTATAATCTAATCTAATACAATATAATATAGTGTAACATAGTGTAGTATGACATAGTATAGTATTGCACAGCATACTGTAATACAGTATTGGTATTGGTATTGGTATTAGTATTAGTATTGGTATAGGTATTAGTATACAATTAGTATTAGTATTAGTATTGGTATTGGTATTGGTGTTAGTATGGGTATTAGTATTGGTGTTAGTATGGGTATTAGTATTAGTATAAGTATGAACTGGCTTGCATTGCTGTCAGTCTCTTAAACAATGTTTAGGAAAATCATTAGATTCGGTTCACTGCTAATGTGGAAATATATCATTTAAATGGGAACCTTCAAGTGTTGGATGATGTGTACCAGTTTCTGGCTTTGCCCCACCTCTCTGGGTATATCCCTATTCATCTTCAGCAAACAGTGAGTGTCTGGTTGCTATGGCAACCGCTCTCCCAGACGCTGGATGAAGCTGTGTTTCTATAGATGTAACTAATATTGGTCTGGCAGAGCCAAGATCATTAGAACACAAAACAGCAGATCTGAAGTCTGCTTTGGTATTTCCACTAAAGGTCAGTGGACATACAATATGTTTTATTACAGGAGGCAGACAGAATGCGAACAAAGTAGCTCCATATGATGTATGGGCTGGCTTTGCAGAATCAATATGGCTGAAGAATTCTGTATTGTGCTTAGTGGGATGGATTGTTAGCAGTGCAACACAGCACTTCTTCTTCATCTAAGATACAGGAGGTGTTTGTGATAGAGAAAATATTAAGAATTTATTTCCAAAGCACTATATATCTATTTTGAAAAAAAGAGATCATCAGATTCTAGAGGATCTGTTCTGTAAAAGTGTTTCATTTCATCAGTCAATTTTGAGTCAAGTTATCGAGTTAGCCTTTAAAACAAGCCGCTATTTGTTTGGATTTTGTGCAATCATTTTGTAAGAGTAGGTGTCACTTTTTTCAAATGGTGGATATCTGATTTTGGACCAAAACTCTTAATATTTTCTGTAGATATTCAGTGTCATTGATTCTGTTTCTGTGATACAGGCAATACAGGCAATCTTTATAAGTGAGCAACTATAAAATCTGAGTAACATGGGACATAGGTCATTGAAAAAAGAGAGGGAGAGAGAGACAGCGGGACAGAGAAAGAGGACGGAGGATGAGGGGGGGTCCTAAGTTGATAGGAACTGAGCTGTTCTGTTCTTCCAGAGAGCAGCTGCCGGAAGAGCTGCTCGAAGCCAGACAAAAACACATCCCAGTGTGCCTCTCTCGCCCACGGTGACACCTCCCAGAAGTCTTCCCATCGGCCACTCAAGAGCATGGCTGAGATCTGTCACCTAGGCAACAGCCTGTGGTGCTGCGCTGCTAAATATGTCCTTCTTACCGAGTCATTTCATCGTCTATTGAGTCTTAAAAGTATCTTTTTTATTAAAACAAGTTGAGATAATTGTCCCCAATGATGAAATTTGGTGGGGGTTATTCGTTTGTTCGTCCTTCATGTGCGATATCTCAGACTGCTGATTGGATTGTGATGAAATTTTGGGGAATGATGAATTGAATAAGAATGAATCAGAATAAGAATCAGTTTTATTGGCCAGGCTAGTTTGCACATACAAGGGATTCAACTTGGTGGGTTGCTCACGTCACATTCAACATAACAAAACACGGGAATATAGTGCAATATATAAATATAGTACATCAAAAAATTACAGATAGAAATTTTGGAAATAGGTCTCTCCTAGAAGTGGTATATAAAAGAAAGTAGTATATAAGTGTAAGTAATATATAAAAAAGTATAAGTAGTATATATTAAAAGACACAGAATTTTAGGAATAGGGCTTGTTTCCATGCACATGATCTTGTCTTTAGCATGCACGTGGTGTCTGTTTGAGCCTGGCTGATTGCACTGATATTTAGCTATGGAAGTCAGAAACTTGGGGAAATGATGCATCTCACTGCTGTGATTCTGGCATTTTCCAAATTACTGCCTAGCCCAAGGGGGGCGTTACAATTACAGGCCAAAACAAGGTAACAAATTTGTTACTGATTGGCCCAGAGGGAGACTGAGTTGTTTGTGAGGGACCAGAGCAAATCAACTCGTTTCAATGATATTCTTGAATCAAGTGATGCTAACTTCAAAAAAAGAATTACAATTTTAATTAAAGAATTAAAAAAAGTAACTAAAATCTTATTTTCAGATCTATGGGAAACTGCACTTCAAACTAGGAAAATGGTCTCACCCCATTGGCAGATTTCTTCAGTTTTAAGAGAGATGACATTTAAAGAAGAAATGACTTGCTAAGGTGGATATATTTTTGCAGTGTAGAGAGAACATGGCTGAGCTGTGTTACCCAGGCAACAGTCTACAGAGGGAATGAAACCAGATCATGTTTCTATGGGCTGGAAGAAATGCAAATGTGCCCAAACTCCACACATTTGATAGGACATTGATAATGAATATTTATTTTTTACTCAAGTGTCGTACAATCTAGGTTCCCAGCCCACATGGACAAAAAGACATGAGATCCATGCATTATGCTGCAGTTGTATAGAACATAAACAACACAGGATTTTCAGATTAAGTGCAACAAATCCACCTTTTGTGAAACATATCAGTTCTTTCATGATCATTTAACCAAAAGTAACCCTTGGCAAGTGATGTGAACAGGGACTCAGCTGTAGGCTAAACAGGGCATTAATTAAGTCAGGAGGAAAAAGATGAAAGTCTAAAAACTGCTCTGGGGTCAGAGCCTTAAGTCAGAGCCAACAAGAGCCCTGTCCCTTTTTCCTGAAGTGTCTTTCTCTGAGTTTTAATGATGATGCAAATAACAGGAGATTGTGAAAAGGTCTGATGCCACAAGAGCTTGTTATGGAGATAGTGGCGATGCTGTAGGTTTGTAAAATGTCTCTAAACTATCCTTGGATCATATGCAACAGTGCAGGACAGACAGCAGGACTGTAACAGTGTTCGGATCACTCAGGGGACCTGCTGTTAGACTTGATGTTATTTTAATGCTTACGCTAAGTTGCCTGCTGACAGGGACAGGATCGGTACGGGAAAGCTTTTTTTTTTCTATTAGGAGAGTCTTGGGAATGCACAATGCAATGCCATTTACTGTCCTGAGAGAAATTTGGTTTGCAAGCACAGTGCAGAAAACAGTGTGCATCATCCAGTTAGTTAGCGGACAACATACAATACATCCACTAGTTAACAGCATTCACATATAAATATCTGTCTGGTCAGTCCCATCATGGCAAAAAATTAAAATAATTGGGCTGCATGTAAAACATTTCAAAGGTTTAGAGCAGAAGAGGCGTACGTGACATTTTCCTAATTTTACAGCAGAGCAAAAACAACATTTTAGATGGATGCATCTTTTTATTCAAAAGGAACCATTCATACTTTTACAGAGATTAAGATTCAGACAATTGATAGACTATAAAAGCTATTAAGTGCAGTTAAGCCCTTTTTGCACCAAATTTAATCTAGGATTTTCACTTGAGTCTTTTGGATTGTCCCCTTTATTTTAATTTAATGTGTTCATTTGACCATCAGATAGAGCTCAACAAGAGCTTTCCAATGACATATGGCACTCATTTTCGGCCCCTTTTCCACCGATCCCTTGATATATGACTTTAAAAACATTCACAGTTTTGCTATCTGTCTAGTCAGTCTACGTTCTTGAACCACAGCATATGGGACATAAGACATTTCTCTGTACAGCTATCAGACCTTGTTTTGATAAATATCTACAAGCTCCCATGAATGCAGCAGTGACAGCTTTACCACTTTAGCATTTATCGTATGTCTATTGCTGTGTACAATACGTGGTTGTGTGTGTGTGTGTGTGTGTGTGTGTGTGTGTGTGTGTGTGTGTGTGTGTGTGTGGTAGTGTGGTGGATTTTTGTAGAGACAGATGTAGGTTTGACCATGAGATAATTTCTCATGTTACTGCAGTAAGGAAGCTTTGTTTGATATGAAACCAGGACTGGACCCAGCATTCAGGATCAGAATCCACCAAGTACAATAAATATACAGGAATTTGTCTTGGTGGCATTTACTGTTTCAGACCCACTTCAGTATCTGAAGGATCTTATTTATCTTTGTCTTATACAGTAGCTAGGCTACATTTATTTGATATATCACTTTTGTGTGATTCATTATGGTGATTTTTTGTGACCTTGTGTGTTTTATTGCATAGAGCATCGCACAAATGACAAGTTTTTATTCCTTTTGGGGCCACCCATGCTAAAACTATGCCCATACTGCAAGGCATTTTAGATAAAAGTGTCCATCAAATGGTATAACATACAGTATGTTTCTTTTTTTTTAATTTGGAAAAAACAAAGAGCCTGGACATTGTACAGGCTCTCCAAGTGCTTGTCCAGCATTTTTGTTATTAGGAGGTACGAGGTCAAAATCAGCCCGTGCAGCAACTAGATCAGTGACAAATGTGCTCAGGCTGCGATGACGGAGGGGGTGGTGGCTTTTAGCTGCCTCACCAACCAGTGACAGATCAGTTTTACATAAAACCCCCAAGGTCCTCAGGCCTTCCTCTGTGGTGAGAACAGCAGTGTTGGAGAGGGTGCGATATCTAACAGTCAGTTCTATTAGCTATGACTGGACTGGTGATGATCATCATGACAGTGACGTGGTGGTGCTGGTGGAGGCGTGTGTGTGTGCGTGTGTTTGTGTGTGTGTTTGTTTGTGTGTGTGTGTGTTCGTGTGTGTGTTTGTTTGTGTGCATGCTAGGGCTAGACCGATATATAAGGAAGATATTCTTCCCTGACCACAGCTACATAAAAACAGTCTGTAAAACCTGCAATATTTGCTAATTTTATTTATTAATTTAATTGTTAAATCATGTTTTTGTAAATTAATTCTTCATTAAAAGGCCTAATTTAACCTAGAGTTTCCTCTACCAGTGAAAAAGAGCGGTCACTCTTCCTTAAAGAGCTAATTCTAAAATAATTTAATTAGTCTTTGTTTTAATGGAGAGTTTTATTGTCACATGGTCTAAATGCTGTTTCAGAGGCTTTTCTACCTTGCCAAGAAATGCTGAAAACTTGGTCAAACTGGTCAAATTTAAAGTTATTGAATATCGGTATAAAATATTGGCTATTAGACAATCAAAATAACTGTAAAATTATTATCAGTATTGTATTGGCCTTCAAAATCATGTGTGTTGGGGGTTTCATTTGTGATGATAACTTGTCAGTTCATTTTTTTGCTCAGTTTTACAGAGCACAGTGTTGCCTTTGAACTGACGACATGCTGATTTCTCAGAATAACTGCTTTTCATCAGTGGCCTATAAAGTACTGACACAATTAAAGGACAATATTTATAAATTTAACAAATGAGTGAATTTACCATAAAACGTGAACAAAGTAATAAAAAAACTGTTAATCAACATATTAAAGTGAAATTCCGCCTTGATAAAATATTGATGTCAGCTGAAAGTTTACCATTAATTAGATTTTCTAGCGACAGGTAATTTCTGCAAATTTAATCTTTTCTCAATGATGGAGCGCAGTAATGCAAACACAGTGGTGGAAATGCCAGAGCCTGAGCACCGAGTGTGCCATACTGGTGAAAATGAGGTCAGCTAATTGGGACAGCTAAATATACTTCACAGGGTGAACCTTCTCCTGCAACCTTGGAAGGTGATACACAGTGCCAGAGTCACTGCTGCGACAGATTTAACATCCGGATGATAATGAGGTGATTAGGACCTTCTGATGACCACGCAGTGTCTGTTGTCTTGTCTTACAGACTGCTCCTACACCTGCGGTACATGGTGAGATCAGAATCACTTTATTTGCCAAGTACAATAAGCATACGGGAATTTGTGTTGGTGGCAGGTTTGCAGAGACATATCAGCAACTTACAAAGTGTTTTCTTCAAAATCAGCCTTTTTCTCAGAATCTAGCATCCGAACAATGTGTGGGAAATCAATCTACTGACTAAAAATCCACCATTTTGTTTTTTGTTCGATGATATACATGCATACATTGCAAGATCTATTGATGAGAAATAGAAAATTGTTTCTATCAGTATGACTTTGCAGGGCTGTAGACAGCTTGGTGAAGGGGTTGGGTCAATTTCCCCCAAAAGTGGACCTTTTTATTGTGATCACAGGATGCGCTATCTGAGGCCTTTGGCCTACTAGGCTGTCAAAACACTACCTTGTTTACTTAAAGGCAGAGGAACCAGTTTCTCACCTGGTTTTCAGACAGTTAAGGGGAAACTCAGGGTGCAAGGGGTTAATAATCTCAGATAGTGAACATGCTGATTGTCTCTTCTGTTCTTTTCATCCCACGACAGAGACCTGGAGATGAGTAATAGGCCCTGAAAACACAAAATCAATCTGCGGTTGGACGACATGCTCGTAGTCTAACCAGCAGTATGTGAGTTGGTCGTCACCATAGAAACGGACCACAGTAAACCAAGGTAGTGCGAGCCGAGCCAGCTTTGCAACAGGATGCACTGAGATTTTTTTTTTCCTTTTGTTTAATTCAGTGGAAAGTGGAAATCAGCAAGGGATGCATGATGAATATTTCAGTAGCGTGAGTTTTTAATCCATCACATGCCTATTATTGCTTTTATCTAAATACACAGTCAAGAGTGGTGGTTGTTTGCAGTCACAGCAAGCTTTAATTGGCTTCCATCAGACTTTTCCATGTTTAGGGTCGGTTGAACAACCCAACTGACCGATTTCTGGCTACGGTGGTGCCTTGACCCTTTGAGTATAGGCTTACCCTTATATGCGAGTGGCCACATATAAAATCATTGATGTATTTCACTAAATTTTAATCTGTAAGGATCAGCTCTATTGCATGTGTATAGGTAGATCTTCATGGAGGACTTGCTCACAGAGCAACTCTTGGAACTGGCATTCATCACCCTGAAATTAAAAAGTACACTTAATTTCTCCATAAAAACATTAAGTATCTTTGTGACTGGGTCTTCTTTCTTTCGTCTCATCTTTCATCCATCCCTAAAAATATTTACAACATCTTAGACCATTAGTGCCGTCCTTCTATTCATCCAAAAGTCATTAATTTATTTATGTTATCTTTATTTAAGAAGCTACATTAAAAAAATAAAATTCTAGAAAGTATGCACCATGCCATTTTCACCAGAAAACATTTCAACTGCAGAAGCGCTACAGTAAAATATTTAAGCTCACAAACCAAGGACGCATACGCCATGCATCATGCATCCATACTACAGAAAACAGCAGGGATTCTCTTTCTATTAGATTTCGAAAATTAGAATTTCACTTCCGAAATCGTACAGTCGACTGGGCTCCCAAGAACCCAATCGACTGTACGATTTTTTGAGGAAACCTTACAATCTAACAGGTGCCTCCTTGATCTTCAAGGCACCCCGAGTTTCATGAAATCACCCTCGGAGAGCCATAAATCTTTAAAGTGCAAAGCCCAATGATGTGTTCAAAAACTATCAGCTGTGTTGATCTGAAGACAGAGGAAACAGCATCCAAGAGTCTCAGTGTTGAGATCACAGTGTGCATATAAATCACATCACACCGTCTCATCCATTTCAGATTCCGTATACAACGCTCTAAGCAGTTCTGATAAAGAAGCCATTTTCCTGGAAATAAAACCTTAGCGCAATAAGATGGCCACGGTGCATGAGCATCTTCCAGCCCGTGCTTTTATGAAGCTTTTTTTCTGAGTTAGTTATTCTCTTTTGTTCAAAAAACTTTTCTCAAGTGCAGCTGAATAAACCAAACATCATTTATGCATATCAAAACGATAGCTCTCTCTGTGAAAATACAGCTGTAGTCTTAGTGATAGGTCTTATTTTTAACATTGCCCTTGTCAACAGGCTCATTTCCTTTGGCATCACTGGTGGTTAATGAAAGGACAGACGTTTCTGGAGAGATTCACACACACACACACACACACACACAACCAAATGCAGACACACACACACACGCACACACACATTAGCAATGCACTACACACTATTGTCTGGTAACTACATTGTTAGGATTACAAGTCCCCAAATCGACAGTGTGTTTATCTTCCTAGAACATTCCCCAGATTAAGTGAGAACTCTGCTGTTTTTAAAAAAAAACAACAGAAAGATAGAGAGTAGAAACTGGGTCTAAACCACAGCTTACGGACCCAGCAGTGAGCAATAATAAGATTTGTTTCAGCGTTTTGCTCACGGTGCCTAATTAGGGTGTTCTCGTCAACACCAGGAAAAAAAAAGATTTACCCAGACACTTTTTTTTCTCTCAGAGCCTGTGTTCTAAAGGGGATTTCTGAAGGCAAATACTCCCCAGTTTCATTGAAAAGCAGTCAGATGTAACAGGGGGTTTAATGGCTTTTTCCCTCAACCCTTGCTATTTCTAAGAGTTACTGTTCATGGCTTTTCTTACTTAATTAAACATTTCTAAATTCCATATTGAAGAAACATAGGTGTCTTGTCCATCAAAACCTCTTGCTCCTCATTCTTTGACATTCCAGAACTGAGAATAATCCTATGAACATTTATTGCCTGGAAAAAATGGGAGCCACGTTTCCTCTGGTGCTTGAATGACCATATTTGGTAATGAAATAACATGTTGTCAAAGTGTTCGTACTGGCATAAGCTGCAGAACAGTCATGGGGATATCCACTCTCTAAGCACGAGCTCAGAGAGTTTTAATCCTGAGCAAACTTAGCGAGCTCACCATTGGGAAGTGTCAGCAAAGCCCTAGAAAACCGACAATGGACATTTCCATTTCCAGACATGATAGAAAGACAGATGGAAACTCTACAGCTCTATTTGGCCTCGAGGAGTGAAAATGATGTTTGATGACCCTGAGTACGGGAGAAGAGAAAGAACATATTTTTTTTTATTGTATAGTCCCATTATGCCGTGATCAGACAGGACACTTTTTTTCTCATGCTCAAAGTGCAGCTGTGCGGGAACAAGAGCTCAAAGGCTGTGAGGAGCGTTGCATCATTGTTGTTGATATGCAACACAAAGTCTGATGACAAATTGCAAGCTATCTAATTAGTGTTAGCTAGATAACCTGAAGTAACAAAGGGGATAACATTGAAAATAAAAATGGACAAGGGGAATTCAGCAATGGCTCTGCTTGCTCCTGAAGAAGAGGAGGGTGTGGGCACATGACATCCTCCCAGGGAGAACAGAGCACACAGAGTTTTATCATCTTGTCCAAGAGCTCCGACTCGATAATGCCCGTTTCAAGGGCTATTTTCTCTTGACAGTGGAGCAGTTCGACCGGCTTGTTCATCTTGTAAAACCGCTCAATCGACCAGAGGGTGGCATTGACGGAATGCGTGGTGTGGCTAAAGTTGAGGCATGTTCAACTTGGAGCTCCCGGGGCGAGAGAACACACCCAAAAAAAAGGCACATCCGAAATGCGAGGTGCATAGTTTGGAGGAGACGCACGCCTGCTGCGACCAAACCACTGAAACTAACAGGGAAAAAAAGCATCCTATTTGATCACAGCCTTAGTGTTTATGGCATACATGCCTTTTGGTGGACACTTTCATCCAAAGTACCAGTACCAGTATTGCTTTTATGTAAATACCAGAGTGCATACATTTTACCACGGGTGGTCCCAGTGAGAGTCGAACCCCTGCCTGGGCACAGTTAGTGGCACTGAGATACACAGGAGCGCTGCATTCCATCTGATTGACTACATTTGTTTCTCATTTCTCTTTTTATATATACTCAGAAAGTGAAATAGGAAAAGACCAGAAAAGGTTCAATCGGTGCACAGACATTTATGAAATCGGTGGATTTGCTACACTTGGACAAAATGATGGCCGACTTGTATAGTATAGTATCCGTTCTTGCATGGATACTATTATATATATTAAAAAAAAAATACAAGCACATCAATTTATAATGTAGCTGGATGCAATGTAAGCTCTAAGGGTCCATTTAATTAGGCATGTGCTAGGCTCCTGCATATTCTGAAAGACCCCAGGGTTTCCCACAGTATTTGTGTGAGCAGCACTCATTGTAGCCATCAATTACCCTGCCAATACATAGAAGACTACATTGTGAGAGAAAATGATGTTTCCAGATCATGAAAGACTATATAATAAAATGGTCATGCAAAATAGCAAAGATGGACGAAGGGTTGTCCATTAATATGCCCAACATCACTATCAGTCCTGGAGATCCATACTGATATTTTCATCTTACTACCACTCAGTCTGGATGGCTTCTAAAACACACAGCTGGGACCACATTTAACTGAAAAGTTTTCCATATTGTTCTCATTTGTTTCAGACTTGTTTTTGTTCATGGATAAATATTGACACAGGATCACGACTTCGTCAACATGTAGCCTCTCTTCTGGGGACAGTTTCATTCCTCTTCATCGAATTGCACAAAATCATTTTCCTTTTTAATTGAGGCAATTGACAGAGGAACCGATTTAAATTATATTAGCTCCCAGTTAGTGTGAGACAAAAATGAAATTTGATGAGTCAGGCTTGGTCTTTCTGTGGTCTTTTTCATCACTGGCCACTGTCATCAGCTAAAAGGATTGGGTGCGGTATCTCAAATTGATGGAGTGATCGGACCGCCGCTAGCTTTGCACCTTGGATGACTGTGATGAACATTTAATCGCTAAGTCGACGGATCAGTGAAGATTTTGGAAGCATATGAATGCTGGCCTTGGATGAAAGCCGGCCTTGGCCCTGTTAATTGAGGCCCATTTCTGATGAGCACTGCATGTTTTTGGAACTGTAAGGGCTTTGTGAGAGGTAGTGGGGGGGTTGCAGTAGCCTTAAGGTTAGAGAAGCTGGCATGTGACAAGTGGGTGAATGTTTGAAAACCCCAGACTGACTGGGAAATCTGTGCGGGGTTAGTGAATGACTCAACCCAGTGTCTGAAATGAAACTTTTTGGCTCACTTGCTGAGGGCTGGTAAACTAAAAAAAAAGAGAATAATTTCATCCTATTTTGTATCCCATTTTGTCACCCTACCCATTTTCAATCTTCTTTTGTGTAGAGAATCAGGTGCTGTGTGAAGCATTCATCGAAAAGACATAAGCAGATTTAGACTTTTAATTAAAAACTTGCTCACTCACTTATAAAGTGGATCTTTTTCTGTCTTATGTCTCATTTCTTTCCATTTTGGAGACCTCACACCTGCTATAAGTTGCCACATGGCAGAGGGGCGCAACAGGCAGCCAATCAGGAGCCTGTTTGATACAGAGCTATTATTCTTCCTTAATTTGATTGGCTCACGGTCAGAGAGAGTGTACGGTGGACGTTTGAGAACAGGCAAAGGCCAGAGACTGTTATATAACTGAGGCATTCAAATGTTATTGTCTCAAACAGTTACTGGCCAGTGTGGCAGGTAACCCTGATTGATTTATCCGCCAAAGACACATTTTACCTACATTTGGCAGGTGTTACTTAACCCTGACTCAACCCCAAACTGCACTAGTGGAGCTGCTCAGTGGCCGAAAGTAGAAGATTGTGGTTGTACAGAGCAGGTATTGGGTGTTCATGTGTGAAACTTTAAAGCAGGGCATTGATAAATCCTCAGCAATCCTTCCCTTGTGAAATACAGGTTGAAGAAAAAAGCTTCTATGCTAATCTACTAGATAACATTCCCACAACTCTCTCATCTTGAAGTTGATTCCACTCTGTGGTGGTTTCCGTATGTTAACTTTTCCCTTGTAACACATCATGTGATATTTTATCAAAAGCAACTACATCAAAGACAAACTGACAGGATAGACTTTAATTGATTACCACAGCAGTGGGCTGTTGGTTTGCTAAGGCCACAACAGTCGCTCTTTATGCCTGTCCAGCACGTTTACAGTACATCAAAGATGGCTGCCACAGCCAATTGAGAAGTGGCAAGATGCCTACAGTACTTAAGCCGAGCCAGCTAATATCTAATGTATGGACTCCAATTCCCTATGTCAGCAAGTCAACCCAGTTTTACTGTGGAAGAGGAAATGAGTCATTGGATTAATTACATTGGAGGACATACGTGTCCAAGTCAATAAAGCTGATTAACTTACATATGATCGATACACGTTTACAAGCAACATGCCAATCTGCTGACCCTGGTACAATGTTTGAGAAATAGTCTGCAACCTAAGGATTACTTAGCCTCAGATTCAATATTCGTGTTTACCTGCAGTCCGCAGTCCCCTTTTCTGGTTTGTGCATGATGAATATTATAGGAAAGGTACTGTATGCGTGTGTATCTGGGAAGAGGTCATGAATTCTTAAACAAAGATGATATTGCAACGTCAACACGATGACGATAACGTAATATAAAGAATCTGAAAAAGTGATTGCAGAAACATACAAAGCCATCATTATTGCTGGTTACATACCCAAAAATGACTCCAATAAAGGCAATCATATGGTGTTCACAGAAGACCTTTTAAGGATATTGTATCGCCCACAGTGGAGACGTCTAGTGTTTATGTTTGACTGTAGGCGGTAGTGAAGCTGTGCACCGTATCTCATCTCTGCTACATATTCTCAGAGGAGAAGCCTGAAATGGTTTTCTCACTCCTCCTGAGCAGAAATCAGCCAGAAGACATCACCACTACAACATGGGAATGAGATGTAGTTGAAAAGGCCCTATCATGGTGCAGCAGAGATGGACAGCCCACATGAAGAATTCATGTATAGTGTTGGTGAATAGTTGACTCATATGGCACTTGTACACCGCTCATTCCCACTGTATTAAACTGACTGATAGGGCAACTCATAAAAGTTTAACATAGTGGTTGGCCTACAGTGTATCTTTTACTGTTGGAGACAAGCACTCCCCTGGCAGAGCTTATGGATAGCTATAATCCATTTATCAACTAAAAGAGCAACTCTCCTTGGAAGAGACGCCCTTTAGTAGTAGTGTGCAGCCCTAATGTGCACTAAAGGATTTTAATAAAGGTCTTGGATATATATACACTGTTATCTGTGAAAACAGGGACAGGTCTGAGGTACATCAAGGACGAGTTGTGGAAGCATCACGGATATAGAAAGAGTTTGTTTCCAAAGTGAGATATGAGATTATTTGGAAAATGTGATATCTACACTGACAAAACAATTGCTGGCATGAAAGAAAAAACACACTATTGAAAATCATGAATGTTATTAGCTATTTTGAGCCACTTACCCACTAAATATTCAGATTTATAGGATGTAATTATGTGTTTTTATAAAATAAGCATTAATCATAAAGTAATATCTATATCTACTGTATATCTACACACATATATATCGCCCAAAGTAAACGTTACCATTTCATGCACCATTCCTAATGAGTCTTCCTTCTGCTTCAGTCTGTTCGCAGTTCTCAAGAGGAGTGTACGCCATTTTCGGATTCTACGACAAGAAGTCTGTCAACACTATCACGTCATTCTGTGGGACACTCCACGTCTCCTTCATCACGCCCAGCTTCCCTCTGGATGGGACTCAGCAGTTCATTATCCAGATGAGACCCGATATCAAGGGGCCGCTCCTCAGCCTCATCGAGTACTACAAGTGGGACAAGTTCGCCTACCTGTACGACAGCGATCGAGGTAAGACACGGACGTCATCATTTCACTGTGTCTGGCTCTGTCTTTGGAAAGTGTCTTCTCTCCACAATTGATTCCCCATTTTATTTCGAAAGTTGTCACTGATGTTGATGTATTGACACAATTTTTTCAAACAAGAACTGCAACTACTGTCTCACTTTTGATTTTGCAAAGTCATGCGTCGTGATGTTTTGCCCTTGGACGATGGGATTGGGAGAGAATGACATTTGTCACAGTCTCAAAGGCATAGCCACATAGCTAGAGCAGGCAACCGTGTCCACTTTGATGAAATCATATTACTTTCATATTTAATATTGCGCCAGCCATTGCCCTTTTGTTAACACAATGGGACTACAAGGCAATAAAAATGGGGAGTAAAATATTAGGGAATAAAATAGGGAGGAGGGTGTGACATTATGCAATCCAAAGGTTGCGTTCAAACCTTCTTTTCCAGCACTAGACATAAACATTACAGTAGCCACACAATGTCCATGTAATAGATGCAAAACACAGGTTTTACTGACACTGACTATATACAGAACAAGTAGTACAACATAGGTAAAGGGCATTGTGGTCCATGACAAACAGCTTGTCACATACGATCAGCTATGGCCATTGCATCTCCTGTGTTTGAGTCTGTTGACATCGAGGTGATGCACCCTGCAGCAGTGGACTCCCACCCTCGTTCTACATACACGCATTGTGTTTTGTTGGCTTTATCTGTATATGAAATCTATACCTTCCTGCATTTATCCTGCATTAGTTATGCAGACAATTAATTATTGTACATCATAATTGGTACCGAATTAGAAAATTGGAATACAAAATTCTAGTATCTTTCAGTTGAGCAGTTATCAGAACATTCTCTGTAGCTTCTGATGGTTGAAAAGAGAGCAAAACTTAACATGTCCAAATAATTCCTTTTGCCTTCCTCGAGCCAAACTGCAGCAATAGTTCAATCAGAACTTCTACACCGGCTACATGTGTATGTGTACAAATACTTACTCAAAATGCTATATATCCATTTTGGAAATAAAAGTCCTAACCTGAAGTTAGTACCTCTAAAATGTAGATGATCTTGTTTGTAAAAGATGATAAAGATTGTTAGAGGTTTGAGGTTTAGCCAACTAAAATGTTTAAGGTTAGGCAACTAAGCAATTCGGTTTTGGGTCAAATTTTTGGTAAAACTTAAGCTCAAAATTAAAACTTCACTAACGCACAACTACTCACGGACTCTACTCATGTCACCCCCTTGTCATGGAGCTTCCCCATGTTTGATACTCAGCGATTTCAGGGAACTGGACATTTGGAGACTTCATTTCTAAAGCTGTTTCTGTGTCCTGATTCGAAGATCGATAGACGAGGCCTTGGCCAGTTTTACAAACGGTCTACATGGGCATTTGAGTCAATACAGAGGCTGGAGGGGCTCAACTCAAAAAACAACATCACAGAGACTGACATTCAAAGGGCTTGTAAACTTCCAAATATTGGGAACATAGCCAGCACTCGGAAAATTTAAAATCTTTGCCTATGTGCATGCTGAATAAAAGCACTTCTTATTTATTTTTGAGAATTCTGAGTAAATTTGAGTAAATGAAAAATCATCACGGCAGAGGTAATGATGTCCTTGATCATGAATGATTCTCCCTTTTGTAGGAATGGGTGAAAGTGTTGCATGCAGAAGTAAAGTCTCATTGTGCTGAGCTGGCGCACCTGTAATTGCCATCTTGGATAAGATCAAGGACTGAGCCTGATTTTATGAGAGGCCGTCAAAGAAGAAAAATGATCCGCCCTCACACAATAACACTCAGGTTCACTTCATTTCCAGATTCTTTCTATTTTTAATTATTTTTTATCAATAATTCTTTTATATTTGGCACTGATAAAAGTCTGAAAATGAAATAAGCTGAACATTGTTTTGTTTTTTTTGAGTGGAGACCATTTTTCTTCTTCATTGTGATACCTGTTCTACACACCAAAATAGTATTATTAACCTAGCAATTTTGTTTTGTTTTTTCACCCAGAGCTTTATGAAAACTGACAAGATCTAGCTATCATCTAACAGGTTAATACCACACAGTGTGGATCTTTAAAATGGCAGACAGCTGAGTGCAAGAAAGTCACAGCGGTGTAAAGATAATTCTTACGCAGCGCAGAAAAGCTTAAAGAATACATGATTGCTGCTTGTGCATTATCTCATTTCGCTGTGTCATGTAACTCATTTTGCTGTGTCATCCACTAACTGTGATTCAGTGACTTGTACCCTTGGAGGACAATGCAATCTCCCGCAGCGCTTTGGGACAATCCAGCACCATGCGATAGCACTGAAAAGGAAATCTCTCCCGCAGATATAGAGTTCCAGTCTATTTCAATATCATTAGAGCAATGAAAGAATAGAATTAAGACCTCAAGAGGATCCATTTACAATGTAATCAAAGGAAAGCAGCATCAGGTTATAGGTTTTCTTACCGTCTAATAGAGATGCTCTCCTTTCACATTACACTTTTCTTGAGCGTCTTTTTACTTTTCATTTGAGAATAAAAATCACGGCGTTCGTTATTTTTCATTTTTTAACACACCCAAAAGGAGGAGTTTTGGGATAACGCTTTCAAGCAGCACTTTGGTTTGAACGATACCTGATGAATGCCTTAAAGATGGCTTCAAATAATACACTGGCTTAAGGTAATAGGAAGTGAATCTGTTGAGAGATGTGGGATTGCGACTGTCTATAGACTAGTGTTTAGCTTGAATACAGTGTAGCCCCAATGGCTTAGGAAGGATTTAGTGTATTTCTGCTCTGTATTACCTCCGTCTCTCTATCGCTGCACATCACATAAACTCTCCCTCTCACTGCACCTCTCTCCCACGCACTCTCTTTCTGTTTCTCTCTCTCTCTCTCTGTCCCTTTGTGCTCCCTCTCTCTCTCTCTCTCTCTCTCTCTCTCTCTCTCTCTCTCTCTCTCTCTCTCGCTGCACGGTCTTGGTAGCCTTGCCCCACCCAGCCACCCACCCACCCACCCACCCATTTCTCGTCTCTCTCGTCTCTTTCCTTCCCCCTCCTCTTTCTCATCTTTGAGCACTCCTGGCTAATAGGAAATCTCCCCAGTTAGCTCTGCGCTGACTGACAGCAGAATCAAGAATTAGCTCTTCTCTAGATTGGAGTGCAGGTTTCAACCATCTGTTGTACAATGTCTTAATGCTAATGCTAGCGCTAACATCCAGTCCCCATGTCGGCGATGGCACTAAAGGGCCCGCTGTGCATATTTCATCATTGCATGGCTCCGTCTAATTAGGTCAGAGAGATCCACTCATTCCCATGGCAACCAAAGTGTGGTGCTTGTGTGTGTGTGTGTGAGAGAGAGAGAGAGAGAGAGAGAGAGAGAGACAGAGAGAGAGACAGAGAGAGACAGAGAGAGAGAGAGACAGAGAGACAGAGAGAGAGAGAGACAGAGAAATAGACAGAGAGATAGATAGAGAGAGAGAGGGAGAGAGAGATTGCAAGTGAGTGACTGAGTGAGTTGGTAAATGATTCAAGGACTTGCGTGTGTGTGGGTGTGTGAATCGAAGAGGGCGAGAGTAAGAGAAGGCAACAGATTTGCCATTGGTTATGATGAATTTTATTAGCACATTGAGTGGCTAATGGCTCCACAGACACCACTGTCTTCTTGAGAGTTTCTGTCAATAAAACAGTTTAGAAAATGGATCTATACATAAGGGTGGAAAGGCACTCCAAGGTTTCTTTTCTCTCCAAGCTTTTAGTTATGTTCCTAGTTAAATTTCTAGAATAGTATGTCCTTACCAAATCTCTGATGATCAGTATTTGCATTAAAGGAGCAATAAGTAAGATTTTTTACTGCCCCATAGCACAAAATGACCATAATATGTCTAGTGGGATTTGATAGGTTTGTTGATCAATAGTAATGACTCAACAATTACTTGGCCAGGTGCTGAGATGTCTGGCTTTCAAAACTCAATTTCTGGCCCAAACTCTATTTTTGAATAAAAACTCCCCATCCATTGGAGCTTAAAGACAAATCCCTCAGATCACATAATCATTGCAATCTATCAAGGCAGCTATATTATTCAAATAGCCTTTCACTACCATCATAGAAAAACCCTGTAACCACAATGTTGTTTTCTTACTTGAAAATATATATGGTCATTTATATGTTTTGGGAGTTTTAGAACCTTTAGGGCCTTAAGACCTGTTAAAGCCCCTTTAAATAAATTCAAACATTCATAGCTGTCAATGAGAAAATTAGCACTCTTTTCCTCATTGCCGAGACATTTACCTTTTGTGTTTGTCCAACTACAGCACTATAGACAATCACCATCTCATTTGGATGCCTGGGACCTGCAATATTCTGCTCACTTTTCATTCCAAATAAGCCTAACCACTTAACATTTGCTGTAAGTGGTGCTTCATTTGGTATTATGCAGAAACTGGACAGCCATTTTCAAACAGGTGAAATACCTGGGGAAAGATGTTGGGCCTTTATCGCCGTGGATGACGAGGGGAACAATGGCTTGAATCAAAGAGATTACACCTAATATGACGGTGCCTCTGTGGGTAGTGGATTGCTTGCCTCTATGCATTATTTATGAGACTATTCTTGCCTCATTTGAATAGTTTTGCATCATATTATGCATATGCTCATATAGTCACATACATCCAATCATTGAGATTTCTTTGATCAATGAGCAAAAAGTTAGGCTTTTACAATCGAGGCTGCAAGTGGCGGAGAGGAAATAATCCTCTCCTCACTGGGATACTGGAAGTTATGGTTTACTATTACTGGCGCATCACAGTTGCAATTAACCCGTTGCTTTGTCAGATGGTTATAAAAGGAAGAGCGCTAATTCCTTTGCACACTGTTTCTCATCTCCTCACTCTCCCCTTGGCCATTGACCTGTGAAATCCAGGGTCCTTCAGGGGTTATTTCGAGGTTAAATAATATCTTTGTATTCTAGCACAGCGTTAGCTCCATGGCTGTTAAAATGGATGGCACAATGCTGGCCTCAAGCCAAGAAGCAACATATGTCTCATTCTAAACAGCCCTGATAGTCGACCATTTCCATCCAAGGAGAATACTCATGCAACAGAGGGTAAACCGAGGAGGAAAAGAGAAGAATCTAAATCTCAGCTTAATTTTAGGATTCAAATTAGCAGTAATTTTGTTTGTATAGATAGATAGATAATGTTTGTAGTTTATGCAACATATGTGAGTAGGAAAGTCCAATCATTAGGATTATGTGAGTAGTGGTGTAAAATGATATTCAGCTTAAAGGTCTACTGACCTTCTTCATGTTTTTTTAATAAGGTCAGTGTGTGTGTGTGATAATTGAGTGGAAAAGAAACCTAAGACCTGTTTTTTCCACTCACTTCATTATAAGATATATTTCCCTGTTCTACCTGTCTCAGAGACGTAACATTGTAATTCTTGTAAAAATCACCTTCTGGTGACTGGGCTAGTCATACTATATATACTGTAGTGTCAAGATTTAATGGGATACCTGACTTTGGAATAACATTGAAGAGTTTCAGTCCAATATGACATATCTCATATTTGATGTCAAGTCTCACCTGCTCTTACAACATGATTGATGGCACAAAACTAAAACTATGGTACTTTGTAAAGGACAGTAGGGAACTTTTACAGTCTGAATCCTCTATATTTTAGAGACATGGAGTATTGAACTTCAGGTGACGATCTATGTTTACTGGGAATGGCAAAATGGATAGACCTTCAATTTACTGAGTTTAGACAAATTGATCACACAACACAGAAAATCGAAAAATCTAAAAGAATCACTTTGATTGCCAAGCACAATAAAAGTTTATGGATTTATCTAGTTGACAATGGTGTGGAGAAATATTGACAAGTCACAGAGTTATAGTACATATTGACATGCAGGGTACCAGGACAACATAACCTCACATCCAGTGCAAAGGGACTAATTGTTTCAAATTATGCTTCAACCAGCATTTAATATGGAATCAACGTTTAACTAAAGCAACATTTTGCTTTAGTCCTTGCATTATGTCCACTGGTAAATCAGTCCGAATTCCAATTATCTCATTTAATGGGCATCAATGAAAGAGTCAACTTTAACCAGACCATAATGACCTTGCTGTAATTATGATGTATAGTTCATTCAGATAAAACTGCAAGCCTCCATTTTCCTTCCCACCATCGTAAAAACCATTGCCCGGTTGCACAAAATTGATTACATCTGTAATTCACCTCACTGTTTCAAGGCGGAATGAAACACTCAAACCTTTTATCAAATCACTCTCCAACTGCCCTCTCCGGACCAGGGATCAATATCGGCAGAGATTCAGCTGTGAAACTAGATAGAGAGCATGATAGGAATTCAACTTCGGATGGACAGTGTAGTCTATGTCTTTGGCTGACTGCTCTTCAGATTGATGGATGGGTGCTGAAGAAAATGAAATCACTGAGATAGGGCAGTTGTCTTTACTTCACTGCATCATGTTGTTTTAATGGGTTTTGGGTAAAGCAACCCGCACACCATCTGCATAGTCCGGGTAAAATAGCCTCAATAAGTCAGTCGGTATGAGATTAATGCAAAAATTGTTTTATTCAGACATTGGTGCAAAAAAATGTTTTCAAGTGCAAAGAAGTGATGTTAAAGATACAATATAAAACTTTTCGCCTCAAGGCAGTGAAGTGTATTGTTAGAGCAGCTCTCCTCCCCCTCAGTTGGTCAAGTTCACGCCCGACTTGTGACTCACCTTGATAAGCCGTCTACCATGAAGGGGCATCTAGCCTCAGGTAACCGGCATCCGTAAAGCCGCCACAGCCGCAGAAAAAGCACATAGTGAACACATCCAATCTGCAATAATAAAAAATGCAAAACATATAGTTGCAAATGGCCATTAATGGTATCCACTGATTTGACAGTGATAATGTAAGATTGATTCATGATATTGGAAAAAAATATACAGTTCCTTTCAAAATCAACATTTCGGTGAAAGTCCTGCAACTGCAGGTGAAATGTTGCGTGACATCTTGCCATTTGGAAAATTGCCAATTTGTCAGTGGTGATGCTATTCAGCATGCCCAAATGTGGCTGCCACACTTTGTGGCCCCTTGCAAACAGGTGTGTGAAGTTTGGTTGGTTTAGCATTAAGCATTTAGGAAATATGCCTCCCCTCCTGTTTGTGCGTCACGGCCAAACGGTTACTATCAAACTTCTGTGATGCAAAGATGATGTAGGCAGTTGAAATGTGCTATGTGTAAAATTTGATGGAAATTGAGTGAAGTTTGTGAGAAAAAAAAAAAAGTTGCTATTTCAAGGTTGGCCTGAAGATGGGGCTATGGAGCGCAACCAAATACAGTCTATCACACTTTTGGGGTCCATCCAAAATATGTATCTGAAGTTTGGTTGCTCTAGCATCAAGAGTTTAGGAATTACACCTCACTGAATTTGTCACTCAACTTGATTTGTGCACCACAACCAAACCTTGGATTTTCAAAACTCTGTAATAGCTGTAATCTAGGAAATACATAAATGAATAAAATATGCAAATTCAACAGGAATAGAATATGTGAAAACAACCCCCATCGTCCTCCTGTGTTTCCCCCCCAGGCCTGACCACGCTGCAGGTCGTGCTGGACACGGCGGCAGAGAGGAAGTGGCAGGTGACCGCCATCAACGTGGGGAACCTGAAAGACGAGAGGAAGGACGAGGCCTACCGCTCGCTGTTCCAAGACCTGGAGAACAAGAAGGAGAGGAGGGTGATCCTGGACTGTGAGCAGGACAAAGTCAAAGACATCATGGAACAGGTGCAGTACAGCTTTTTCATCATTCTGACCCTGAAAAGATACAAGACCGCTTGTATCGACAGGCCTTTGTTAAGAATTATTTCTCTTTCTTTCTTTCTTTCTTTCTTTCTTTCTTGTGTTTTGTGATTTTTTGAGATTTGTATTTTAAGTGCTTGAGTCCATAGGAACATTATATATATACAAATTTACAATACAAGTTGGACATGCCTTCCAGTTTAAAATATTAAACTGGAATGTCTAAAATCGGTTAGGCATGGACAGAAGTCCTTTTATTGAGACTGAATTCAACTTGTCCACCAGTAAAATCTTAAAACCCTTTAACAAGGATTATTTCTGTAGAATTGCTCACTCAGCTTTGTCCAAATTTGATACACAACCATGCAGCGAGACGCCAGTACCCCATGTTCTGTTCATAATTTAGGTTTTAAAAAAGCCTGTCTAGTTCATTACAAACTGGCAGTCATTTCAGTCCATCCAAAAAGCACTTGCACCTCTGTTTTTGATTTTAAGATATTGGAGGCAAACTTTGATAGCATTTTGTAGCAATTATACTAATCTAACACACAGGAACACAGACAAAAGCAGGGAGTGCAATCATAAGTGCTTTATTGTTATAGTCTTTATTTCGTCCCTTTCAGGATCAGAACCAACTCATTAAAAACAAGAAACAGGCTTTTAGTGTAGCAGGCCTCCGGTTTGACAGAAACTCAGTCATCCAGCAGCACCTTGCCGTCTCTTCCCATGATCCTCTCTTTACTGACAGAGACCAGTGAATGTATAAAGGGAAGGGTTAATAGTTCAAATGCTGCCTGTTGTCTCTCTCCACCTCCCAACCAACATCCCACCTCGCCTCTGCTTGCCATACATTTGTTAGCGATGCCAGTGGAAGTCAGCGAGGCTAAAAGCACAGCTGCCTACCAGTTCAGCAACATTAGGACTTACAGGTTATTTTTTCAGAGGCATGGTTTCTGCTTCCATAGACTTCTACTAGCACTGCTAACAATCCAGCAAACATTTTGACGTTGAGTAGATGAATGACGTTCATACCTACATTGTTTTGTGAAATAGGGGACCTAAACATCTTACTGATATCAGTTCAAAACAGTTTCCAAAGCTGTTTGAATGTGAATTACATTTGCATCATGTGACAATTTTGTGCTCATTTGGGTTAGTTGTTGGGGACACTGAACCTGCACCTCATGTAAACCTAAGGGGTTGGACTTGACCACCTCCTGCACATCCCCGTCCATCAAATGCTTGCTGGGAAATTTGAATGATTTCAGTCTTCAGTATCTCAGAAAACACAAAACACAGGTGCAAGGGCTTTTTCAATTGACTGAAATTCACCCTATTTTGTGATGAATCCAGTAAGATTCTCAAAGAACTCAACTATTCCTGTTGGACAACAGTGATATTCAGCTGAAATGTTGTGTATTTGATACACAGAAGAACAATGTCACACCCACCAGTCCGGCCGATGGAGATGGGCACCATAACAATCACACTAATTGTTCATTTAGACTGGAAACAAAACTTCAATTAAAGGCAAAAGAGATTCACATAAACAGGTTATTTATACCGTGCCTCTCGCCCATGGGAGAGGCTCATCGATTAGTATTTAAGGCATGCCGACGTCTGTCGGACCAAACGCTGAATGAAATCAATGTCTGCAGCCTCAGTGGCTGTTTTATCGGGGAAAAACAGAATCCGTTCAGGTGGAAGTTTCTCGCCTCTTGTCAAAGACGTTTGCGTAGGAGATACAAGACATTATTATTCAAATCTGCTTCATGTAGCGGCCCTGACAAACGGGGGTGTCAGTCAAGCGGTGGGATTAGTTTCAGGTGTGTCATTTATGTGAGGCAGTGAAATGCTACATAGCTGAGACATTTCTGTTTTTTTCAGTTACACTACTGATAAGGGAAGTGGATTTGGAATTGGATATCTCTGTCTAGCAGTATTTTGTGACCCCATAGGCTTTTTAATCCAATGATAATGACAGAGAACAGTCAGTTGATAGACTCAAAGTATGATGAATAAATTGGATGGTAGATTTGTGTGGTCTGGAAATAACTTCCATAACAGAATGCTATATTTATGATTGTGTTATCACCGGCTGCCATACCCTTTGACTATTAAAGAACTACATTTTGTTTGTTCTTTTTAAATAGAGTCAACAACATAAAAGGCTTTCCTTAAAACAGTTCGCTGAATATAAGTTGAAGTTTATTAAGTACTCACATGGAAGCTGACAAGTCATCTGAAATACGTGAGCATCACAATAATATGTAGTTTAAAAGGTACACATCGTAATAAAAACGTAAAAATAATAAAGTCACATAATACATTATCAAAACAGTCCTACATTATGACTGTGTCGGCAGGTCAGAAATGTTTCTAAGTCACATTTCTATCACAGTTCTTTCTTCAGCCATCTTGTTTGCCTAAGGATTAAATATCTATTCCACTGGGATGCATTTTATACTGATTGTTTGTATTTGTGTTTCTCATTACCTGCAGGTCATCACAATTGGCAGACATGTAAAAGGATACCACTACATTATAGCCAATCTGGTAAGTTTTAACAACTTCAGTACAGTCAAGTTTCATCAGTCTAAAGCCTGTAGTCAGTTTCTTAAATTCATAACTAATTTTACTGTTCATACAATGGCTCAATCAAGCTGGATAGTTAACTAGGGTCTAGATAGATAGATAGATAGATATACAGATAGATAACTGACTCTCCATTTTGATGTTTTCAGGGTTTTATTGATGGAGACCTGTCAAAAATCCAGTATGGCGGAGCCAACGTGTCTGGCTTCCAGATCGTGGATTTCGATGATCCTTTGGTGTCCAAGTTTGATCAGAGATGGGAGGCTCTAGAAGAGAAAGAGTATCCTGGTGCTGACAGTAAAATAAGGGTGAGTGTACACACACACACACACCTACACACACACACCTACACACACACACACACACACAAGCCCATTTATTTGGAGGTTGGTTGAGAATTTCTTTGTAAGCACTTTTCTGTGCCTCGGTTGCTCTAATGTGTTTGCGACTTCAAAGTAAAGTAAGCCGTCTCCCTCTCCAATACTCAACCACACACTCACATGTACACTGGGTGCATTATTAAACACATCTGTCAGTAAAGATGAATCCCTATTCTTATGCACTGTTACACAAACCCAAATAGGGTTTCCCGTGGTGAGCTGAAGTCAACATCACCTCAGGTATAATTCTCATTGACTCGCATTCTCGGCTTCCAGGTTAGCATTTTTCTAAGCTCTAAGTGCTCGTCATGGTTTCAGTTTTTCAGTTTAAATGAAACAGAACTTTGTGGTTTTGAATCCAGAAGATTGTTTATGGATAATGAACTAGCCTCCTACTTTACTTCCCTGAACCCAAGCAGATGCCGTGAACACGCCTCCTCCACACCTGCCATCTCCACACATAATTCTCCCAACTTCTATCTCCAAAAGTTGTTAAAGTTCAAGTTCCTCCTATTGCTGTCTCCAAAATTGTTAAAGTTCAAATTCCTTTTATTGCCACACAGCCAGGGCCGGTGGAATTTGTTGTGTGGGTGAAAAATCACTGTGACATTTACAACACTGAACAAACTTCAGTGCAGCAGAGAACATAAACACAACAGACAGAGAATACGAAATGCAACAGCGCCGTACTATAATATTCTTCAGGTTCACAGGGCAAGATGCCTAACCAGGGAGGAGCATAGTGTAAAGAGTAGGGTCAGTGTGTGTGTGTGTGTAGTTTTAGACCTTTGGTGAGAGGGCATTTTTTTCAAAGTGAGTCATTTTGGCTTGTCCTGACTTTTAGGATTAAAGCTGCATGAGGCAAGATTTTTACGTAGAAATACACAAGACTTATCAGCCTAAACCACAAAGCGGGATTGCAATTGAGAAAAACGTCCCATCCCCACTAGTTGAGACCCAATAGATGCCCAAATACAAGTCAGGTGTTGGGTATAGACACTGGCGGGAAATCTTCTTTGCCAACCAGAAGTGATGAATCAAAACTTGAGAGAGAAAAACATAGCTATCTCCTAAACAGCATTGAGAAAAAGCTGAACTAACCAATGTTAGATCTTTTTCCTCTCTCGTCCCTTTGCTTTCCTTTAGTATAAAGCATCACAGCCCTGACAGACAGACACCTTTCAGACAGTTACCTCTTGCTGCTATTTGGAGCCGCCAACATGTGAAGTTGCCTAGTGCGGCCATAATTAGGATGGGCTAGAATTAGAATGAGGTTTAGGTTTGGGTGAAGGTTGAGGACAGTTTCGAGTTAGGAATTCTGTGTGTGGTTAAGTGGTTAGGGTTAGGGTTGGGGATGGCATTCCCACACACATCTCTGTGACAACTCCCCTAGTCCTTTGTCACATTATTGTCGTCTCCTCCTGCCCTAGTACACGTCAGCGCTGACCTACGACGCCGTGCAGGTGATGACGGAGGCCTTCCGCTACCTACATAAGCAGCGTATCGACATCTCCAGGAGGGCCAACAACGGCGACTGCCTGGCCAACCCCGCCGTGCCCTGGGCTCAGGGAGTGGAGATCGAGCGAGCGCTGAAACAGGTAACACACACATATACACGCACACACACACACACACACGCTGGTTGGTGAAGGCTGGTTGCCATGGTAACAGCAGATCTCCTTCTTCAGCAAATGCACACCCACAGAGGCACGAAGTAGTGCACAGAGATTGACTAAAGACTGATGTTTTCAACCACGCACGTACACACACACACACACACATATATACACACACATATATACTGACAGCTATTCTCCCTTGAGTGCTGGCTCCCTACAGAGCCAGCAGAAACAAAGGTCTGCCCACAGACTTTTGGGCAGCTCTCCTCTGAGCTTTGATGAGAGGCAACGTTAGCTTCACTCCTGCTGAGAACTGGTGCTCATGTTTTTGGGGGTTTTTTACATTTGCGGTAAAATTCATGTTATATGCATGCATGTAGAGCGATACTTTTACTTCACTGTCTGTAGTCTTGCATTGTCCCTCTGTACTGTATGAGAGATCCTGTTGTGGTTAACATGTGTCAGTATGTATTGTCAATGTCGCTGCACCAATGCCACCCAAGACAAATTCCTGTACAATGATGGTATTTGTTAAAGCAATTCTGATTCTGAATGTTGTATTCACTGTTTCCACTGAGCCTTTAAAGTAGCGATAAAATAAAAAAAAGTGTTAGCTAATTATCCATGTCATAAAATTTAACAACAATTTTTATTGTTTATATTTTTATATTCAAATTCCTTTACTTTTACTTTCTGGAAAACAGTGTTATTTTTAGTGGTTAGCTACTTCCTGGCGTACCAGTAGGCATACATTAAAATTCCAGCCAATAATACATACGGTGGTGCATTTTTGGGTATTCACCCTTGAAAATCTTGTTTCCTGTTCCTACGACACCATGGTTGCATCACGGTGGCTGGAATTTCTTCATTTTAAAGAATCTGAAATTTGTGAAAGCTCAAGATTATGCACAAAGCATTTCTGAACTTTTCAACACTTTTCAAACAGTCCCTCCCCACGTTTTGTCGTGCCCCAACATCCTGTTTCAACCAGAAATACGTTGAATTACAGAAGCAAGGCACCATCAACAGAACGATCTTACTCACTATACCAAGTTTAAAGATGCCTTCTTGCCACGCTGTAAGTCTGTTTTCATGTCTCTAAGGTACGTGTGGACGGCCTGACAGGGAACATCCAGTTTGATCAACATGGCAAGAGGGTCAACTACTCAGTGAACATAATGGAACTGAAGAACAACGGTCCTGTTAAGGTAAGACTCTGGGCCGCCCCCCTCCCTCCCAAGTAATGGACAAGAGTTGATTACATGTCACATAACATATGAACGGCATATGGTGGATGCTTTTATCCAAGGCACCCTGTAGCACCATGAGTGCATACATATTTATCATGGGTATTCCCAGTAGGATTCAGACCTCTAACCCTGGCACTGTTAGTGACGTAGTCTATCCATTCAGCCACTACATGGTCTTGTATCTCTTCACTTCACAATGAACCACATGCTGTACGATCTCCTCAAGATTTTGTAGCAGCAACTGTAGCAGAGTAGGAATTATTTGGTCGATATTTATCACTCAATAAAGAAGGAAGTCCAGCATGCAAAAATTTATTATGTTGACAATTCAGTCTACTGGGCCTTCTCAAGACACGTTTCATCTATTCATATACAGATACATACATGTTCTTTATCTTTTGGATGATTTGATTTTGGATTTTGTTGTTTATTTCTCCCCACAGATTGGATACTGGAATGAAGTTGACAAAATGGCGGTGACCAAATCAGATGTCTTTGCAAATGACACAACGGGAATGGAAAACAAAACAGTTATTGTCACCACCATCCTGGTAAAAAAAAACAACAACAAATCTTTATACAAATTGTTTGCACTATACTAAATACATGGGAAAAATAGCTGAATACATTGCTGAACAGTTTTCTTCAAGCTAGTGGGAGATAGAAGATATAATGAAGAATAATTGCTGAAATTGTCTTTCCAGTGTTTCCTTTTTGATCTTTTATAGCAGCGGTGACTTGGGGTAATTTTAGTTCTTGGTCCCACCTATGGCAGTAGTGCATTTTGCTATGCTAAAAACCCTCTTTGGATAATTATAATAACAACATTTGTTCTAAACGTAAGGACTTCACTTTGTTTTAGAGGGAAATTTGGCAAAATTATCCTGCCATTTTAATTTAACATTTTCTATAGCAGATTTATAGCACATTTTCTATTGCTGTTGTGGCACACCGCTGCTGAATGAATACAGAGGAAACACTGCAGGTAGCAAGCCAAATGTGGGCCACCATTGTCTTTAGACTGGCAACCACACCAACGCTGCCCCAATAATGTCTCCCCACTCAGGACTGCTTTGTCTTAAGACCATTACCTCCTCATATTTGTAACGATCTATCAGCCTCGTGTTAAACACTTGTCTTAGAAGCTGTTTTTTACACAGTGACTCAAACCTCTTGTACTGAACAGTGTTTTCTTGTTTTTTTGTTTGTGTGCTTCAGGAAGCTCCATATGTAATGCTGAAAAAGAACGCTGACCTTTTTGTAGACAATGACCGCTACGAGGGTTACTGTGTAGATCTGGCTGCAGAGATAGCAAAGCACTGTGGCTTCAAATATCAGCTGAAAATAGTGGGGGATGGAAAATACGGAGCCCGAGATGCAGAGACCAAAATCTGGAACGGGATGGTCGGAGAGTTAGTTTACGGGGTGAGTAAAGACTTTCATTTGAAAATGATGTTCGCCATTTTAAAAAGGAGAAACCTATTCTTACAAAATAATTGGAAGCACAAAATGAAGGCATTTTTTGAATAATCTGAGGTAATTTAAGTCCATGGTTGACAAAATAAACCACTTACGCTGATTGGATCCTTTATCTATTAAGGGATATTTGATTACAAACTTCAGATAATCTTTTTCCAAAATGGATTTGTAGCATTTAGGAAATTAACTCAGCTCTTCTTAACTGCTGTATCCATTCTTCAAACTATAAAACTGTCTTTTTTGCTCTTTGTTGTGACAGAAAGCGGACATAGCGGTGGCTCCTCTGACCATCACTTTGGTGCGAGAGGAGGTGATCGATTTCTCCAAGCCCTTCATGTCCCTGGGAATCTCCATCATGATCAAGAAGCCTCAGAAATCCAAACCAGGAGTCTTCTCGTTCCTGGACCCGCTGGCTTACGAGATCTGGATGTGTATCGTCTTTGCCTACATCGGCGTCAGCGTGGTTCTCTTCCTGGTCAGCCGCTTCAGCCCGTACGAGTGGCACACCGAGGAGTATGAGGACGGGCAGATCCAGACCAACGAGTCGACCAACGAGTTCGGGATATTCAACAGTCTGTGGTTCTCTCTCGGAGCCTTCATGAGACAAGGCTGCGACATTTCACCCAGGTGGGTCAGAAAACAAAATTCAGGTTGCTCCTGGTTCTGTTGAAAATGATGTCTGTCATGTCAAATGATGTGAAAATTTGTCTTGGATGGTGATATAGTCAGTCATTGTATCAGATGTCAAAATCAGGAGTACAAAAAATGAATTAAATGTTTTTAAAGCTATAATCCCTTTTCACCCTCCTCTTCACAAACACTTGCCACTCATCTTGATGAGCTGTCTACTTTCACCACAGGGGTTGGAGAAGCAGATGGCGAATGAAGCCAATCAACATAAAAAAAAAAGAATAAAATAAAATAAAAAAGCAATTCTTATGTTCAACCCATGCTTTTGAAAGGGTCTTAGATAATAGAATAAATATTCATCTGTCTCTGGAATGATCATGTATGATAAAGTAGTCCTAGGTAAAGAATAAGAGCCAGAGAGATTGTTTTTTTCTAAATATGCATTGCTGTGTTGGTAGGAGTGGCCCTCAATGTGTAATCATTTACACATTAGTTTTTAGATGGATGATACCATATCTTCTAATTCACTGTATGATTGTTCATGCTTTCCTACTGTATATTCTCTGTACACCTCCTGTAGGTCTTGTTCTTGTAGTGCTTAATTATTTACTGCATACATAAAAAACTGCATACATTGAGTTTAGAAAACGGTCTTACCCTTAATGAATTCAGTGTCATTTAAGCATTTGGCATATAGCGATTTAATGAGGTGTGAGAGCAGCCGCTTATGCTAAGCAGCCTTTCATTTTTTTTGCCAGCAAGGTTGCAGTCATGTATTCCTGAGAGATTAATCATCAACATTTGACTCCTCTACATCTCATCCCAGCGATAATGATGTTACCATGACTCCAAATCAGGAGTCAGTTTAGAATAGTTTGTTCTGGTACATAATGTTAATGTATTTCTCCAGCCCTCTGAATGCTGAGCCAGGCCTCAGTGCTGTTTAGTGGGTTTTCAGCATCTTTTGAGGTTGTTTTGTTGTTTTGGTCAGCCTGTTATGTCACTGAGGCGTGTCTTTAAAAGTCTACTCCAGAAACTCAGCAAGTTATTTGAAGGTTTACAAGTGTAGATTTTCTAATAACTGCATACTGCAAAAATGCAATCCCCTATGATAAAACCGGCTATAGGGAGGACTATGGATCAGTCTCTGTTCTTTTGTTCATTCATTCATTTGTTCATTTGTCTATCCTTCACATGCAATATCTCAGACACCGCTGATAGAGTTTGATGAAACTTAAGGGAATGATGCATCTCACCAATCTGTTCTGGCATTTTCAAAATTACTCTGATTGTCCCAACGGAGCGATACAATTACAGGCCAAAACAAGATGAAATATTTGTTACTGATTGGGCCAGAGGGAGACTTCATCATTTGTGGGGGGCAATATGCTTACTTTTGGCTTTTTTAATCATGTTTAATCTTAAATTTGCCAACACACTTGTTTGCAATGCACTTGTTTAGTGACTGTCTCTTCTAATGACAACTTTGCTCCACTTTTTTTCACTTGATCCAAGAAGATTCTTGAAATAAGTGAAACTACACTCATCTGAAGTCATCTCACCACAGTGTCAGATTTAGATTAAATTATTTGTTAAGACAGACATTTTCGAAAATGCGTCTACCTATAAATATGTAAATACCACAAGCGAATAACAACTTTCTTTCTATTTTTTCTTCATCCAATAGGTCTCTCTCTGGGCGTATCGTTGGCGGTGTGTGGTGGTTCTTCACTTTAATCATCATCTCCTCCTACACGGCTAACCTTGCTGCCTTCCTGACTGTGGAGAGGATGGTCTCTCCCATTGAAAGTGCAGAGGACCTGGCTAAACAGACGGAGATCGCCTATGGGACTCTCGACTCCGGCTCCACTAAAGAGTTCTTCAGGGTAAGAGATGATCTCCTCCTGTTCCGTAGCGGTGAAAACCAGTCTGCTTTATGTTATGTCTATTTGTCTGTGCATTTTTCCTAATGTGTTTAAAAGAATTATAAAGGTTTTAAAGGGGAGGTAAGAAATGTATGACTTCCATTGGTGATCAGTAGGAATTGCAACATCGATACAACTTCCCCTCTTCCTGCACAAGTTTCTCACAAAGCCGCCAACCCCCCTATTCCTTCTACGGTGGCCTGTAATTGACACAAATGATAGAGTCACATTTTCACAATAGTGCCGAATAAGCTAGCTAATTAGAGCAGAGATCCAGCAGAAACATCTAGTGAAGAGGCAATATATCACAATGTAAAATACTGTAGTAATGATAATACTGTTTTGGCATTCGCTTTTTTGGCTTGAGAATGAGACTTTTTAGCCTTCATAGCTGATATATTATGGTCATTTTGTGCTATGAGGCAGTAAAAATCATACTTATTGCCCCTTTAAAAGCCCAGTATCACAAATAATGATTGGAGGGAGAAAACAATGTAGCTGGCAGCTTTCACAACCAAACCATATGAATAATGAGTTGCTTCTTCTCCCATCGTCTTCCCTCAACACAGCGCTCCAAAATCGCCCTGTTCGACAAAATGTGGACGTACATGCGCAGCGCGGAGCCCTCGGTGTTTGTGAAAACCACAGCCGAGGGGGTCCTGAGGGTCCGCAAGTCCAAGGGAAAGTACGCCTACCTGCTTGAGTCCACCATGAACGAGTACATCGAGCAGCGAAAGCCCTGCGACACCATGAAGGTGGGAGGC